>NC_056739.1:513624509-513849622 GCF_019279795.1 Protopterus annectens | reverse complement strand
CTAAATACTTCACGAGTTGACTACTTGAAATGTTTCATTGCCTGTGATCTTGAAGAACAGTCCTGCATTTTGCAGTCTGCAACTATGAGCTGATATTATTGTTCTCCCTTAGGCATTTGTCCATAGGAAGTTTCCTAGGCTCTGATACTAGATATATCTGCAGTCAAGTTCTTCTCTCAAATCCCTTATTCTGGATTAAGACTTGGGATGATATAATAGCCCACTCTAAGAATACATTCCATGTTTGCCTGCACACCTATACTTTCTCTGCAGTCACTGACACTTCTCCCATAATTGAGGGCACCAATAGTCAGCAACCAGTAAACAGACTCGGGCAGTGGAAGTAGTTGTATTGGGATTCAGAAATGACATTCTGTAAGACACTTAAACAAGTTCTGTGAAAATATTTTTGTTTCTCTTCATAGGAGAATGCTGAGCCTCTGCAAGCCTCTGCATCGAGTTGTGGAGGCAGGACAAGCATTCACACCAGCACCAGTTCTGTAGTGTTAAAGGCTCTCCCTCATAAAGCATTTTTAATATAATGTAGCTTTTGTACAGCAGCAGTTTATATTTCCAAGCTGCTTGTACTGATTTCTTCTATTTAAATGATGTGGTATCCTTCTGTGCTGGATGCAGTAGGAAAATAAAATCATTAATGACTAAATCTTTGTATGCTTAGCAAAAATATCAGATGTTAGAGCCAGATGAAGAACATTTTTTACACGTACACAGTATCATTAGCATCTAGCTGCTCAGTTCCTTGGAGTTGCTCTTGGTTTGGCTACTTTGCCTGAAATTTACTTTGAATCTGCTGCTTAAAGAATGAAAATAAGTATCATTGTGCACTTCTGTGATTGTTTTACTGTATTTCATAAGAATCCTGTATTAATCATTACATTTCTTGCACTTTGGTAGAGTTTCAAAGCTGAACTGTTTCTGCTGCTGCTGTAGTAGTATCTAGACTGTGTGGTTCCCTCAACTTGAGATTGCTCTAAAACCAGCAATTTTACATTAAGAAGATTTTCTGACTGCATTCTTGTGGCATAGGTGTGCTGTAGCAAACCTGTCTGAGTTGGGTGCTGTTGGCTGAAAGCTTATTGTGTGTTTTCCTGATTGGTCTGTAGGCCTAACTTGTTTTTCTGATTCTTTATAAGCCCTGTGTTTGTGCTAGGCTGCTCTCCACACAGTGGCAGCTAGCAGTTCCCTGTGTAGATGCAAACGCTATCAAGTTAAAATTTCCTGTAAAATAGCTATCTCTGCAACCTTCTCCAGTCCCCCTGCTGTTCTAGAAGCATCTGAGTTGCGTGCAGATCAGCATCGCCTTGTTGTATAGCTACAGTTCACATTGAGTATAGCACCCATTCATTCCATTTGTGTTCTATCATCCCAGTCCCCACTCTTCTCCCTAGTTAAACCCATAGTAAAAAGCCTGAAACCATGAATAGGTGCTTTCCTGTTATCTCTGTGGCCAGCCTGGTGGACGTGGGCGTCCTGAGGCAACATAATAGTGGTCTCATGCATACTGATAAGCACGTAATCCTGAAATGAGCAAACACATTATGAACACATTATGTGAGAGATGTAGTTACATTATGAACACTGAGACATGACTGTCATACTGACAAATCAAATGACAAAACAGGTTTTCAGCCCACGTACTTAATTTCCCTCACTAAATAAGATCTCAGCCATAAACTTGCATATGTGGAGGTACTCAAAATTAACTTACCAAAACCTCAGAGGCCTCCCATATGCTGCCTTCAGAAGCCACATGCTAAAAAATTAAGTCAGCAGCAACCACTACACATAAAAACACACATTGCAGTTTCTCCACAAGCAAGACCCTAAAGTGAAACACCGCTCATTCAAACATATTGGTCATAGGAGACTCCATCGTGAGACACACAGATGCCCCACCTGTCAGGGCCAGGATTCACCAAATCATGCAGGCACTCAGGTCACTCAAGTACAAGTACCAGTATGACTCAGTCATAGTCCACATGGATGTGAATGACCTGAGATGTACTTCCCTGGACTATATGAACAGAGGCATGATAGACCTCTGAATACATGTCACAGGCTGGTATGAGCTTCGTGTTGAGTAGCATTCTACCATCACTAAGAATGATGCCACGATACAAATGGAAAATGATTGATTTCAATAACTGGCTCAGCTACTGGTGTCATTCAAAGGGGATCCAGTATTTGTCAGCCTGGTATGACATGATCGACTGAGCACGCTGCTTTGCTAGAGATGGTCTGCACCTGTCACTGCTAGGTTTTCAAATACTGTTCAAGACATTAGCCTTCCCCATAGTGCCTTTTTTTTTTCAGACAGTGCCAAACCAACAGACCTACCAACATAACAAATTATTTTAATGCCAAGCTGAAGGCACTGCTGTTCAGTGCTAGAAGTTTTAACAAGAAACTACACTCCTGGAAGCTCTCTACTCCCTGGAGAATGCTGACATCTGTGCAGTTACAGAGACATGTTTCAAGGCTGCAGAAAGCACCCCAGCAGTGCAAGGCTACAGTGCCTATTGCACACTTAGAAAACCCTGTGAAAAGGAAAAAACAAAAGGAGGAGGTGTTTCCATTTACATAAAAAGCAATCATACCTCTAGATTGGTCAAGCAGGATGACTCGCTTAAGTTACTCCATGTCCAACTGACCACAGTGAAAATCCCCCTCCATATCATCACTAGCTACAGGTCCCCAGTCATGAACCATAAAAACCACTCCATATACCTGAAGTTACTAGAATCACTTACCATGCATGGACAATTTTAACTACCACAATAAACCAGGAAACATATACAACCCCTAACATGCAGGCTCAAAGATTCCTGGATTTTCAACGTAAATGCTCTGAAACAGCTGGTCTGCACTCAAACTAGCGGCTCAAATCAAATATCCTTGACACAGTACTCCCAAACATGGTTGAGCATTCACCCCCCCCCCCCCTCCGCAGTGTAATGTCCTCTGATTGGTAAGATCGGAGCTGTACTGTCGGCAGCTCCACTGCACTGGACTTAATTAACCTGTGTGTCTTACCTTCTACTATCCTGTTACTCCTGTACTCTAAATCCACTCTATCCCTTTTACTATTATCAACTGAATTTCTTTTGGCAACCATAGCTTATGATCTTGCCATAACATATGTGCACAAGCTACCTTCCCTGATTGTATCTCAACTTCTCTTCCTGTTCTCCTCTTACCAACTGCTCAACTACATACTTGCAATACTGTATTCTATCTAGCCTAACTATCACTATCTACTGCATCTCCATATCCCAGTCTCAAAAGTACTGCTTCCTCACAGAGCCCTTAGACTTACCTGCAATTGTCCTATTTCTTTATTTTCAGCCACCAAAGATCAGGAACGAGTTGATGCTTCCCTTACCCACCGGCTGAAGAAACTGAGCATTTTTTATAAAACACCATCTCTGAAACTTGGAAACGATCCAGGCTCCATCCATGCCATCAAATGGAACTGAATCCTCCCTCCTTCCTTTATTCTCTAGCCTTACGTACCACACCCACTAAACCTCACCCCTCATTTAACACCTTCTCCAGCCTCCTTCCTCCATTCTGTTCACCCTCCTCAGCCCTTACTACCACTTGTAACTCTACTCATTATACCTCATCCTCATTTGCACACTTCTACCTTTACCCTATAACCATTCAGCATCCTTCTTACATTCATCTCCCCCACACAAACAATCACATCCTCACTCACCCACACCCTCATGCTAGCACTGCTAACTACTTCCACCCTAACTATCCCTTACAACCTCACCTGTTATAACTTTCACATAAAACCCTACTTCCACTCACCCACCTGTATACCACTGGTGTCTGTCTACCACTCTTCCCTCAACTCCCTCATTCTTTCTTAACCCCACCACTTATCACTATATCCATTCCTGGAGCTCTCAACACTCCCCTGACATCATAGCCCTTAGCAAGACTTGGCTAAAACCCCACATTCCAGATAAAGACATCCTTCCTCCCAGCTATAATATCCTAAGTCTAGATCAATAACCTCACTCTAACCCCTCTAGTATCCCCCTCCCTTCTACACCCCCCTGCAAAACTTCTTTTGGCCAAGTGTAAAATTAATCCCCAGACCTCTGTCAGCATTGCTGCTATCTGCATTCTACCTGGAAATAACATCACAGTACTAGAAAGTATCATTTCCTCTCTCTCTCTCCACTGATCTCCACAATGAGACTATAATCATGGGAGATGTCAACATCAACTGGTCAACTCTCACCATAGTATCCCCCTCCACATCCATTAACCTACATGGTTTCACCCAACTAGCAACTACGCCTACTTATACCACTAAATCCACTACCCTATATCCTCATCTATACTAGACTGGATCCTAGTGTCATATCCCCATAAGTATCACTTCCCTGAAACCATACCTGTCACCCTCAGTGACCACTGCTCAACCAAAGTCTTCCGTTTTAGCCCACACATTCCCAAACCCCATAAAATGAAAGCATGCCATAAACTAAAAAATGTTGACCCTAATGAACTAAGCAGTCAATTCTCAGCTATCAGTTGGTCCACTCTGAGACAGCTACACCTCGATGAAGCTGTCACATAATTTAATAACATATACCTTAACATACTTAACTCCCTTTCCCACATATGCAACATCAGAATAAAATCTGCCATAACCCCTTAGCTATCTCCTTCCACTTGCTCCCTAATGGCTCAAAGGGACAAAAATTGGGAGCTCTAGACTAAACCAAACTGACCATGCACCTCCAACAATATAGACAACTTTGTAACCTTACTAAAAAAAAAAGCAATTCTCAACAACAAGAGAAACTACTACTCAAATCCCCCCAAAACATATCTACATAACCCAAAGAAATTCTGGCATACAGTTAATCAAATCCTTCATCCAGGTAACCCGTCTACTCCACAGCCTAACCCCTCTGTCACTCCCCTCCAAACTCCTACTAACATTAACTCCTACTTCATAGACTCCCATCAGTAAACTTATCAACCATCCAGACTCTAACTCCACCCCACCCTCCTTGTCCCATTCCCTCTAACTCCTCCTCATCTGCTTTCTGCTTAAAAATGGTATCCACCAGATAACATAAAATCTCACCTCCACTCAGCATGGCTTTTGCCGTGGCCATAATACACCATCTCACAAGCCAGAGACCAGAATAAACTAGTCTCCTGTCTCTTTCTAGACCTCTCAAAGGCATTTGACACTGTCTCCCACCCCTACTGTTAGACAAACTCTCTCAGTTAAACCTACCCGCCACCACTATCTCCCGGTTCTCTAGTTACCTCAGTAACTGTTCCCAAAATGTCAAATGGAGCTCTGCTATCTCCCCCGAATGCCCTATACAGATGGGAGTACCCCAAGGGTTAATTCTAGGACCGATGCTATTTAATATTTTTCCTAATCAACTATCTACCTCTACCCCACACTCATCACTAGTCCAGTATGCAGATGACTCCGCAGTCATCTCCATTGCTGACTCCTTTCTCGAACTCCATACTACAACACAGAACTTCTTTTCTATTGAAGACTGACTGAACAAAAAACATCTAATCTTAAATCCCAAAAAGACAAAGCTCTTACTTTTCATATCAAAAACAATGTCCTACCTGAAACCATCTTTCACCATCACCTCCCACAATAACACACTCATCACAGTTGAAAGCCACACCAAACTATTAGGAGTCATTATTGATGACAAGCTAAAATTTGACCTGCATGTTCTAAGTAACATTAAGAAAACGAATCAAAAACTCAGTCTCCTTTATAGAAATAAAAACTTTCTCTCAAGCAAAGCTAAAACAGCTCTATCGCATGCCTGCCTATTACCAGCCCTTCTCTATGTGTCTCAAATTCTCACCAATTTACAGGCCACACTTACATCTAAACTAGAATCCATTTACAACAAGGTAGCTAAATTTGCTGCTGAACTACCATACTCGTATCATCACTGCCTCGCATTCAGGAAACTGAACTGATCAGAATTCCCCCATAACCACCTCCTCTCTCAGTTCCAGATAATTCATTCCATTCTATACCAGCTCACTTTCTGCACCAGCATCACATCTATCATATCCCCCTGCATCCCTGCAAAAACACTCCAGAGGTCTGACCAACGTCTCCTGTCCATTCACTAACCCAAGATCAACATAGAAAAAAACCTTTATTGCTATCAGCCTGCTGAGAACTGGAATGAACTACCACTAGACATCTGACAAATTAGACCCAAACCCCAATTCAGAAAGGCAGTAAAAAATTACTTAAGCAAAACTAAACCATGTTTATGCTATCTCCCCCCTAACTGACACAGCTCTCTAAGCTATCCTATCTCTCCTTTCTACTACATCAGTGCAACCCTACCTTCTCCTAATCACTCTTCATTTCAACACTGCAAGCCATCTTTCCAACCTCTCTGCCTCTATACTCTTATAAAATTATTTTTCTGCTTGACCACCTCTTCTCTCATTCACAGCCAGTTAAATCTGTTTCTGGTATGCAACTATTCAACAGTCAAATTACTAAGCTTTGAAATCCTTACACACTTACCCTTACTACACTGTAACCACCATTGTTTGTCTTGTAAAATTATAACTGTATGATTTATTGTACTCTGCACTGTACCTTCACATGTTAAAATCTGGATTTTAATTGCCATGTATGTTAAACCTGCTAACAGATATGTGTGGTCTTGTATTATTGACTACCTACTAAGTTAACTCAGTTGTATGTATATACTGTGGAGCATTTCTCCCGGGGTCTCCACTGAAAAATGGCTCTGTCCCAGCTGGACCAACCCAGTGAACAAATGTCAAATAAATAAACTGGTCTCCTTTGAAGTAAATGTAATGGTAGTACCCCCATCGAGACCTAAAACCCTAAAGAATATTTCCAAGGCAGATTACTTCCTATTAAGTGATAGCATAGGTGACTTTAAATCTCCCTCAACCCCAAAAACACAAATGTCTATGCAAAAGTATACATGAATGCCCTCTACAACCATTTAAACAACTGCATTGAAACAGGAGTATCTGACCGAACTAAACCCAGGTCTAGCTGTAAAAACAAGCCATATTGGTGGGCCCCTGGCATAAATATACCATACAACAGAAGGAAGAAATCCCTGTCTAGATGTAACTGGGAAGGAGCACAACAAAGCAAAAAGCCTCATTAGTCTCAACAGGCAAATCAGGGAAGTAGTCAAGTCTTCAAAAGCTAAATACAAGAGTAAAATAGCCTCCCAATGAAAGGATAAGCACAGAGCATTTTTTTACTTCTGTCCAAAATCTTAAGGGAAACACTCAATCTGTTGAGTCGGCTGCAGATGGCACTACTAGCGAGATGAAATAGTAAACCTGCTGGCCGATAGTCAGCTTAGATTTCAGCCCCTCACACTCCCCATAAAATACCCATACCATTGCTTTGCCTGTTCTCATAAATGAACAGGTTGTCACTGCACTCTCTAAAGCTAGAAGCACAGCTTCATTGGGCCCTGGTAGAATCCCAGAGTGCCTGTTAAATAGCTTGAAACATGACCAAGCAGACCCACTTGGCTTTCAATTTAATCATAGTCTCCAGACCAGTTTTTTTCCCAGGGGAGTGGAGGACAGCAACAGTCATCCCAATGCACAAGGGTGGACAGTCAACTGACCTAGGAAACTACTGACCCATAAGTCTGACTAACTTCATATGCAAGGCTATGGAAAGGCTAATCATGGACCTGATTAAAAATAACAGGAAATCTCCAGACTCAAGACAAAACCCAGTTTGGCTTCATCAAGGGCAGGTCCTGCCCACTCAATCTGGTAGACTTCTTTGAGAAGGTCACAAAAGCCATGGATGAAGGTAAGACAAGTGCATACCACCTACCTTGACATGGCCAAGGCATTTGACATAATACCCCACTCGGGTGTTATAGATACACCTCTTTGTCACCAGATGAGTAGCCAAATGGCTCGTGGACATCACACATGTTGTTAGAGTGGGGGAATCCACATCCAGCAAGAGACCAGTCACCAGTGGAGTACCACAGTGTTCAGTGCTGGGTTGCATCCTGTTTAGAATATACTTCTCAGATGTAAAAGCAAATGTAGATGGCCTGTGGCTGACCAAGTTTGCTGATGACTGCAAGTTAGAGCAACTAGTGACTCGCCAAACAATGCTGATAGCTACAGAATGGTTTGACACAGACTAATGATTGGTGTCAGAGCCATGGTTTCAAACTAAATGCGAAGACATGTATAAAAATACCCTTTGGGAAGTCAGATACCACTGCAAATTACAACATTAATAACATCCCCAAGACTAGACCCAGTAATGAGAGATCTGGGTACCTAGATTGATAGCAATCTGAACTTTGACCACCATGTATCTACTGTAGTGAAGAAATCCTTCTATGTGGCTCAGCTTATAAGTAAGGACATGGCATCCAGATATAGGATGTCATACTACCACTGTGATCAGCCCTCATCAGACCAATAATCAAGTACAATGCATCCTTTGGCATGTACCTCACCAGGCACCTCTAACAGTAGGAGCATCCACAGTGGTTTCTCACCAAAAAATATAGGGTATAACCAACATGTCATAAGTAGACCAATTAAAAGCCCTATCACTGTATTCAGTTTCCTACTGATTACTGAGGGGTGATCTTTGTCAGATTTACAATGCAGTCTCTGACCCAGCCCTGATGGAAATATTGCATATTCGCAAAACTAACTGCACGAGGGTTACCCACACCAAAGATTTAAACCTGATATATGACATGAATAGATCATGCTGGATAGATGGATATATGTCCTAGAGATTGTTCCTCCTCTGGAATAGGCTTCTTATTCACTTGAAGCAGAACCCTCCCCTGACCATCTTCAAGTGTAATTTGGACCAGTGGATGGGAAATCACAAACTCACTCCTGAAGTGTACTTATGGATAGAGGCAGTCTGTAAAAATAGTCAAAATCCCACTTGCTGACCCTTGATAGCTTTCCACTGGGGTAGAAAATTGGATAAACTCTGGGTAAAACTGGCTAGGCTCGTTAGGGCTCTTGAGCTGTTAGCCTAGTAATCTCCTATGAACCTAATCAGTATCTTAAATTGTGCAAGACCTTGATTGGATGCAAGTCTTCTGGATGCTGCCATCTGAATTCTGTCTTTAAGTATATGGATGTGTTGCACACATTGAGGTAACTAATATTACATCAAAAAGAACATAGAAACTTGCACTTATATGTCACTAATGAAATGTAGAATGCATGTACATTATTGTTAATAAATGTACCATAGGCATAGTGTATACTGAGCTTGCTGTAGTCAGGAGTGGGCTCTCCTTCTCCAGTCTTACCCCATGCTATTGTCTAGGAGGTCTATGGCTCTCCACATACTATGACTCCTGTCTTATGTGCAGTGTGCATCCACTACCACACAACTTTGATCTCTGTCCTACAGTGCTCCAGCTTACTGGATAGAGTTACCAGTTCAGTTGGTCTTGCTGTCTCCCTTCCCCAGGGATTTGTGAGTTGACATTGGCTGCTCATTCCTGTCCCACAGCAGTCCCTTCCAGTGACCCAAAATGCTTTTCAAAGTCTGATCATCTCAAGCACAGTTAAGTCCTTGTAAGTCTGCACTACAGTGCCAGTGTAAGAGAGAGCAAATTTCACACCTGTAGTTCTGATAACCATAACAGTGATCTGCAGTATAGCAGAGCAACTTAACAGTCATGCTTTGTTCCCTGGACTAACAGTGTTATGGTTAGATGGTTAAATTCAAGTTATGTGCAACAAGAAGGTGAAGAAACAATGTAGAACAAACAGTGATAAAAACAGCATCCCTTTCTGATGTGTTCAAGTTTAACACCTACTATGCAGTACTTTTTCATGTTGTTGCATATGTCTGTAGCTATACATCTTTGCATGTAATGGATTATAAGACTTGAGAGCTTGCCTCCAGACCCGATAAGTCACCTGTGTACCCTATACAGAACTACGTTATTGCCAAAGACACACACGGCCAGCTCTGCATTCTTTTGCCAATGTTTCTTATGACCATAGCAAAAAGGATAGTTCCAAGATCAATTCCTGTATCACTCCACATGCTGTCTTTTCTGTAGTTTAACACCACTTATGAGAGCCTTCTGATATGTCTATCTCAACTTCACGTATTTGTTTCCACAATTACCTAATAACTACTGTCTTTCAGGAATTTAAGGAATTGATGTCCTTCAAGGATGCATCTGCAGTCCTTACAAATGGGTTGTCCTGTCGTCAGGCAGCCCTTCGGTCGGCCGGATTCCAAAGTCTGGGTCTGGCTTTGGCTGGAGTCGCACTTCACCCGACGTCATTGCGGCAGTTCTTCGGGTATAAAGGCATCAGCCGACGCCATTTTCCTCAGTCTTTCTTGCCGCGTGGCGCCCGAAGCAGAAGCTGTTCGCAAGTGCCGGTCGGTCAGATCCAGAGATTACTACTACCGAATATTACTTCGAAGACTTCTAAAAGCTGGTACCCCGTTGGGGACTCTTTCTTGCCTCAGCCGATGTCAGAGAAAGTGAATAACTGTTTATCTTGTGGGAAACAAATACCTCATAAAGATTCCCACTCCTACTGCATACATTGTTTAGGCCCAGACCATGACGTAGCAGCTTGTCTAGCCTGTGCTTCTTTTAACCGACGGACGCTTAGACGTCGGTCGGAGTTTGCTGAACAGATTTTCGGCTCCGATTTTGCCTATATTATGCCGTCGGATCCTCCGACTACACAAATTACCAAAAAACGCAAAGAAAAGGACCGACACTCGCGGTCCGCGGTTTCGGCCGAAACCACGGTTAAGCAAACCGCGAGTGTCTCGGTTTCGGCCGAAACCGAGCAAGCGGTTCTTTCTTCAGACGAAACCATGCCTTCTACCGAGGCCTCTTCTAACCTGGTAGAATCGGCTTCTGAAACCCTTCCTTCTGTTGCGGTTTCACAGGAATTATCAGACACCATTCCCCTGGATATTTCAACCCCTGCACGTGGAGCTGCTAGGCCCCCTGCAGCAATGTCTATTAAGGCCTTTGCCAGGGCTAAAGCAGCCAAAGCATCAAAAACGGTGCCTGCCAAACCCCCCTCTCACAGGCCCAGCACCAGCTCCCAAATGCTTTCTTTGGCTGAGGATCTCATCTCTTTAATTCGTGGATCCCAGCCTCATCCAGACAGGGCCTCTCTCCCTCCTCCAGAAAAGAGGCCTAGAGCAGAGGCCCCTGAGCCAGTATCCACAGATGATTCCTCTGATGACTCAGAACATACAGACCCTCCTGAGGCTCCTTATTCTCCTTACGAAGACTCTGATGCTGAAGAGTCCATCCCTTCAGCCTCTCCGCCTGAGGAATTTTCCTTTGGGGAAACCTTGCATGCTATGAGGGAACAATTTCAGTGGCAGGGCCAAGATTTCTCAGACTCCAGAAAAAGGCTTAGGACCTTTCTACATTTACCACAACATAGGCCTTTAGCTATACCTCCAGTTCTTTCTGTTGTAGATGATGCATTTAATGATGCTTGCACTGCTCCTGATTCATTATCTCCGGCTCCTGCTAAGCCCGATAGGTACTACAGGGTCCCGGACACTCATCACCATTTATACAAGGCTCCTTTTGCAGATCCAGAGACTATCTCCCAGGGCCCTAAAGCTGTAGCAGCTACTTCTACTAAAAACCCTCTCCCCTCTGAAAGGGATTCCAGGTCCTTAGAGAGATGGGGTAAAAAAGTTTACACCTCTGCTACTTTGTCAGCTAGGGCTTTGAACTGCCAATTTCATATGATTCAATATCAAGAGTTTATGCTTGACCAGTTAACTAAAAAGCTGTCCTCTGAAGAATCTTTAGATAAAAAGTATGTTCAAGAAATGGTACATAACATACAGCAGGTTAGTAACCATTCTTTAAAATGTGGCTATGATGCATTGGAGGCTTCCTTTAGATCAGCCATGACTGGCACAGTTATCAGGAGACATGCATGGTTAAAAGAACAGGCATTACCAGACCATGTCAAATCAAAGCTTCTGGATGCACCCATGGACAAAGTTAATTTATTTGGTTCCCCTGCACAGCAGGTACTAAAAAAGATGGAAGAGAAGGCAAAATCTGTACAAACAGTGAAAGATTTCTTACAGGTTCAACCTCCACGGTTTAGCAGGAACTGGCCCTCCAAGAACTGGTCCTTTCCAGACTCCTCTAAGACACAAAGAGGCAGGAATAGGCGCTCTAGAGGCAGAAATTAATCCAGGGGTGCCTACAGGGGACGCCAGTGGCAAGTTAACAACCAGCGAGGCACGGATGCAGCCACCACCACTACAACAACTCAATCACAGTGACTTGGCGGTGGCACCGCCTACCAGGGAACAACTAGAAGCACCCTTAGGCGGAAAGCTAACCTTATTTTCAAAGAACTGGCATTGCATTACAAGAGAAAAATGGATTTTGCAAACTATAGACCAAGGTTACAGGTTCCACTTCCATACTCTACCAGGAAAGAGAGGAATGCCAAACCTACCACCTACTCAAAGGACAGAAGCTCTAAAGCAAATATCTCAATTATTAAAAATGAGAGCTGTGGAAAAGGTACCATCTATGGAGCAAGGAAAGGGATTTTACTCCAGACTCTTCCTGGTACCAAGAAAAGAAAACAAATGGAGGCCTATTCTAGACCTGTCCGCTTTAAACACATTCCTCATTGTTCCAAAATTCAAAATGCTGACCCTACAGCAGCTTCTTCCCATGCTGGGCAAGGAGTCTTGGCTGGTAATTCTAGATCTCAAGGAGGCATACCTGCACGTCCCCATACGACCAATTTGCAGAAGATACCTCAGATTTCTTGCAGGATCAGAGCATTATCAATTCTCAGCATTGCCCTTTGGCTTATCTACTGCGCCCAGAGTGTTCACGAAATGCCTGGCATCAGTAATCGCTCATTGCAGACTTCAGGGGATTCAAATTTATCCCTACCTGGACGACTGCCTGATACAAGCGGACAACAAAAGCAAGCTAACAGAAGACTTACAAAGAGTCATTTACCTGCTGCAAGCCCTGGGATATACAGTCAATATAAAAAAGTCAAGGCTGATTCCATCCCAAAGAATAACCTTTCTGGGTGCAGAACTGGACACATCAAAACAAATGGCATTCCTAACTGCAGAAAAGAAAGAGCAACTACCTCTTTATTTCTTGGCATTAACAAAGCAGAACCATCTAACTGCAAGAAAAGTGCTACAAGCTCTAGGCTTCATGGCATCCTGCATAATACTGGTCCCTTATGCCAGACTGCATATGAGAAAGCTACAGTGGTACCTAAAGAATTTGTGGTCCCAACATAAGCACAGCCTAGAAACCAAAATTCCAATAATCCCATGCCTGAAGCAAGAGTTCCTATGGTGGGCTCAGGCCTGTCAATCAAACACAGGATTGCCCTTCTGCAACAGTCAACCAAGGCAAACCATCACGACAGATGCCTCAGACCTCGGTTGGGGGGGCACACATGCTGGGCAAGTGCATTCAAGGCCTATGGACTCAAGACCAGCTGCACCTGCACATAAATCTAAAGGAAATGATGGCAGTAAAATTGGCAATCCAGTCATTCAGACCTTTTCTCCAAGAAGGTCAGTTGATGATAAGGACAGACAACACCACAGTTATGTGGTACATCAACAAACAGGGAGGCACACATTCATATCCTCTATGCCGGCTGTCACTGGACCTATGGGATGTGGCTCTGAGCTACAACATTCAGTTACAAACAATTTTTGTACCGGGGAAGGAAAACATTCTAGCAGACATACTAAGCAGGACTACCACAGATGCACACGAATGGATGCTGCATCCGGACATCTTCAAAGCCATCACAAGAGAATGGGGACTACCACAAATAGACTTGTTTGCATCCCCACTCAATCACCAGCTAAAGAAATTCTGCACAAGGACGTACCACCCACTTGCTTGGAAGGTGGACTCCCTATCTTTCAGTTGGAAAAACCTGACAGCATACGCATTCCCACCACTTCCTTTGATGCACAAAGTGCTTCTGAAGATCAAAGAGGAACGTCTGAGGATCATTCTGATAGCTCCAGACTGGCCAAGACAACATTGGTATCCATTGCTGAGGAGCATGTCTCGGGAACAAATATGGACACTACCCCTGATCCCATTGCTGTTAACACAGAACAACTACAGCATCCTGCATCCAAACCTGAAGACTCTGCAGCTAACTGCCTGGAACATTACATAACAGCAATTAACCCAAATTTATCCCAAAGGGTTAAAGACATAATCCTGGAGGCTCGTAGACCTTCAACAAGAAAGAATTATGCAGCAAAATGGAAAAGATATCTCATTTGGAGTACTGCAAAGGGGCAAGATGTGACTCTGGTGAACATAGCCAACATCCTGGAGTACTTGGCAGAGCTCTTCCATACAGGCCTGTCCTATTCTTCCATCAAGATACATGCAGCAGCTATTTCAGCAGAATACAGCTTGGATCCTCCTGTCTTCTCTCATCCTCTGCTCAGACAGTTTCTGAGAGGAATTAAAAATGTGAAACCTCCCAGGAAACCTCCATTGCCAGCATGGGACTTGAACTTTGTGCTAGAAAAATTGACACTTCCCCCTTTCGAACCAGCAACAACAGCAGAATTACAATACTTATCCTGGGAGACTGCTTTCCTGCTGGCAATAACTTCAGCAAGAAGGGTCTCTGAACTACAGGCATTAATGGCAGTGCAACCCTTCCTGATCTTCCATCAAGATAGAGTGTCCATGAGAACAAATCCTACATTTATGCCTAAGGTGGTATCCAGAGTCTCTTTAAATCAGGCTATCCACCTACCTACATTCTTCCCCAACCCACAGAACAGGGGAGAAAGACTCTTACATACCTTGGATGTACATAGACAATTACGCTACTACCTGGACAGGACAAAAACAATAGAAAAACTGACCAGCTTCTGGTAGCATATGCAACAGGAAAGGAAGGAAAACCAATTTCAAAACAGACAATCTCCAAATGGATAGGAAATTGCATTAGATTTTGTTACTCCTACCATGGAAAGAAAACTCCAGAGAACATCAGGCCTCACTCCACAAGGGCTACAGCCACTACCACAGCTTTCTTACGAGGAGTGGCTACCAAGGACATTATAGAGGCTGCTACTTGGACCTCCGTGCATACATTTGCCAAGCATTACAATTTACCTCTATACTCTAGATCCCGAGCAGGTTTTGCCACTGCTGTTTTGCAAGGGATCCTAACTACACCATAATCTCTACTCTTTTCCTCTTCCCCTAGTTTAGCTATGGTATTCTACCCATTTAGGACTGCAGATGCATCCTTGAAGGACATAGTACAGTTTTGTACCTACCATAAATGTAGATGTCCGATAGGAATGCATCTGCAGTCAGGATTACCCACCCACCTTCCCTCTGAGGTACTCCTAGGGTATTTGCCAACCTTCAGCTAGCTTGGGGGGGATCTATTATGGTGTATTTGTTTGTATATATGTACATACATGCTTATTTTATGTGTTTGCTCTCTACTATTTGGAAACTTTGGCATTTATCCAAATTTAGCCATCCAAGAGGGCACCTGGCATCTGGGGCAAGAAACACTGAGGAAAATGGCGTCGGCTGATGCCTTTATACCCGAAGAACTGCCGCAATGACGTCGGGTGAAGTGCGACTCCAGCCGAAGCCAGACCCAGACTTTGGAGTCCGGCCGACCGAAGGGCTGCCTGACGACAGGACAACCCATTTGTAAGGACTGCAGATGCATTCCTATCGGACATCTACATTTATGGTAGGTACAAAACTGTACTTTCTAAGGGCTATCTTAAAATGAAAACAATGGCATAGTCATTGTGTGAGCCTTGCATCATAACACTCAAAGCACATTTGTTTAATTCTTTTGATAAGACTTTCATGAATTCTCAGCACAGAGGCTGGACTGGCTTATTTTTAGTTTCCTCATTAAATCTTTCCAGATCAAGTAAAAACTACTAATAGATGAGAAGTTAAAATACTTCCATATTGTCTGCTGTACACTCTTACCTTTCTAAGTGTTTATGGTAGCAGTTTTTAAAAAAGAAATAACTTTAAAATAATGAAATGTCACCTTGGATATTTCTGGTTTAATGTCCGCTGCCCAGTTGGGAGTAAGTAGTCCACATGTGGCTTGCTGATGTCAGTGAGTGCAACCATACCTCTCAAATATTCTTGATTTTGCACAATGACCCTGTGGCATTGCCTTGTATTTATGCCCTGTCTGTGTAAAATGTTTTATTTTTTCTGCTGAATCACTGAGAATTATGATCAGTTAGCAATGCTAGACATTAAAGTTTGCTTTTCATTTGTCCATCCATTTTCATTTCCTTGGCGTGGAATTACTAAGCAGTTAATGTCACTGGAATGAGCAAGGGAAACATGCATTGATTCTACAGTGTTTCAGTAAGAGTTGTTTTTAGTTTTTAGTAAAACATTACTTTTCTGGTGCTACTCGTACTACTTCATGCTGAAGTTCAAAATGATGAATCTTCTTGTTCGGCGGAGAGAAAAGCTATTCCACTCATTTGCATTATCACGTTTCGATGCGAGAACCCGAACAAGCTATTTGTGTCTTAGCTTGATGATAAGGCAGCAGCAGTCTTTTTAAATTTATTTTTTTATACCACAGAATCTCATTTTCACCAGCCAACAAGGTCATCTGGAATAGGAGCACCTTGAGGGTGGAAACAGAGCAAAGTATCTATTTTTTAAAAGGTAGGCATTAGGTTGCAGTTGATCTTTAAGCATTTAAAGTCGATTGATGCTTCCCATCATTCAGTCCTTCAGAGAAATATCCCTGTATCTGCACTTGGAAAGGCCCACTTCTGCTCATCATTTTATGAGATCTTTTGTCTTGTAGAATACTAAAATGTTAAAATAAAAACACTACACAGGGCATTTTTGTTCTAGTGGAGTGTTTCATTAATGTCCATAAATGTGTTCCTGATGTTGCCATTTTTCATTGTTTTGGATTTTTTATTGTGGTTCAAATAACCTGCAGTTAAACTTTTTGATTACAAAAAATCTGCCAGAGAGTCTGCAGTAATTATCAAAAAGTTATCTGATATTAGTGGTTAGAGTTTTGGGGGTTGAGATGACCCTTCCCCTTGTCTCCTACCTTCATGTTAAACATATGCTACTTTTTGCACCCCTTGCTTGCTTCCTTCACCTCATATTGACTTTAACCCCCCACCCCCCATTTAATGAATGATGTCACTGTGTACTGCAGTAGTATGGAAATGTCGAGTCCCATTTCATTTCCTTAGCACTTCGGTTCATCAGGATGCACTCTTCTCCCTCATTCACTTCATTTGGAGATAACTATATGGACTTTTATCTTAATGCGCTAGTCCTCTCCTTTATAGATCAAAGGTCATAACCCTACTCTACTGTGCTTGACTGAGTCTCACCCTAATAATGTACAGAGTGGCATTCATCCCCCCCCCCCACACACACACACATTGAACCCCATGGGCAGTTTTCTCCAAACTTTGTTTTCATGACAAATTGCAGACACACTTTTTGATTGTTTACTTGCACAAAGTGAAATGATTCTACACATGTGCAAGGTGAAGGTTGGTGCAGTGCTCAGTGTACTTGTAGCCCATCAGTGAAAATTAAAGTCATAACTGCGTACAAACTGAAAAGAAGCTAGTGAAGGTCATTGTACTGCTTTTTCTCCCTCCCCATAGCTGACCATCAGTTACCACTGGTTGTTCTCCTCATTCTTCACGGGTACCAGACAATCCTCAGCCCACGCCATGAGTTTGATGTTGGTAGAGCATCGGAATGCTGCTTAGGAGTATGCCTAACTCCCTGCCTGCTCTGTTACCGCTGGCTTTGGGATGTGCATGCACAACGTCCCTATTAAAAGTTTCGCTGCTTATGCAGCACAAAGCTGGCCAGGCTCATACTTTGCTTATTTGCAGAAAGCCTAAGTTTGCCTCCCCCTCCCTAAGAGGTTGGATAAGACAAGACTGGCAACTCACATCCATCCTCTCCTGTGTCCTCTCTAACACACATTCCACTAATCAAACATTGGTCATCTGGGGCACAGTAAAGCCTTTATCGTTCTGTGCTGGAAAGTCACTGAAGGCATTGTAATAACTAAACAGGACATAAAACAGGCATATGAACATGAGTTCTGCCAGCTAGGCTGAGTGAAGGCTGCATAAACCAAATGACAAAACAGAAAACAGGAACCTTTCTGATCACACAATTATAGTATGGGAGTACCCAGAGCAGTTCTTCTAGCACTGCAGACTTTTCAAGACTGTCTCCCCTTGGATGTGATATTTATACAGAAGGACAATATGGCTGTTATTTGGTACATCAACAAACAGAAAGTAACCAAAATGTATTCTGTATATCGAGAGGCCATGAGGGTGTGGCAGTGAGTGATGTCTTCTCTATACTTTCTGATTGCAGTGCATACTATGGTAAAATATAATATCCTTGGGGACAGGTTGAGCAGGTAGATCCTACTCTCTCATGAGTGGACCCTCAATCCGATAATAGCAGAGCAAATTTTCAGGCATTGGTACCGGCCTCTTTGTGATCTTTTTGCCACCCCCACACACCAATAACTCCATTGAGGTCTTCAGTCTAATTCCGTATATCAGGGGAGTCACCTAGGGATGCTGTGATGCACATTTGGTCCCCCGGACTCCTTTACATCTTCCCTCTAATTTCACTAATCTCAAAGTTTTTTTTACAGAAAACAATTATGATGGCCACAGATATCTTCAAAGCCCCTTTTTGGCCTCAGCAAGTGTGGTTTCCCTTCCTCTGCCTTCATCTAGTACACCCTCTCTGGGTACTGAGCTCAGGCCCAGACCTTTTTTCTCATCCATTGGGGTTGCCTCACCTGAACATTCAGTCCATCAAGCTGACCGCTTGGATTCCCCAATTCCTGTGATTGTTCAATAGCCCAGGTTTTCCTCTCCAGTTGTTCACGTTTTGTCCTTTTCTCAGAAATCTTCCACCAGGAGAGTCTACAGAAGCAAATGGATAAGGTTTTCGCTCTGGGCATTTAACAGTAATATTGATCCTTTTTAGCTCCCCTGTCTGCAGTTTGTTTTATATCCTCCCCCATTTCTTTCAGAAGAGAGAGAGATATTTAACCATCAAAACACAGTTAGCAGCTATTCCTTCTTACCATGATGGTGAAATTCATGTAAATTTCTATGGCCTTTCTCAATGAAACTTTTCTTTTGCATCTTCCACTCAGGAATCTAGCTCCTTCGTGAGATCTTACCATTTAGCCACAAGCTTTAACATATCCACCTTTTCAGCTTACTGCCAAGGTTGATTTGAAGTTCTTGTCATGGCAAAGTTTATTTCTGGTGGCTGTTATATCCATGCTTTGTTTTCGAAATCTCCACATTTAATTTTCCACAAGGATAGAGTAACTCTGGGGAAAAATAAGGAATTGATCCTTAAAGTGACTTGTGATTTCTGTGTTAACCCATACATAAATCACCAAGTGTTCTTTCCAGATTTTTGAGCAAAGAAGAATACATGCTATGTTTACTAGCTGTCTGATCAGTTTGTCTCGTTTTCAGATGCAAAGTTGGGAAAACAGGTGTCCAAAGTTACCTTGTCTTGTTGGTTTTCTTAATGTCTCTTATCTTTATCAAGAAAGAGGTTTCTCTCTTTTTCTCAATACCCAAAACTCATTCCATGAGGTCAGTAGCTAACTTCAGCTTTCTTCTCAAGAATACTAGTTGATATCTGTGCTGCAACTACCTGGTCCAAAGTTCACATTTTTGAGTCACACTACAGATTGGACATACAATCCCGTTACTTTTTGTTCAGCTGTGTTCCAGAATATCCTTCCATAAGACCACCCCAAGGGATTACATAGCTGGTACTCTGTCCTAAAGGTTGTGGAATGGGTGGAAGAGACAACATCAGATACGAAAGTTGTGTACTTAACATAACAATGGAGCTGGTGTTGTCTATTCCATCCTTCCTCTAATACCCCCCAACCGTCCCCTCTACCATTTATTTTTTTGTGTTTGACTACACTTGGCATTTCCTAGCTGATCTAGCCTTGTCTCCTTGGGAATTGATTCGTTTTATGCTTTTATTATTTTTTTGTGTCAGACTGCTTTTTTCTAATTGGCCTTTATACTATCCTTGTTTCTTTCCTACTAATTGCGGGCAAACATGATCTGAAGTAGCACTGGGATTATGAGTAGGGGAGGAGCCTGTGCACTGGATTCAAAAAGCCTGATAGTGGCTGAAATCAGAACCAAAACCCACAGGTTGGGAAAGGACAGAAAAGACCATGCTTTCTTACTAGCATAAGAAGCAGAGTATAAAGGAATCATCCAACAATCCACAACCCCTTTTTTCCACATGGTGTTGGGGTGTCACTTCACCAGTGACAATCCTTTACCATCAGGTGGACTTGCCTTACCCAAGGTACTTCTTCTGCATCACATACTCGCCTGTGCACTTGCATCCTGTAGCCACAATGCCTGTCATTCAGCAGTCCATCCAACATGCTGTTGATGACTGGACCTGTGTCCTCTTTGCTTACAGTCCCCTTTCCTACCCCACTTTTGTCAGTCCCACTGTCTGGAGGATGCTGTTGAGCAACACCCTCAAATGTAATATCCATTCTACAGCCATACCTGCTTGATGGCCCGAGTCCCCTTACCACAGCTGCTGTAGCACTGATTTTTATTATGATACACAATCACTTTTCACAGCTATACCAAATAGATATGGAATAGATTCCATCAGGGAACTATTACACAAATGTGGTCAGTGTACAAACTGGTTCTAAATAATAATTATTTTATTTTTGATACTACAACATTCCCTAGTCCTTCTATACACCCTTATTTGCATCTTCTTAAAGCTTAGCATCATAGAGACTACCTTTACTATAGTAACTACTGTTTATCATGCCTCTCTTCTTGTATTTGTAACAACCTGTTGTCTATAATTTTAACTACATTACTCTCTGCTATAAATTGATTGTCTAGCTTATATGATAATTTCCGCATCTATTCCTTTAAAGTTATTTTACCTGTTAATAATGTTCATGAATTTTGTGTGTATATTAGCTGTTTGTGTTTGCTTGTTTTTGATCTCCCCGGGCCTCTACTGAAAATGGACATATATCCAGTTAGACTAGCCCGGTCGACAAATGTAAAATAAATGAAAAATAAATAAAAATATATCACCAAGTTTCAGGTGTCGCAATGGCTACTCCCATTGCTAACACCTTCGCTAACTTGGTTCTTGATAAATGAAAAAATGAATTCATATATATTAGACCTGTGTGATATTCATTGAAAATGAGTTGTTTTAAGTGATTTGTGGATGATACATTTTTGTGTGGTGTGGCACAGATGATGAACTATGTTCTTTTATTGAATATTTAAATATGAGTTGTGATTTTTTTACAACTCTCTCTGAATACTACATGCAATATTAATTTTTTAGATGTCTCTCTACTATATGATGGTGCTACTATACAAACAACAGTATTTAAGAAACCTGTGTATAAGAACAAATTTTTATATCGGAGTAGTATGCATGCCCCTCATGTTTTAGGGAATAGTTAAAGGGCAGTTTATATAAATGAGTAGACTTAATACAAACGTACATAAATGCCATGAACAAATGTATGAGTTAAAACAGGAACTCCTTACAAGAGCATATGACAAAACAACCTTGAATATAGGGATGGAGGAAGCTTTAAGGTTAAGACATGGTCAGCCCAGTCCGTATTTTGGGATGGGTGTTGAATTATCTAATAACGGGCAAGTTTTGCCAAAGAAGAATGACAAAATACGGTATGTGACTACTTTTAATAGAAATATGACTAATATAAAAACAATTTTAACTCGGAATTGGGGTATTTTGAGATCTTTACCAGAGTTATGATCTATTGTTGGTATTAACCCCAGTTTTTCTTAACCGTAATTGCCCTAGTTTAAAACAGAAATTATGTTATAATGATATTTGTACGATCTCTGAAAGAAAACTCTCCAACAAGATTGGCACTGTTCCATGTTATAATTGTTGTTGCTATAGTTATATTAGTAGAGATATTACCTTTATCTATCCCAGTACTTATATGAAATATACTTTTAACTGTTTTCCAACATGTAATTCCATAAATATAGTATAGTTAGCAACCTGTAATGTATGCACAAGTTTTTATGTAGGGAAATCCACAAGAAAGTTAAAAGATAGAATTATTAAATGTAGATCAGATACTAGAAGGAATTTCTGTATGAATTCCTTGGCTAAATACACAAATGAGAATGGTAGTAACCATGTTTTTACATTTAGAGTGATAGATAGGGTTTTTAAAAATTTAAGGAGAGGGGACATTAATAATAAACTTGAGATAGAGGAGTATAATTGGATTCTTCGATTTCAGGCTGATTCTATACCTGGACTTAACCAAACAGTGTCGCTGAAACCTATTTTAAAATATAAACAGATGTGCTTGCATTAAATGAGGTTGCTCTTTAAGAGTTTGAGTTCTTAATTATCTTAATTGTTGTTTTGTATTGGCTGTGTTATTTTTGAAATGTATTTAAGGCTGCTGTTATTTGTTAATTCTTCACACTGATGAAGGGTTTTTGAGCCTGAAAGCTTTGCTGTTTTATCAAACATTTTGTTGATTTGCAGTGCTGTATGTTTTTATTCTAGTTGAATTTTTGTATGTGCAGCTTGGCTTTACTCTGTTTTTTGGTTTTTGCGTTGTGTTTTATTGTGAATGACGCACCATTATTTTCTGGTAAAGCATATGCTAGCTACGCATGAGTACCACAATGGTGTAACCACAGCCTTTATCACACTATTAGTCATCTTTGTGCAGTAACTATAGTAATGCCATTCTGTTGAGATATTTCTGAAATGTGCACATAGTACATTGTAATATCAGCTCCTAGTCATGATTTGGGACCCACATCTGAATGTGTACACACATGGTAGTCAGTGGTAAAATCTGCACATGGCAGGCAGCTCCATTAAAGCCACACATGTATGTGATTTTGCAAGCCAGATAATGGTTTACAGGGGCACTAGAGAACACTGGTGTCATTGATAGTGTGTTGCTGTGCCACTGTGTAATTTATAATTTTGCAGAGATGTGTCACAGTGTGTTTTTAGCATGCACCTGCTACCTTCCTGTATCCAAGTCTGTTGTGGTTGCACTGCTGTACATTGGCATCAGGATGCCTCATGCTGCTTCTTAATGTACATTGTGTGGCTTCAGCAAAGTGCATTGACATGGCTCAAGTGCCATTTTGCTCTTGGTTTCAACCTGGCGAGTAACTATTTAGAAGGGTCTTCCCAATGGTGTAGAAAGTAGAGAAGATCTGCACAACCAGTAACACCTGCTAGGACTCGTGTGAGGGCCCTGAGTATGGAGAACTGACACTAGCTTACTAGGGCGGTGAGTGATCCCATGGGCATCACTTACTCTGGTGAGCACTGCTGGGATCATTACAGGGACCTCAAGAATCACAGTTCTGATTTTTGCAACAAATGGGAAATATAGTTTAAGGAGATAAGGCTTGAATATCACAGTAAGTATGATTCCCTGCCAGTTTGTTTTACAAAATAGGCCTTATTGTATATGCTTCAAAGCAGTTAATGATGTCTCACCTGCCAGAGGAAGCAAGCAAGATCATCAAGGTTACAGAGTATGTGTTTTGTGTGTTACTGTCAAAACTGTATTTTTCTGCTTTGCCTGTTTAGCAGAGCTTGCCCAGGTTTGCAATTCCACTAAATAACATAACCTCTCCAAGTTTCCTTTGCTTTATTCCACATATAAATAGTAAATGCATGTGTAAGGGTGTGACTGTCCTTAATACAGCCAGTTTTCCTGACAGTTGCATTACACTGCAGAACATATTGACTTCTGCCAAGTACACCTGGCAAACCATGCGTGTGCAATTAGGCTGTTATGTAGCACTGCATCTGCATTTACTTTTGTTAAGGTGCAGTATTACCTCAGGGCTTCTGCATACCTTGTGTATTCCTGTTGGTGTTCTGAAGGACGTTATATGTGGTATGGTGCCACGCATCTCAACATTTACCACAGTGCGTGTGATACCTGCTCACACACTGTTACCTCCACAGGGCTGCTCATTTCATGTGTACATTGTTATTTTTGCCTAGCTTTGTGTAACACACTAGTTAACAGCCATACACTGTTGCACTGTCCCACACAACACTGAGTGTATAACTCGCAAAAAATCCCTCCCTAACATCCCCATAGTGCTGCCATAGGTCTACTCCAAGCATACCTATTGCTTGTGTTTCGCCATTGCTCTGTTGAATACATTTTTCTTCTTCTGTGCTTATAGTACAAAATTGCAGCACAACTTGTTTCTTTTTTTTTCCCCTGTTTTCTTTTTCACTGTCATCTTTTTAATTTTATCATTTGCCCTTTGTTTGGTTTCTGTCTGTTGACATTTAGTTTTACTGCAGTACTGGCTGTGGAGCTAGATGAGGTGTGGCAGTATCCACTGCATTCTGCATCAGCCTTGACATCACATGCTTAGTCCACAGCACTCTCCAGGCTGTCTCTGCAGTGTGACAAAGGTTATCCTCTGACAGCCAACCTGTTGGCTTTGCTAATGGCCTCTGGTACTATTTCTCCTATGGGGTGGTGTAGGCACCTCATTGGGAAGCAGCACTGGGGTTCTGTTGGGTCACCTGGTGTGAGGTGGATAGGCAGTGGGGATTGTGGTGGACCAGGAGATAGATGCCTGGATTGGCATCCCAGAATACATACTCACGTGGCCTGGACAGTTACACCGATGCATGGCCAACTACAAGATCACTAGTAGCTGTGCTTGGCCATGAAGGTAATCAAAGAGGTGGATGACTTCTGTTTGGGTTTGCAAATGTGCAGCTTGACAGGTGGTCCTCAGCCTGCCTTCTCTCTTACCACAGTACATCTGTTCTGTGTACATCACTCCCCTCCTCCTTTTCTGTGCCTAATCCTCCCCATCTCCAGTTGTTCTCCCTCTGTCATACCTGTATATCTCCTTTGTGTTCCTCTCCTTTTTCATTGGTACCTCATCTATAGGTCACTGTAGGTGTAATATGGTTTTGTTTGCTCCTGTTGCCGTTCCTCTATCTTTCTTTCTACTTAGAACTTTTCGCTGTCTGATAAAACAAATAAGAAACAGCACCTGCCCCCCAAAATATAATATATACTTCTTCCCATACTCCAATCCCTTTGTCCTTTTGATCTTTCTTCTGTTTGCTCTTCCCCATTTCTGACTGTCCTGTCAACCACTTTCCTTCTGATTTATAAAGTAAAAGTAGTTGGTACTTTGTTGTGTAGCCCTTGCATAGACTCTCAGCTGTGCCTGTATAGTACGGCAATGGTGCATAGTCATGCATATGCTACCGCCCAGGTCTTCTGACCCTCCGTATCACAGTCCAAATCTTTGTGAGATGTCTGTGAATTATGTGAGTGAATGATCTACGTCTTCAGCACTAGTCCAAGCAGGTTCATGCTTTGTTGCTTATTATGCATACTTAATGCACTTCAGGTCACATGGTGTAACTTTGTTCATGCTGTTTTTGACAGGTCATCAACATTTTCTTTTCTTTTTTTCTGAATTTAAGTCTAATTTGATCACTAATCACAATGTCTTATTTTTATAATCCTTATTGATCTTTTGCTCTTTTATTTTATTTTCTATTTGTTTTCATTAAGAAAAAGATCAGCTAGTGGGAAGATACAAGGAGATAGGAGGTGTAGAACAGAAAAATAAATACAATGCCATAATAAGGAATTTGGTTTATTGCAGTAAGGAAACACAAATATGCACATTTTAATGTCATTCATAAGTGTTCACTCTATTTAATAATATGAAACAAAAAGCACTTACTGGTGTCTTTAATTATGTGAAGAGAATTCAGAGTTCAGTACACTAAATACTACATAGTACTGTAAGCCACAATTTTATTGTTGAATTTGTGACATTGGGGAAACTAACTGATTTTCCTTTCTTAGTTTCAGCCTTCCTAGTAGGTATAAATGAGACTCATAGGTGCTTATGCTTGTTTTAGGAACATCAATATAGACTGAAGCATTAAGGAAAATGAGGGTGGTTATTAATATGCCATTGTGTAGTGGCATGTTTGCTGAAAAGCAAATCACAATTCATATCCAGTAAAATATCCAAAACCTGGAACTCTATACCCCAATACGTCCTACAAAACTCTGATAGCCACAAATTCAAACTACTCCTGAAAGACTATTTCAGTAATCACGGGTTATGCTCCTGCACAACACCATAGGTTCATAGGTGTGTACTAGGCTAATGGCCCTAGAGCCTTTACAAGCCTAGCCCATAGAAGTGCCCTGGCGTCGTACCGCCCGACATTAGTTCCCAGTGCCTCTGTCAAGTAGAGCCACTGGAGTGATTCCCAGGGTGAACTTTCTATTACCCATCCACTCATCAAGATTTCTCTTGAAGAGGGACAGCGAGGTGCTCTGCTTGATATGTATGGGAAGTCTATTCCAGAGCATGGGCAGTCTCTGGATGAGGAACCTTTCCCTCCAGCATGTTCTGTTGATTGTGGTAATGAGGTTGAGGTCTCTGGAGCATGTTGTGCAGAGGGATTGGGATTCCATTAGATGTAGCATTTCTAACACAGCTGGGTCAGACATGGCTTTGTAAGTCAAGCAGAGATCGCCTCTAAGTAGGCAATATGAGACTGAGAATAGCTGGAGTCTTTTGAGTCTGTCCGTGTAGGACAAGGCTGATTTCACCCAGCCTATCTTACTTTAATTATAGTTCAATCCTCACATTTTTCATCATCCCGTATTCTCCTACGTTAGCATCTGGCTACCTTTTCTCCTCTTCCTACCCTAGTACAGAAAAAGTACAATCCTATATTGTGTAGTTATTATTATTATGCTGAAACATGTCATTGTAAAACACATTTGTATGAACTATGTATTTAATAATCTACTGCTTTGTTTAACTTCTCTACTGTCGACTATTGTCAGTAATTGTGGAGCTTTTCTGCCCGGGTCTCTGCTAAAAACGGGCTCCTGGCCCAGTCGGACACTACCCAGTAAACAAATGTAAAATAAAATAAATAGTAAGTGTTGGATCTGCAGAGATAGAGATCTGATCCTGCTGGTAAATGAAATGCTTCTCACTGTGATACAGCTGAATGGACTCTGTTATATGGTAGGATAGGGAATCGTGAAAAAACTCAACTGTTCACCACAATGCAATCTGCTGAATAGAATGAAGACTTCAGGGAAAGACAGAATACGAAGATCTGCTTTTAATATGTTCATTTGTTCTACTTCCTTGTCAGGAAGCTGTATTTTTTTAACCAAATAACAGGACGATTATACAGCTCAGTGACTAAGAAAACATATTAACATCTCTTCTGGCCAATTCTGATTACTGTCCAAATGGGAAAAAAACCTACATTTCCTAGGCGATGTTCTTACTCCAAGACCATCCTACATTATCAGTACAAGTCTATAGTTAACCAACTCATGGATAAGATCCAAGAAGTTAGAAAGGGTGAGGCCACTACCACCAAGAGGCCGGTCACCAGTAGAGTCCCTTAGGGCTTTGTGCTGGGTCTGCTTCTCTTTGATATCCACTTCTCAGAGGTCAAAGCCAATGTCAAAAGCCTCTGGCTAACCAAGATCACAGATGATTGCAATCTGGGAGCAGTCACTGAATCCCCCCAAGAAGAGAACACCCTTCAGGAAGATCTGGCATCAAGCTTTGTCTGTGTTAGCCTTGGCTTAAAACTCTGTGCCAAGAAATGCATACCTTTTGTGAAGTCAGCCACCCCAGGTAACTTCATCCTGTATAAAGCACCCATAAAGTTTGATTCACTAGACAGGATCTGAAAACTCCTGTAGATAGTAACCTAGCCTTTGAACAATGTGTCCAAGGTAGTAAGAAAATCCTTCTATGTTGCTCAACTTATAAGTAAGGGGATGGCATCTATGTCCAGAGGGATCATTGTACCACCATACTTGGCCCTCATCTGACCCATCGTAGAGTATAATGTCCCCTTCAGCATGTACTTCACCAGACTTGTGCAGCAAATGGAACATCCACAAAGGTTCTTTACAAAAAGAAGATATGGCGTAAACAAAATGTCCTACACTGATCACGTCAAAGCTCTGTCTACTCTGTATTATACAGACTAATGAGAGGTGATCTTTGCCTTGTATACTAGGCTTCCCTGTACCCTGTTTTGATGAACGTTTTGTACATCTGCAAAACACAGTATCAGAACTACTAGAATAAAAGACCTAAATTTTGCTTGCAACATAAGTAGGACATGTTGCAGAGACAGATATGTTTCTCAGAGAATTCCCATTCTCTGAAACAGGCTCCCCATCCATGTGAATCAGAGTCCATCCCTAGACCTATTTAAGTGTAACTTGGACCAGTGGATGAGTAATCAGAATTTCACCCCTGGTATGGCACCTATGTCTCTGATGGACAAAGGTAGTCAGTAAATCACCTTTATGTAAATCAAATTTGTAGGTCACATTTGGTTTGCACTGCTAGGCTTATAAGGGCCATAGTGGTCATTACCCTAGTATACATCTATGAACCGATGGGCCAGGAAAACAGAACAACTGACTGTTAAACAGCTTTACATAACCCATAGCCAGTTTCATTGGTGCATAGATTTTACCATTATAGCAATTTAGGCCACCAGAAGTTAAACAGTAGGCTTGACTCCTGAGGAGATGCTCAAGACAGATAGGACTGAACAGCTGATAGCTGTGTCTCATGTCTCGGGACACTGCTGTGGGATTTTATGACCCGGTATGTCCTCTGAGTCCAGGTGCTATCCAAAGATAAACACTCCAGTTATGTGCAGCCAACATGTAGAGGCCATGAATTGCAGATGTGCTAGTGGGAACAAATATTTTTGTTACTGTCCATTATCAGAAGTCCATACCAGCCTAGGAATAGAGTATGGAATGAAGAAAAAAGGTATACCAGTTTTAGCTGATGGCCACCTTAGTGCCTGACTGTTGCCTTCTCTTCAGAAATAAGTTGATCAGCTCCTCATTTTATAACATTGTAGTAGAAGTATTTTTCTAAATAGATGTGATCTGTTTACCAGTTCTTGTAAAGTAGTGCCTATCCATCCATTTTAATACTACTACAGTGCAATTTACCTGCTTTGCAAAGACCATGCTGTAATTTTTGGCATATTTTTCTTTCTGCTGTTTCTCTACTTTTCATTCAACATTTTATATTTGAATTTAGATATGTCTGTGCCTGAATCATTTATATGTTTATTTCATTCTGTTATTCTGGTGTGTCTTGGAGATTGTCTCTTTGGGCCTCCACTGCAAATGAGTTATATTAACTTGTGTTCTTCCAAGAAGAAATAAAGCAATAAAAAATAGAAATAACCCCATATTCATTTTATGTACCTCTCAGCTGTTCCATTTTTTGCCAGAAAATATAGATGTTCTTCATCTCACATTGCTGCAGTCCTTACATATGGGGTAGTCCGCTGTCCTCGGTCGGCCCGAATATCAAAGTATTAGGCTGACGTCGGTCAAGGCGCTTAAGACTGACATCAGGACATCAGGGTACAAATGCGCATGACCGACGTCATATCCTCAGTCTTTTTTGCCGCATGGTCCGATGCAGAAGCAGCGTTGCAAGTGCCGTTCGGCGTTCTGAAATTTTTCGAATTCGGAGTTTCAGACCGAGTCAAAGTTGGCTAAGTACCCCGTTGGGGAATATTTTAGTTTTTTCTTGCCTCAGTAAAAGTGAATAACTGCATTTCTTGTGGGAAGCAGATACCGCATAGGGATTATCATACTTTGTGTATTCCTTGTTTGGGGCCTGAGCACGACGTTGTTGGGTGTCGCTTTTGTGCTAGGTTCAATAAGCGTACTATTAAGCGAAGGTTAGATTGTGCTAGGTTGGTCTTCGGGAAGCGGTGCAATTATAATATGCCGTCGGATTCTCCGACGCCCGCTTCTTCGAAGAAGCGCAAAGACAAAGCAGCTAAACCCAGGCAAGAAGAGTCGTCCGTACCGGACGCCGGTTCTTTAGAGGCATCAGTGGAACCGGTGGTTCCGCCGGAGGCTTCTCTGGAGTCCCAGGGGGAGACTTTGATATTGCAGGATGTGGCCTCTCAGGAGGCAGGTCAGGCTGAAGGGGCTTCTCAGGTTACTGTACTCCCCTCCCTTCCTAGGGTGGTTAGGCCCTCTCCTTCTGTTTCCAAGGCTTCTCCCAGAGGCAGGCCAGGTTTAGCTTCTGTTGGTGTCACTCCTAGTTCAACAGGATCTGTGCCCAAGAAGCACATGCTTAAAATGGCAGAAGATTTAATTACTTTGATTAGAGGTTCTTTGCCCCCTCCTGATAAGAGGCCTAGGGTGTAACCAGAGTTGGGGAGTTTTGAGCAGGCTTCGGATGTTTCAGAGTCTTCGGCTGAAGACTTGCAGGAGTACTCTCCTTATTCTGATTCTGATGCAGATGATTCGACTCCTTCTGCTTCTCCTCCAGAGGATTTTTCTTTTCAGAGACTCTTCATTCCATGAGGGAACATTTTAAGTGGGAAGGTCAGGACTTCTCTGATTCCAGGAAAAGGCTTAGGGAATTTTTGCTTTTACCCCAGCATAGGCCCTTGGCTATACCCCTGTTCTGGATGTTGTGGAAGATGTGTTTGCAGAGGCTTCACTTAATCCTGATTCTTTGCCTCCTGCTCCTGTTAAACCGGATAGGTATTACAGGGTGCCTGAGGCTCATAAATATCTTTATAAGAGTCCTAGGGCGGACCCAGAAACTGTTAGTCAGGGACCTAAGGGTGTCAAGGCCTCTGTTGTAAAAATCCGGTTCCTCCAGATAAAGAGGCCAGAGCTTTGGATAGATGGGGAAAGAAAGTCTATACTTCTTCCACCTTAGCTATGAGGGCTTTGAATTGCCAGTTTCACATGTTGAAATATCAAAACTATCTTCTTTCTCAATTGAAGTCTAAGGTAGATGCTCTGGCGGAAGGCATTGAGTGTAAAGAATTACAAGATTTGGTGCATGTCTCTGAACAGGTGGGTAAGCATTCTTTACAATGTGGTTTTGATGCTGTACAGGCCTCGTCTAGGGTGGCTGCCACTGGTTCAGTTCTTCGCAGGCACGCCTGGCTGAGGGATCAGAATTTATCTGACCATGTTAAGACAAGGATTTTGGATGCTCCTTTACAGTCTGATGTGTTGTTTGGTTCACCTGTGGAGTCAGTCTTGAAGAAAATGGAAGACAAGGCTAAGTCTATGCAGGCTGTTAAAGATTTTTTGCAAGTTCAGCCTCCGAAGTTTAGTAGGAATTGGCCTGCTAAGGGGTGGACGTATCCTTCTTATGATTCTCAGTCTAGGGGTAGATCTAGACGTGGTAGGGGCAGAGCTCAGAGTTCCTTCAGACCTAGAATGGGGAGTTCACCTGCACAGTCTTCGGGTGAGGCAGGGGCCAGTCCTTTCGTAAACAGGCCCAATGACCTACCTTTTCAGCTGCCAGATCCTTCTTGCCTGGCAGCACCTTTGGGAGGAAGGTTGGCACTCTTCAAGGAAAATTGGAGTTTGATTACTCAAGACAGATGGGTATTGGATATCATACACCAAGGTTACAAGTTTTATTTCCATACCTTGCCTCCTTTCAAAGGCATGCCAGACGTTCCTCCTCAGCAAAGACTAGAGGCTCACAAACAAATTTCTCTGCTACTTCAAATAGGGGCCATACAACCGGTCCCTCTACCAGAAGTGGGCCTAGGATTTTATTCTCGCCTGTTCCTAGTACCAAAGAAGGGGAACACGTGGAGACCAATTTTGGATTTATCTATCCTCAACACATATCTGGACATTCCCAAGTTCAAAATGTTGACGTTACAACAGCTTTTACCTCTGCTGGGCAAAGATCACTGGATGATGACTCTGGATCTCAAGGAGGCTTACCTTCATGTTCCTATCAGGCTCAGTTGCAGGAAGTATCTGCGTTTTCGGGCTGGGACTTCTCATTATCAGTTCTCTGCATTGCCCTTTGGCTTATCTACTGCACCCAGAGTGTTCACGAAAGTTCTGGCTCCAGTGATAGCTTTCTTCAGGCTAAGAGGAATACAGATCTATCCTTATTTGGACGATTGCCTGATTCTGGCCCAAGAAAAGGACGAACTTCTTCATCATTTACAGTATGTGATAGCAGTGCTAAGTTGCCTGGGGTATTCTGTGAACGAAATAAAGTCCAGTCTAGTACCCTCTCAGGACATGTGCTTTCTGGGTGTGAGACTGAATACAGCATCCCAGATGGCCTTTTGACCCCGGACAAACAAAAGAATCTTTCTCTTTACTTCCATCAATTGTCTCATCAGTCCAGGCTGACTGCAAGGACAGTCCTTCAAGCCTTGGGGTTCATGGCATCTTGTATTCTGGTGCTTCCCAATGCCAAACTGCATATGAGGAAGCTACAATGGTATCTCAAAATGTATGGACACAGCACTGCCAAGATATGGACACTGTCATTCAGATAATACCTTGCATTCAAAAGGAGTTTTTGTGGTGGGCTCAGGAATGTCACCTAAACAAGGGACTCTCTGTGACCCGACCAGAGGCGAGTCAGATTCTAACGACAGATGCCTCAGACAAAGCTTGGGGAGCTCATCTAAATGGAAAGTGGGTACAAGACACGTGGCCTGCCAGACTTCAACATCTACATATCAACTTGAAGGAGATGTTAGCAGTCCAATTTGCATTAATAGCTTTCAAGGATTTACTTCTTCCAGGGCAGGTGTTGGTTCTAGCAGACAACACAACTGTCATGTGGTACATCAACAAGCAAGGGGGAACGCATTCTTATCCTCTATGCAGACAAGCAATGATTTTGTGGGAGACTGCTCTCAGTTTACAGCTGAATCTTCAGGCAAGGTTTCTGCCGGGAGCACAGAACTCCTTAGCAGATGTGTTGAGCAGACAAATTATGGATCCCCACGAGTGGAAATTGGATCCTCATGTATTTCAGAAATTGACAGTGTTATGGGGAACTCCAGACATAGATCTGTTCGCTTCTCCACTAAACTACCAGCTGCCAAAGTTTTGCACAAAGGTTTCATCCCACAGCTTGGAAAGTGGATGCTCTTTCATTCAATTGGAGCAATCTTCATGTGTATGCCTTTCCACCTCTGCCTCTCCTCCCAAAGGTACTCCTGAAGGTCAGACAGGACAAGCCAAAGATGATTTTAATAGCTCCAGATTGGCCTCGACAGCACTGATACCCATTACTGAGAAGTCTGGTATGGGAGCCTCCATGGCCTTTGCCTTCGATTCCACACCTGCTGTCTCAGGAGAACAGTCATTTACTCAATGTCAAACTTCACTCTCTACATCTAACAGCCTGGCATATTCTGTTTTAAACCCTGGAGGGTCTCAGCTTCCACAGCAAGTTTTGAATGTTATTTTGGAGGCCAGAAGGCCTAATACAAGGAAAGTGTACGCAGATAAATGGAAGAGATTTTTATTTTGGAGTACAGCAAAGGAATTTGATGTTTCTAAGCCTAATTTAAGTGTGGCTCTTCAATATCTTACTGAGTTACTGGACAAAGGTTTGTCCTTCTCTTCTATTAAGGTTCATGCTGCAGCAATTTCTGCTCACTATGACTGTGACCCACCATTGTTTTCTCATCCTTTGTTTAAGCAATTCCTTAGAGGGGCAAAGAATATAAGACCCCCACGTAGAGCTCCTACTCCTGCTTGGGATCTCAATTTTGTGTTGGAGAAACTCACTCTACAACCTTTTCAGCCTGCAGCTGCTGCCGAGTTGAAATATTTATCATGGAAGACTGCTTTTTTGTTGGCCATTACCTCTGCGAGAAGGGTTTCTGAATTACAGGCCCTTATGGCGGTTGAGCCTTTCTTAATTTTCCATAAGGATAGGGTATCTTTGCGTACTAATCCTTCCTTTATGCCTAAAGTGGTTTCTAGTGTGGCTTTAAACCAAACTATTCATTTGCCTACTTTTTATGCAAACCCCCAAAATAAAGGGGAAAAGATTTTGCACACTTTGGATATACACAGGCAGTTGCGATATTATTTGAGCAGAACTAAAGGGTTCAGGCAGTCTCAGCAGTTATTTGTTTCATTTGCTTTGGGTTCTCAGGGCAAGCCTGTGTCAAAACAAACTATTTCTAAGTGGATTGGGTTTTGTATTGCTTTCTGTTATTCCCATCATGGTAAGGAGATTCCAGCTGGGATTAGGCCTCATTCCACTAGGGCTACTGCCACTTCTACAGCTTTTTAAGGGGGGTGGCAACTAAAGATATTTTGGAGGCAGCTACATGGAGTTCAGTGCATACTTTCTCTAAGCATTACCACCTTCCACTTTACTCTAAATCTAGGGCTGGTTTTGCCACTGCAATTTTACAGGGCATTTTGGCAGCTCCTAATGCTTTATAGTTTTGCCATCCTCCCTTACCTCTGCTTTGGGATTCTACCCATATGTAAGGACTGCAGCAATGTGAGATGAAGAACATAGTACAGTTTTGTACCTACCATAAATGTAGATGTTCGAAGATCCACATTGCTGCAGTCCAATTTACCCTTCCTCCTTCCCCTCTGTAGTTAGAGGCGGTTGTGTGGTTTGGGTTGTGAATATTGTGGATATTGTATATATTGTACATATGATTAGTGCAAGGGTGGTTGGTTGTTTTTTGCTGTCTTTTGGTTCTGACCTTTCTTTTTAGGGTCTTCTGACATCTGGGGCAAGAAAAGACTGAGGATATGACGTCGGTCATACGCATTTGTACATTGACGTCCTGATGTCAGTCTTAAGCGCCTTGACCGACGTCAGCCTAATACTTTGATATTCGGGCCGACCGAGGACAGCGGACTACCCCATATGTAAGGACTGCAGCAATGTGGATCTTCGAACATCTACATTTATGGTAGGTACAAAACTGTACTTTTTCTTCATCAAAATAACAGGACACAATGAAATTCAGAATAAAATCATGATTTTTTTTTTTCAAAATAGTTTTGCCTTTAGTGGCTGTGACCTGCCATGTTATCACTTCGCTGCCAGTCGCAACCCTATTTGATTGCAATCCGTTGCAATAGGCAAGATCTGAGCAGTATGTTATGTCTGAGAAAAAAATATATAAACGGAGCACAGGAGTTGTTATCTAACTCAACAGACAATTTTTTTGCTGGTGCACAACTGTAGGCACTGCATATAGAAGAGGAAAAAGGAGTTCTATTACATTTTTTAGCCATTGAAATGTGTGAGTATAAGACAGTTAGCAAGAAGCTGGAGGAAGACCCACACAATCTGCTTAAGGAGATAAGTGCAAGAAGCTGTGGTAGGTGGTCTTAATACCAAGAGAATGAAGCTTTTTTTTATATATTATGCTAAATGCTGTTCACAGTCATAATGTGAGTGTGGTTGGTGGCACTGTATTGGTTGCATTGCCTGCTGCTGAATACATTAAGCAATGTGCCCTTCAGTCTCTACTGTACTGCCTGAATACCATGATTTGGCAAATATTTTGATCTGTTTCTCATAAAATTAGTGTTTTTCTGGCAAACTGTTATGGATTGCAGTCACTAAATAGTGTCATCATATTTGTGTTTCAGACTTCATTTCCTTACAGAAATGCATGCCAATGCAAAACCTGTTAGTACATAGAATCAATATTCAAAATCTCCCCCTGCTTTCGGGTCTTTTTCTCTAATTATTTTTGACTTTGTAATAAGGTTGACAGCCATGAACTAGTGTCTCTGAGTGATGGTATCCCATTAACCTACTGGGAGGGGAAGGGGTTTCACAATTAGGTTTACAGATTTTATGTTAATCAGTTGTCCAGATTTTTAGCCAGATGAACTTACTTTTCAAGAGCCTTTGCACGGAATTTAAATGTCTGCAGGTTGAAAAGTATGCTCTATGACCCCAAGTCTTGTAGCTGTAAATTTCTTCCCTGATCAGGTATTTTAAACCTTACCCTAATTACTAAAAAAATAAAAGCAGTTCACACACTAATATAGCAACATACATCTGTGCCTTGTGAGAAAATAAATTTTATCGAAATGCAAGTGATTGAATAGTGTATTACACCAAACATGCTTGAAGAGTTAAGTCATGCATGCTTCTTTAAGTAATAGTAGCAGTAAGAGAATGTCTTAGTTTAAAGGGCTTAACTCAGTCTAAAGTCATCAAAACTGGCTATGATTCTTTTAATCCTTGGATTTTAGTTTCACATGTAGTTAATTTGGAAATGTAGCTCTTCTGTAAAATATGGAGTACTCAGCGTGGAGCATGTGAGATTGTTAAAGACATAAACAAATCTCTTTCAGACATTTTGGCTCCATTCTTTGTGTATGATAAAGACTGCACCATCATCCACTTCAGCCATATCAGATGTAACCTACAATAGGGCTGTCAGGTTGAAATCTGCAGATGTTCTTCGTGTTTCACTGTTGCAGTCATCACACTTGGGTTATCTGCCTGCAGGTAGCCCTCAGTTGGACCGAGTACCAGAAACTTAGTATTTCTGCATCTGTTGCAGTCACTTCAGGACTGACGTCAGGTCATCAGGGGTATAAAAACAGGCAGCCGACGCTAATTACATCAGTCTTTCTTGCTGAGGAGCCTGAAGCCAAAGCAGTTTGCATGAGTGTCGGTCGTCCGCTACCTGAGGTTTCATTTCTGAATTGAATCATCCTGAAGTCTTCTAAAGCTAAGTACCCCATTGGGGATTCTTTTTTCTTGCGCTAAACTGATGTCAGAAAAAGTTAACAATTGTCTTGCCTGTGAAAAGCAAATACCACACCGAGATTTTCATTCTTACTGCGTCACCTGTTTAGGCCCAGACAACGACAATACTCGCTATCGGTTTTGTGCTTTGTTCAATGCCCAAACTATTCATCATCAGGCCCTTATTGTTGCTAAATACTTTCACTCTCTATCTCCGTATTCCAAGATGGCTTCGATTAGCCATCTGTCTTCTGACCTTCCAAAAACGTAAGGATAAAGACAGAGACAGACCGCACAGGTCCAAAATTGCCAACGATGCTTCTGTTAAGCTAGTCGTCAGTTCACCGGTACTCAGTGAGGTGCTTTCACAGCCCCTGATACCCACTTTGATGGATTCACAGTCCTCTACCAAGACCCGTTCGGAATCCGGTATGCCACGAGATGCCTTTTTGCCTATGGAACCTGCGGATGTCTCTACCTTGGATGGGTCCAGAGCCATTGTGCAGGCACCGGGTCCAGAGCCATTGTGCAGGCACCGGCTTCCGAGGAAGTTTCTCGCATTACCAATATTCGACACAAACCGACTTCTTTCACATCTTCAGTTCTTTCTAAAACTACCGAGTTTCTAAGGCCTAGAGTATGAGCTATGCCGAAAAAAACGACGACCCTAACTCCACGCACCTGCTTCCTTGCCACAATCTCAATTGCTTAAAATGGCAGAAGACCTGATCATGTTGATTAGGGGAAGCCAGCCTTCCCCTCCTAAGAGAAAAAGAGACCTGTCCCCAACAGCTTTAACTGACCAAGAGTCCGATGACTCTGACATTTCTGAATATGAAGACATGCCTTTTTCTGCTTATGAGGACTCGGATGCAGAGGAATCCATTCCTTCTGCTTCCCCTCCAGAGGATTTTTATTTTGGTGAAACCCTACATACTTTGAGAGAGCATTTCCACTGTGAATGTCAGGATTATCCACAGTACAAAAAGAGCCTCGGGGAATTTTTAGATTTGCCACAGCACAGACTCTTAGCTATCCCTTCTTTTCTGGATGTTGTGGATGATGTTCTTATGGAATCAAGTTTAACTCCTGATACTTCCTTGCTCCAAGGAAACCAGGCAGGTACTACAGAGTCCCTAACTCTCACAAATTTCTTTTCAAATATCCTACTGCTGACCCAGAGGTCATCACCCAAGGGCCTAAAGGCATAAAAGCAACTGCAGCCAAGAATCCAACTCCTTCGGACAGGGATTTCCGAGCTTTAGACAGATGGGGCAAAAAAGTATACACCTCTGCAATTCTCACCATTAGGGCATTGAATTGCCAGTTCTATATGCTGAAATACCTGCAACATACTATGGAACGTATTAAGCAAAAATTATCTACCTTTTCTGACTGTGCAGAAAATAAAGAATTACAGGAGCTTATGCATTCTGCAAACCACGTCAGCAAACATGCCCTGCAATATGGGTTTGACGCCCTAGAAGCATCTTGCAGGGCAGCAGTCACAGGTTATGTACTTAGAAGGCATGCTTGGATTAAGGAGCAGTCCTTGCCAGACCATGTCAAATCAAAATTACTGGACGCTGCTTTGAACAAGAACAATCTGTTTGGCACCAAAGCAGAAGAGGTTTTAAAAAAGATGGAAGAAAAGGCTAAGTCCATGCAGACAGTTAAAGATGTTTTGCAAGTGCAGACTCCAAGATTCAGTAGGCATTGCCCCTGAAGCATTGGTCCTTTCCAGTCCCCTTTAGGCCATCTCAAACTAGACCCAGGGCCACCAGACCCCCAGATTACAGTCTCAGGGTATGCAGAGATCTCTAAGCAATGGAGTACCTCCACTTCAAAAACAGGGAGTGCTAAGCCACCCCCTTATGGAAAAAATGTACAGTGACTTCTCATCTCCACTCCTCTCCTATGCCCAATTGCTCATGCCCCTAGGAGGGAAACTTGCTCACCATGCAAAAAACTGAACCTCCATCACCAAAGACCGATGAGTCCTCAACATAGTATCCCAGGGGTACAAATTTTATTTCCACATGCTGCCAACCCCAACAGGGTTCCAAAACCTTCCTCCAAACCCGTGGGCAGAAACACAAAAACAAGTTCAATCCCTGCTCTCCATAAGAACAATTCAGCCTGTTCCTGCAGAACATCTAGGTCAATGGTTTTATTCCAGAATTTTCCTGGTGCCCAGAAAAGAGAGTACCTGGTGACCAATCTTAGACCTTTCCACTCTAAACACCTTCCTGGTGGTACCAAAATTCAAAATGCTGACGCTACAGCAACTTCTCCCTATGCTGTCCAAAGATGCCTGTTTAGCCACCCTAGACCTAAAGGAAGCCTATCTGCACATCCCTATCAGGGACTCATGCAGGAAATATTTACGTTTCAGGGCAGGATCTATGCATTATCAGTTCTCTGCACTTCTCTTTGGCTTATCTACTGCTCCCAGAGTCTTCACTGGAGACAGAGAAATATTCAAATATACCCTTACTTGGACGATTGCCTGATTCAGGCAGGCAGTCAGGAAAAGCTGTTGCAGCACCTGGCATTTGTAAATAACCTTCTAACCTCCCTGGGGTACACTATCAATGAAAAGAAATCAATACTAGTCCCAGTCAAAAGATTATATTCCTAGGAGCAAGCCTGGACACCGCATCGCAGATGGCATTCCTTACTCCAGAAAAACAAGCCTATCTAACAGGTTACTTCACTCAAATGGCTACCAGAACCCAGTTATCCATGAGGAAAATCCTGCAGGCTCTAGGGTTCATGGCCTCTTGAATTCTACTAATTCCACATGCCACACTGCATATGAGGAAACTACAATAGTACTAAAAAAGTATTTCGTGCCAACATTCTCAAAACCTGGAAACCATCATACCCTGTCTAAGGCCAGAGTTTCTTTGGTGGGCAGCAGCATGCAACCACAGCAAAGGACTTCCCCTTACACAACTCCACACCTCCCAGACCCTAACCACAGATGCATCAGACTATGCCTGAGGGCACATCTGGATGATAGATGGATTCAGGGCCAATGGAGCTCAAGCCAAATTCATCTGCACATCAACCAAAAAGAGATGCTAGCTGTTCAGCATGCTCTGACAGCTTTCAGATCCCTACTCTCACCAGGACCGCTGCTTATAAAAAACAACAACACTACAGTGATGTGGTACATCAACAAGCAGGGGGAACCCACTCTGCATGCTAGCCATGACCCTGTGGAACACTTCTTTGGACATGCACATCCACCTGCAAGCTCATTTCCTGCCAGGCAAACAAAACTCTCTGGCAGACGACTTAAGCAGAAATCTCCAAGACCCACACGAGTGACAATTAGACCGCAACACCTTCAACCTTCTAATCCAGAAATGGGGGACCCCAATGGTAGACCTGTTTGCCTCCCCCTACAATCACCAGCTCAGCAAATTCTGCACCAGGACACCTTACAGTAGGGCCTGCAAAGTGGATGCCTTATCCTACCAGTGGGTAAATCTCTCACTCAATGCCTTTCCCCCTCTGCCTCTCCTAACAAGAGTATTATTCACGATAAGACAGGAAAAACCAAGGGCAATCCTGATTGCTGTAGACTGGCCATGCTAGCACTGGTACCCACTCCTTCGCAGTCTGTAACCAGTGCCACCATGGCACCTACCCCAGATCCCGACCCTCCTCACTCAGCAGGAGGGACAGATCTTGCATCCACAACTGCAAACCCAGAACCTTGCAGCCTGGCTTGAATTCTCCTCCAGTGGCCAGCCTAAGCAGGCAGGTGATGGATGTCATTCTGGAAGCCAGAAGACCCAGTACAAGGAAATCCTATGCTGATAAGTGGAAAAGGTATTGTTCCTGGATTCACTCTAAAGGAGCAGACACAGCTCTGCCCTCCTTACCTCTCATCCTGGATTATCTAGCAGACCTCCTCCACGGAGGCCTATCATTCTCTTCCATTAAGATCCATGCCTCTGCTATCTCTGCTAATTACAGCACTGAGCTACCTCTCTTTTCTCACCCTCTCATCAAAAGTTCCTGAGAGGGGCTAACAATGCAAGTCCACCAAGGAGAGCCCCCACCACTGCTTGGGACCTTAACTTTGTGCCTGAAAAACTCACACTACCCCCTTTTGAGCCTGCAGTGTCAGCAGAGTTAAAATTCCTCTCTTGGAAAACAGTCTTGCTTCTGGCCATCACTTCAGCTAGAAGAGTGTCTAAGCTACAAGCACTTATGGCTGTGGAACCCTTCATTATTTTTCATGCTGACAGGGTCTCCCTCAGGACTAACCCTACCTTTATGCCTAAAGTTGTGTCCAGTGTGGCTCTTAACCAATCTATCCATTTACCTACCTTTTTCCCTAATGCTCAAAATAAAGGGGAAAGGATCCTGTATTCTTTAGATATGCACAGACAGCTCAGATTCTACCTTGATAGGATTAACCCTTCAGGAAATATGACCAGTTACTAGTCAGCTTTGCTCCAGGGGCAGAGGGTAAGACCATATCAAAACAAACCATCTCCAGTTGGATACCACACTGTATCCATTTCTGTTACAAACACCATGGGAAACCACCCCCTCTGGGGGTCAGAACCCATTCCACTAGGGCAACTTCAACCTCTACAGCATTCCTCAGGGGAGTCCCTACCAGGGACATTCTGGAAGCTGCTACTTGGAGTTCGGTTCACACCTTCACCAAGCATTACCACCTGTCCATCTTTTCCAAATCCAGGGCGGGTTTTGCAACTGCAGTCCTGCAGGACATACTAGCCAGCCCCAGCTCTTCTTGACTACCTCCACCCATTCTTCAGCTTTGGGAATCAACCCAAGTGTGATGACTGCAGCAGTGAAACACAAAGAACATAGTACAGTTGTGTACACTTACCATAAATGTAGCTGTTTGAGTGTATTCACTGTTGCAGTCCTGGTCTCCCCACTCTCCAGCCCCCTTTTCTCTCTCTCGCCCTTCTTCTCTATCTTTATTACATATCCCCTACTGAGGCTTTTGGTATTTACTTTTTACTGGTGGTGTTTTTTACACCATAACTTACCTCCCTATTTGGGAGACACCTGACATTTGGGGCAAGAAAAATTGATGTAATGGCGTCAGCTGCCTGTTTTTATACCCCTGACAACCTGACGTCAGTCTTGAAGCAACAGCAACTGACGCAGAAATGCTAAGTCTCTGGTATTCAGACTGACTGAGGGTATTCGGGCTGACTGAGGGTTGCCTGCAGGCAGATAACCCAAGTGTGTTGACTGCAACAGTGAATATACTCGAACATCTACATTTATGGTAAGTGTACACAAATGTACTTTTTGACACCTACATTTTATTGTGGATTACATCACACCACATAGAATTTTTTGCACAAGATTTCCATGACAAAGTTGCCTTGCTGCATTCAAGAAGTTTTATAATTTGCACCTAATGATTCCCAGAGTTCTGCTTCATGTAGTTGCTTTTAGCATGTTTTTCTTTACTGAATGCATATGTTCATGGACCACAGAAGGGCCACTGCAAATCAGTTTGATTGAATTTAATGTGCATACCATCCCTTGTCACCATGTATCAGTACTGTATCTGAAGTCATACACATGCACTTTATCAGGCTGTAGATCTTAACATTAACACAGTACCTTGTTGTGCAGGCCTATATTTCTTCTCTTTAGCTGAGAGAATTAAAATCCTTGGTTATGTCCAACCAGACCATAATGCCTGGCAAAGGGCCCGCACTGCTTTGAGCATGTTGCCTGAGATCTGCCTTCAGTGAAAGAATTTGTTCATGGTATTTCATTCTTTCTAACCAGTGGTCAGAGACTGATCCTTAGGGTAACACCTGCTTCATAATTTGTAGGATATGTTGTAACTGTTACAGATGTAATATCCCTGTTATATTGTATAGAGTTATTGTACTGGTAGATTTCATGGAGTTAAACGAAATAAGAAACATTGTCAGTCACTCTCTTTTTTAATGCTTAACTATTAAACAAAGTCTTGAATTTACAATGTTAAAAGGAGCAAAGACGCACAAACACTAAAACAGAAACTAAGTGGAATGAGTAAATTGAAGATCAAGAAAAATCTAGTAACAATAGTGCTCCACAGTTAAAATCACAGACCTTACTTAGATTGTGAAGTTTTGAAAAATTAGTAAGGGTTTAAAATTTTAGCTGATACAGATTGTGAGACCAAATAGGGTGTTGAGACTTAAATGAGGAATGATAAATGCAAATTGCATGTGCTATGTAAGTAAGCAAGAAACTGACCATAATTTTCCCTAACACATTCAAAATGAATACCACAAAGTGATAATGATACAAGTGAAAAGTATGAAACAGTGCCACAAAATAAGCAGTCCGAGTTGAATAACTCACAGCATTACAGCAGAGTCCATACCATCAAGCAGAGTCGCACTTTTCCATGTCTGTGTTGCTGATATCAAAATCCTTCAGAAACCTATTTCCAGCAGCTGAAGTCAGCAAAGTTTGAAAGGTTAGTACCATTAAGTCAGTACAGCAATGGACAGATTATGATGATATGTTGATATCCCAGTACACAATGATACTGTGATATTCAAGCACACACTACAGGAAGGATTCTGACTAGACCACCATCCCCACCAAAAAAAATCCCAGTTTGTTTAAGGGGGACATTTATCAACAGTCAACTAAACCATTGTCAGAGTGCAACATTCAGAATGCAGTGAATGGTTCATTGGAGAAGACCACCCAAATTTAAGTAAAAAAAAAATACTGCTCCAGGCCTTGAGAGGTGAGTACATATTGGAGAAAAGAGCATGAAACCAATTTTAGACAAAGCAGCAGAAGCAGGTTTGTTAAGGTCATCATCTCTACAATAGGTAGTCTGATTAAGGTGTTATTAATCGAAGTCAGTAACAGTAAAGTGGTTCAGGTTGCTTGAAATATACAAAAACACACAATAGTCAGTAAAAAAACTTTCTTCTTTTTTTCAAATGATCACAGCAGGGAAACAAACAGCAGGATTAATTACAGTATGCATTAGCAGACATACTTTAAAGTGCGGAAGGAAAGAAATATGTTATGAAATAACAGTAAGAATTGTTTGGGTATGATTACTACTGCTATGTTACTGTTGCCCATCCCAACATGAGCTTGTGGTTGGAAATTAATCTTCTGAAAATTCTGTTTGTTTAATTCACATGGCCATGTTCATGGCTTGTGGAAACTGATACAATGCTATGTAGAAATTAAGTTTTACTTTTTCTATGCATGCGAATCATCCAGTACTGAAGTTAAGTGCAGACAGTGATTTAAATAGAGAGTTAAGTATAGTAAATACATAGAGTTTCTACAGGTCTCTAGCACATTTTCACTTTAAAACAGCAAAGCAGTTTGGTATTTTCTACCTAGAAGATTGCTCTTGGTTATAGCTACTAATAATGGAAAATATTAGTACCTCTGTCTGATGCATTACTTTTAGTGCCGTGCACATCTTATGAGACCGGTAGTGCTATGAAATAGAAGGTGTAGTACTGCAGAGGTTGATCCTGGGCCCAGCAAGCTTCACTCTTTTTATTTCAGACAAATCTGGGTGAAGAAAGAACAAGATTAACCTACCTGCTTGATAACACAAGGATAGATGCTATGGCTGAGGATGTTGGGAAGTATATAATGAAAGATTTGGGAAGAATGGTCTTAAGGGGAGAAACGTAGATACTGATGCTGACTGCAGACAAATGCAAAGTATGCCTGGGTCCCAACAACCATGGTATGAAGTACCAGCTGAAGGAGTGAAACTGATGGTTGCAGAGAAGAGAAAGGATCCAGGGGATGTTGATTACACCAGGAATATTGTATCAAGAACAAAGTAAGCAACAAGAATCTAAGATATCCTTCTATTTCACTGTTGCAGAATTAATTACAGTAGGGATCCCCTGCCAAGGGAAGCCCAATGTCAGGCCAGTGTACAAAGCCTTTAAGCTGCTTTAAGGTACGCCATACATCATGCATATGCTCTTCGCATAGCGTAGGGTATAAAGGTGATGTCCAAATGTCCCATCCTCAGAAATTTTTTGCCATCAGTCCGAACTCCATCTCTTGATCGTTGGTCTGCATGCCTATTCCGTTGCTCATTCACCAAGCTGTTACAGTTAAGTGCCCCATTGGGATTTTGTTGTATTATTTTTCTTTTACTGTGTTGTTGCTTGTGGGGTTGTATGTCATCCAAGATGGGTAGATGTCAGTGTGGGAGCCAAATTCCCCATAAAGACAGTCACGGACAGTGTCTGTTTTGCCTTGGTGCTACCCATGACTATACGTCTTGTTCTATCTGTCAGACCTTTGTTCCCAAGACCCTTTATAGTAGGCTTTCTTCTTTGGTGCTTTATCTTGAGAATCATTGCCTTAAGCTAGTTGCGAAAGATGCAATGGAGGGAACTTCCTGCTCTGAGTGACAACCATCTATGAAGAAGAAGGCCAAGAAATCCAGGCTGGAATCTTCTACTGTTCAGCCTTTGCTGGATGTCTCTCCTGAGGTGAGTGAAAGCCCAGAGGTTTGGCAGCTTCATCATTTGATTCTTCTGCCATGATCATGTTGGAAGTCAGTGGGGATCCGACCTTAGGCATGTCCGAGGAGGCATTGCAGACATCTGCTTCTGATGTTTAGGGGGAACTGCAGTGATTATATCTGAGGGGTCTAGGGGTGTTCTTCAAATTTTAGTCAAAGAATAAGTCCCTACTACAGTTATTGAATGCTGTCTGAGGTCAGAGTCTTCTAAATTTTATAAGGAGGACATTCCATTAAAGAAAAAGCAGAAAACTAAACATATTTCTCCAGCTCCTAAGGATCCACAGAGGGAATGGTAATCCTTCACTCATGGGTTGTTTAGTAGCGCTTTGATGACCTTAAAACCTCATCAGGGAGTTTCTGTTGCAGCTCCTCTTCCAGTCCTCTACCCCCATTAAGAAACCCAGAGAACAGGATTTCTCTGAGGAGGAGGTATATTCTGATGAGGAGTCCATAGCTTACTCCTCCCAGATTCCCTCTTCTGTGGACTACATATTGGAGGAATAGGAATCCACCAGTCCTGTTACTCCCTTTGAAGAGATTTCTCTTGGGGACACTATCTCTAGGATGATGGAGTTCTTTAAATGGGATTGTGCTCAAGTTTCTAAGGTACAAAAAGGTGTTATCGGGTGCTGCAGATGGATTCTCCCAGACCTTCTGCTGTCCCTCCTGTTTTGGCTGCCTTGTTGGATGCCTCTTCTAATGCCTCTAAGGCGCCAGATTCTCAGCTCCTTGCCCCCAAGAAACCGTATAGGTTCTATAGGTGTTGGAGGACACAAGTGTCCTTCTGCTAACCCCTTGGTGGTGTCTGCAGCTTCTGACAAACTTCATTTGCTTCCTTCTCTTGTTACTGACTTCTGATAAAGATAGCATAACCATGGAAGGGCTAGGCAAGATGGTTTATACCTCTGCTACCATGGCTTTTAGGGATGTTAATTATCAGACCCATATGTCCAGGTACTTGTTGACTCTACTTTCCTCAGACCTGTCAGGTGATTTCTGATCTTCCAGACTCTGAAGGTAAAACTTCTGCCCTTTCTCTGTTCATAGTTATGAGGCAGCAGGTGCTTCCTCTAGAGCTGCTGCTTTTGGGTCAGTGATGAGGTTATTCGTGGCTTTGGCTTCGACCTTTGCCTGATTATATTAAGGCTAAGTTGATGGATGCCCCTCTAGATAATAAACACTTGTTTGACAAAGTTACTGCTACTTTGTTTACATCCCTTCAGGAAAAGGCAGGGCTTTACAGGAACTTAAACATGTGTTTGTTTCTCCTGTGCTGAAATTTCAGAGAAATTACCCCAATAAGCCTGCCTTTGTTTGTAGGCAATGTCGCCCTCCTTCTAAGGGTAAAAGGGTGGCAAGCGGGCTCCTCTAGTAAAGGCTAACCAAATTTCTGTGCCTCAGAAGTCTCCTTTTCCTGATCAACCAGGTGCTGTCTGACTATACTATTCTTCCCAGTCACTTTCCTCTTTCTCTTCATCTCTCTCTCTCCCCCTTCCTGTTTGGCTAAAGATTACTCAGGATTCCTGGGTTCTCTCCATTATCTGCTGTGGTTATTTTATGACTGGAAATCTGTTCCCAATTTTATGGGAATTCCTCAACTCCCTCAGGAATAGTTATCCTTCTTTGCAGTGGTGTTTTGAGATCTTTTGACTCAGGCTATTATTCAGGAGGTGCCTGTGTCCCAAAGGTGGAGGGAGTTTTATTCCATGATGTTTCTAGTGTCCAGGAAAGAGAGTACTTTTGAGATAATGCTAGACCTGTTATCTAAACACTTTTCTAAAGGTGCCCTCCTTTTGAATGTTGTCTTTTTAGACTTTGTTCCCTCTTTTGCTTCCTCAGGCTTATATGGTGTCTCTGGGATTCTTATCTCCATGTCCCTATTCATCTCCTTTTCATGAAGTTTTTATGTTTCTCTGTTGCTTCCTGGCATTTTCAGTTCTCTGCTTTGCTGTTAGGCCTTTCTGCTGCCCCAAGGGTATTCAGCAAATGCGTCACTTCTGTTATTGCTTTTTGCAGGCTTCAGGGGATCAAGTCTTTCCTTGCCTGGATGGCTTCCTGTTTCAGGCATCCTCTCCAGAGATCCTATTGCAAAACCTTCATTTTGCCATTTCCCTTCTTCAAAGCCTGAGGTTCACAATAAACTTTAAAAAAAGTATTTTCTGATTTCTTCTCAGAGCTATGTTTTTCTAGGGTGCAGGATCCAGACTGTGCCTATGCTGGCATCCCTGCCTCCTCCCAAGGCCTTAACACTCATTTTCTTTTTTCCAGATTTTTCTTCCTCTAGCCTCTATAACAGCCAGAGAATTTCTGAGAGCTCTGGGGTTCATGGCCGCCACCATTCCTATTCTTCCTCTGGCCAAACTCCGCTTGACATCGTTTCAGTGGTTTCTGAATTAATTTTGGCTTCAATATGCACATCCCCTTGAATTTGTAATTCCTCTTCTGCTTTATCTCAAGAAGGAACTTTGAATTCAGCAGCTGTCACAAAAATCCAGGCCTCCATTTTTATCCCCCTCTTCCCTTTCAGGAGCTGTTCACAGACACGTCAGACGTGGGATGGAGAGCAGCATTTGGCTCCCTAAAAATGCAGGGTGTTTGGTCACCTCATCAACAGAAAGAGCACATCAGTGTCAAAGAAATGAGAGGTCTTCTGCTGGCTGTTCATGCTTTTTATCCCCTCTTCTCTCCATGACCTCTTAAGGTGTTTACAGACAGTACCACAGTGATGTGGACTCCTTGTGTGGGAAATTGTTATTCAGTATCAAGTGACTTTTCTGGTATTTTACATTCCCTCAGGTCAGAACATTGTGGCAGACACTCTGAGCAGGTTCTTAACTCAATCCCGCAAATGGATGCTTCACAGGGATGTTTTCTTGGACATTGTCCACCAGTGGAGTACTCCTCAAGTAGATATTTTTGCCTCCCCTCTGAACAGATAACTTCCTCTATTTTAACTTCCTCTATTTTGTGCCAGAGTCCCAGGTCCTCTGGTTTGGAAGTTGGACGCCCTATCTTTTTCTTGGAAGGGGATGTTTCTTTATGCTTTCCCTCCCCCTCCCAAAAGTCGTGTTCAAAAATTCAACAGGATTCTCCCAAAATCTTGTTGGTAACGCCTTTTTGGTGGGACAGCATTGGTTCCCTCTTCTTCTGCATTTAGCAAGGACATTTATCAGAAGTTATCTCACAGGGTGGACCTAATCACAGAAGACAAGGGATCTCTCATCCATCACCACCTGTCCATTCTTTAACTGACACTGCAGATGATAGGATTTTGATTCCACGGACACCTTTTTTCTGAGGACATGCTTAGGGTCCTGCAGGAGGCCAGGAAACCCAATACTAGGAAATCCTGCTTATCCATATGGAAGAGATTTTCTGTTTGGTGTCTTTCTCATAATCTAGATCCACTTTCTGTGGATGTTGTCTTATCTCTGTGAATTGCTCACTGCTAGGTTGGCTTATTCTTCTTTTAAGGCGCACATATCAGCTATTTCTGCTTGTCTGCCTTTATCTCCTCCTTTAGCTTCTAGATTTGAGGCTAAACAAATCCTTAAAGGTGTCCTTCATATTAGGCTTCCCAGTAACCCTGTTCCTCCTCCTTTGGATCTTAATTTTATTGTAGAAAACTTGACCCAGGCTCCTTTTGAGCCTGCAGCTTCAGCTTCCTTGCAACATTGCTCTTGGAAGACTGTACTTTTGTTAGCCCATTACTTTTGCCAGATGGGTATCTTAGCTTCAAGCCCTTATGGCTTGTCCTCCTCTTTTTAGTGTTTCATAAGGACAAGGTGCCGTCCTATTCTAATCCTTCTTTTATGCCCAAAGTGGTGAATTAGTTGGCCCTTAATCAGTCTATTAATTTGCCACGTTTTCCCCTTCTCTGCAATCTGCCAGTGAGAAGGTGCCACACACATTGGATGTGCATAGGCAACACAGATTTATTTGGATAAGACTAAAAATATTAGGAAATCTGATCAGATCTTTGTTTCCTTTCATCCTAGGTCCTTAGGATTAGCCATATCGCAGCAGACTATTTCTTTGATCTCTAAAGCTATTTCTTTTTGTTATTCCTTTCATGACAAGAGCCTTCTGTATTCTATTAAGACTCATTCTACTAGAACTGTGGCTTTTTCTGGTGCTTTTTTCAAGGTTTTGGATACTAAGTCTATTCTTGAGCCAGCTTCCTGGAGTTCTATGCATACATCTACCATGCACTACAAGCTGGATGGAATTTCCAGAGCTAGAGTTTGTTTTGCTATGACCACACTTCATGGTGTCCTAGAAGGCTCTACTAGTCTTTCCTCCTCTTCTTCCTGAGCTTTGGCACTGTCCCTAGTGTAATTAATACTGCAGCAGTGAAATGGAAGGACATACTACAGTTGTGTAAAATCTTACCATAATGGTTGATGTACTTTTCTTCACTGTTGCAGTATTCAACCCCTGTTGTGGATGTACTGACCTTCTCATTTTTCGTTGTACTGGTGTTCATACCGGGGCTTTCAGTTTTGAGGATGGTACGTCCAGATGTCACCTTTATGCCCTAAGCTATAGCGTGGAGCATATGTCTGATGTACGGCGTACATTAAAGCAACCTAAAGGCTTTGGTATACTGGCTGGATGTTGAGCCGTCCCTGGCTGGAGATCCCTAGTGTAATTAATAATGCAACAGTGAAGAGAGAAGGACATGTATGGTTATGGTAAGATTTTACACAACTGTACTTTCTAGGGTAACTATTTTCAGAAGCAAAGAGCTAACATTCTACTGGGCATTTGTCAGATTGTGTCATTTGCAGTGTGTGTAGTTTCACTGGTCATATAAAAAATGGGACAACAGATTGCTAGGAGTCTTGAGACAAGCCCCCAAAAGAGTTCATTGGACTGAGGGGAAAGGCTATGACCACAAATATTGGAGGAGATGGACCTCTTGAGGAGAGAGAGACCAGAAGAGCAAATGGTAACATGATATGGGAACACAATACCACGTCAGGAAGACTAGAAGGGTCCATCCTGAACAGGAAGGCCAGAAATGAAGTGGCACAGACAAAAATTATAGGGACCAGCTGCTCAATGTGTCTGTGATGATACTTCATATGGAAGAATGTGGTCCTGAACTGATGATGAAGAGGGACTCCATAGAGATAATCAAAGGGAAAGGGAGGAGGTGTAGAAAAGGTCATGGGGAAGGGAGGGATGAAATAGGCTTGCAAATGCACTGAAAGGCTTGACTAGGTAAACTTGTGTCATGCCACCTAACAAATGTAATGTATTACTGGCATTCTGAGAAACAACATTTGGAGTTTCTGCAAGGCTTTTTTTTGAGATATATAGGTGACTATATTTTCTTTGTTAAGCAATTAAAGCTGTTTATTTCCCTTCAGAATGTATTATAAACAGTGTTGACAAAGCATATCTCAAGGATTTCCAGAATTTTTAGTAATTAAAAACAGATAATTTTTTTCACAAAATTGTATTGTACTGTTACTTGCAATGTCAAACAGCCTCAAAATAAGTATATGCCTTGACAGTAAATACAAAGCTGAACAAGAAAATTAAGTGGTTTAGGGGTTCTTAAAGACGAAGATCTCGCTGCTTTGTTAAGAACTGTATATTGTCCTAGTTTAAAACTGCATAGTTTTAATATAGAAGTTTTGAAAAGTGGAAACCCTAATCAAAAACAGAGGTAGCTGACTTCTGAAATATGTTTGTTGTTCTAGTGAAGAATTTGTGGAAGTGAACATCCTAAATGAGAAGACAGAAGTGGTACCAATCAGGTATATTCATACATCTTTGAAGTATAATGTGACAACATTGAGAGAATAACTTTGTGTCCAGCGAGAGAGATTAGCTGCACCATAAAAACAGTAGCCTGTATACTGTGCTGGATTTGATTTGTTGAATTTTGACGATTTGACAGGCAGAGTAGAGTTTGCATAATCTTAAATTAGGCTTATGCAAGGGTTATGAACAGAGACCATTGCTCTTTAGGTTAAACTGTTGACAGACACTGCTAAAATGTGAACCTCACATGTGTACCCTGGGTGCAAAAAAAAGATGTTCTGTGTTTCATTATTGTATAGCATTTTTTTTCTAGTAGTCTACTTTCTCTACTTCAAATTCCAGAATTTCTTGCAGGTAACATCCCTGAATTTCAATAGCCCCTTTTTTATTGCAAGATGAATCGTGACATTCTGCCCTTGTTAATATAGAGTAAACTCTCAGTTAACTGGCACCCATGGGGATTGGTAGATGCTGAATAATTGAAGTTTCTGGTTGCCTGAGAGTTACTATTAAAAATAAGCCTGACTAATACTGTACCCTGTACTATTTGTTTGGTTTGACTTGTTCTCAGGATGGGGAGAGAGGGAATTTTTTCATATCTTCCTTTTTAAAACTCTAAAACCCTAAAAACATAAGGTATATCTCTGTGAGGGGAAGACAGAAAGTGCAACACATGAAAATGTTACTGTATTTCTTCGACATTTTTTTTCCCAGTTGCTTGAGTTCCAGTTAATTGAGAGTTTACTGTAATAAGATCAGAGACACAAGTTTTTTGAAGAAATAGCTGCAGCCATACCTTTACCTTCCAATTAAGGCCAGTTAAAGAATACTTCCATGGTTTTGTGGTATACAGGGATAAAGCTGTATGACCCACATGACCAGTGTCTGACTAATGTTTTGAATGCTGGAGGAGCCAGGTGACAATGAGTGACTAATGTTGGCTTGTGTATCCTAGTCAGAGGAAATGGTGGTTCCATTTGGTGGCTGCTTTCTCAGCCATAATGCAGCAGAGTCTGGGGATATGTGTTTGGTGGTGCCAAACTGGTGGTGGTTGCATTCACTTACCATGTGGGCGGAAGCATGCATATGCAATGAAAGGGTATAGTACACTGTGGGGGTGATGTAAGTGCCCACATCAGCAACCAAGGGACAATTTTAGAGTTAATAGAAAAAAAACTCAATCTGCATCTGGAATTATGTTGCAGTCGCATGGGGAATACATTCTAGTTCTCCAGCCTGGGAACAGTTAATGTTTGCTTCTGAAGCACAGGTAGCCCAAAACTGGGGAGGTGAATCCAGATCCACAAACCACTAAGATGTAATTTCTTCTCAACCTGGTGATGCACACATAAGTTCATATAGGGACACAGATGCCTCCATAGCTGCCTGGATGATTGCCGTCTTTGCCCTTGGTGTAAGTAAGGCACTCTGCATTGATGGAATGTATGGGTTCAAGACTGATACGGGTGGTACTGATGGGCAGCATATATGGAGGGAAAATTGAGTTCGAAAAAAAAAAATTAGAAAATTGTTTAGCTATTACTTTTGTAATTGTAATTTATGAGTGAATCAATACCATGATGTGCACAAGGGGCAAAACATGGATGGAACTGATTGGATGGCTCTGACAGTCTCCCTACTTCACAACCTCTCATCCTTTTACCAACAGCATACTACAGAGATGGCTCAGAGGGTGGCAAGATGGTATGTAGAAATTCAAGGTATGTTGTGTTCACAGTAGTTACTCTCAGGCTGTCATTTGGGGGCTCCAGTCTCTCAGCAGGTTAGAGGTAGTGAACCAGCTGTCCAAACCTTGTACCCTTTACCTATGTTTTATGCCACTTTTCCCTGTCTCACAAACTCAACCTGCCTGTCCACCTCTTGAAGATATTTATTCTTTTCTACTGCCCCTAGCCTCCCCTTCCTGTATGTTCATTCCTAATTCTCATTTACTCTTCAGTGATCTTGTCATACAAGCCCAGACGTTCCTGAACACAAGTCATGGGATTTTAATGGTCAGCCTGTTAATTGTTTGATATTCACCAGAGCTTTTCACCATTCTCTGTAATTACTGAGATTAGTAACAAAAGTCGATCGAGTAAGCAACCAAAACTTAGAGCTCAATGCTGACCCTTTGCTCTTTTCTCTTTCCGTAAATGATGTAATTGTGCCAGAATCACCAAATGATGAAACCCTCTACAGAGCAGACATTCTGCTTCACAGAACCAGCCCTGCCTTCCTTCCTTCCTTCCTTCCTTCCATAATATAAAATTCAGCTTCAAGTCAACTACTATTTCTTGTTGGTTTACAGGAAACAGGATTTCACTTCTTCTTCTTCTTTCGTCTTTTCCCCGGTTAGGGATTGCCACAGCGGATCACCAACAGGATTTCACTAAACATACCAAAAACTGCCAGCATGCATATTGGTACTTTGTAAAGTCAAAATCAATAACCCTACGGGTGGTACTGATGGGCAGCATATATGGAGGGAAAAGTAACTGATCATGTCAATAATGAAATAAATCCTTGGCAAATTTTATTAGTTTTGAGGCTTACTCTTGTCACTCAACATCCAGAATATAAAACTTAGAAAATCTTCAGCCAGCTTAATGCTGGCAACAGTATTTCCAATCACCTCAGTGAAGTTTAGAAAAGCATTAGCAATTAATGCTTTTATCTTAAAAATTGTTTGCCTTTCCAGTAATAGCTTTAAATTCTAGCAGAAAATGCCTACTCTATAAATAAACAAAATATGTGGACTCCTTCACAACTCCACTGGGTATAAGCATCACTGCGTAGTACTAAAAAAAAAAAGGGGGGGGGCAGGCTGGTTCCCAGTACCTGCTAGGTCCTCCCTGCTTTTATCATTCACTAACGAAAAACAACAGAAGCACAAGCAAATATTCAAAAAAACACCAAAAACAAGAAGCAGTCAAGTAATAGGATGAAAAAGATAATCCAGTATTTAGGTTGTACTAGTGAAATGAATTTATATATATTCAAATGCTTTATACGTTTATACATTTATTTATTGTATATAGTTTGATTGTATTTAGTGAATATTTAATGAATGTTATATAATATGTGGTAAAGAATTTATGAAATTTGAATGAACTAATATGCTTTTGAATATATTTTAAATACATTTTTGCATTATCTTCCACACAGTTCAGCATTAAGTATGTTATAAAAGTATGTAATGAGTATGTATTGCTTTATATAAAGTGGTTTGTTGATTGTATTTAAAGTGTAAGTATCACAAGGGTTAATGATATAATGAAATAGTAATTTAATGGATTAATTGATGAGCATATAAAAAGAGGATGTGTTTGTATGGTTATTTGTTCCACTGAAGGCGAATTGCCGAGGTACCAGGACGGATGTATTAAATGGATTATCTTTTTCATCCTATAACTTGACTGCTTCTTGTTTTTGGTGTTTATCATTCACTTTCAGAGTATTACAAAAGCACTACTGCCTCTATCATTCTAGCAAACTTTGCATCAAATCCTCCCCTTGTGACCTTAGGAATGGTGCTGATAAAGCACTCACATTACAATGGCCATAGTATGATCAGGCTTAAAGATAAAAAATATAAACTAATGCCAGCAAAATAGAGCTTTGTCCAACTCAGTTATCAGGTAAAAAATGAACTCATCTTAAGCATGAACATTGATGTACCTGCTCTCAAGACAATGGAGCAAATACTTTACTGCTTTTAAGGTCTGTAGTGTACTTCCTGTCTTTCTAGACTTGAGCCTGAAGTCTTCTGATAAGTGCCCTACTCTAGTAAACAAACATAAATAACTATGTTGTGCATGTGTAAATAAAGCTTCAAACTGTGTAACCATTAGTATGTGTTTGAATTTTCTTTCATCATAATTCTGCTTCTTTTCTAACAGCTGCCATTATAAATACTGTGCATTTCTTCTACATAACACTTATATGAAAGGATTCTTAAGTTTAGAATAGGCTGTAAGATACTGTACATACTGTAAAGTCCTTCATAGGGCCCAGACAGCTCAGGTGTTTGATGGAGCTGGCACAGATGGATGAGCATGCCTGTCCTGAGAGGGAATGAGTATGGGGAGGGAGCATGCTAAGGAAGCAGATCTCTTGTCCCCTGGTGGGGGCTAAGACTCAAAACCAGGCCGGGATATGCAGGTAGGCTGAGGAGATGTGGTGACCCTCAGGTTCCTGTGGTAGGAACTTTCTCACAGAATGTCACCATTTGGAGAAAGGGACAGGGCTTAGTTAAAAAAAAAAAAAAAAAAAAAAAAAAACCTTGTGCATAGTTAGTGTGTATAGGATACTGCAGGCTTGGCCTGCTCCCTGGCTGCAAGCAATAGCCTCAACCAGTGGCAGCTGGATTTCTCAATCACCTTCCCTCCCATTAACTGGTGCTGATGTGAGATCAGGAGTCCTTTAGAGGAGAAGCCGAGCAGTAGATAGTCAGCTGGAGTGCGTCCTAGGGAAAAAAAAAAAGCTATAGATACTGAATTGTAAATCCGAGAGTCTCATTGTTTAAATAAAGGCTTTTTGAAAATGCATTATCTTCCACTGTTCTTGCAATGCTAAATCTAATTAGTTAAGCAATAATGCCTGACAAGGGTGTGTGTTATCGTAAAAATAACACATATCGAGGGGTATTCTTCACCCCTGGAAGGACGTCATTTCCACAATAATACACACCCAGGAGGGCATTATTATACTAGGAGAATGGGTTATCTGTTAAATTTTTATGGTTTTATTAATATATAATAATGTTTCCAAGGATAGCCCAAAAATTTGAAATGATTACACAAATGGATGTGTTCTACATAAACTACAAAGTGAACTGGTACGACATCTGTGTGCCCTGTTCAATCACAGCCTCACCTCAGGCTTTGTTCCTACCAAATGACACACTGCTAGAGTCATCCCTCTCCATAAAGGGGGAGCAACTACAGACAATGGTAATTATCGCCCCATTAGCCTAACAAGTCTGCTATGTAAAGCTATGGAGTGCATCATCATGGACCTAATTAACAAGGATATAGGGAAGCTCCAAACTCTAGATCCCATGCAATTTGGTTTTGTGAAAGGTAGATCATGACTACTCAACCTGGTTGTGTCAGTCACCAGAGCTGTGGATGAGGTCAAGGCAGTTCATACAGCCAACCTCGATCTGGCCAAGGCCTTTGATACCATTCCTCACTCAGGAATTATTGATAAACTCACCAAACTAGGCATCAACCCCTATATTACTAGGTGGGTTGCAAATTGGGTTAGAGGTAGAACCCACAGTATGAAAGTAGCGGACTCCAAGTCAGACTGCCAAACAGTCACGAGTGGAGTCCCACAGGGATCGGTCCTGGGTCCTCTCCTGTTTGGCATCTATTTCTCAGAAGTCCAGGCCAACACCAAGGGACTCTGGCTGACCAAGTTCACAGACGAGTGCAAGGTGGGAGCCACTATTAACTCCCCAAGTGATGTAGACATCCTACAGAAAGGCCTCACCGAGACCAATGACTGGTGTTGAAACCATGGCCTCAAGCTTAATGCCAAAAAATGCGTCATCATCCCCTTTGGGAAAAACTCAGTTCCCACTAATTACCACATCGATGGGAGCCCACTCAACACTGAAGGCATTATAAGAGATCTGGGGACACAGGTTAACAGCAACCTCTCCTTCGACCACCACATTGCCATTGTGGTCAGAAAGTCCTTCTATGTGGCACATCTCATTACTAAGGGTTTTGCATCCAGGAAGAAAGAGGTCATCATCTCTCTCTACTCTTTCCTCATTAGGCCAGTCATCGAGTATAATGCCCCATTTGGCATGTACCTCACTAGACACGTGCAACAGTTGGAAAGGCCACAGAAGTACCTCACAAAGAAGATCCTGGGCCTTAAACACATGTCCTATATGGACAGACTCGAAAAACTCCAGCTATTCTCTGTCTCATATCGTCTACTAAGAGGCAATCTCTGCTTGACTTACAAAGCCATGTCTGACCCAGCTCTGTTAGAAATGCTACATCTAAAGAAATCCAAATCCCTCTGCACCACATGCTCCAGAGACCTCAACCTCATTACCACAATCAACAGAACATGCTTGAGGTACAGGTTCATAACCCAGAGACTGCCCATGCTCTGGAATACACTTTCCATACATGTGAAGCAGAACACCTCACTGGCCCACTTCAAGAGAAGTCTTTATGAGTGGATGGGAAATAGAAAGTTCACCCGGGGGATCACTGCAGTGGCTCTACTTGATAGAGGGAACTAACGTCGGGTGGCACGATGCCAGGGCACTTCTATGGGCTAGGCCTGTAAAGGCTCCAGGGCCATTAGCCTAGTATACACCTATGAACCTATTTGTACCCCCTTCTCACCATGGCAATCCTTCAAATCATGCCCTCAGTCAAGTCGTCTACCTTTCACCATGGTATCAGATTATCTCCGACAAGTGGGCTCCGAAGTTTATCCAACAGGGGTACAGATGGCAGTGGGCATCCTTCAGCCATTTTAAGGGATTACTCCATGTTTTGCAACTCAGACATCCCTGTTTCTTCCTATTTTAGGGAAGATGTTGGCACAGAGGATGATAAAACTTGTGCTGTCTCCTCATATGGACAAAGGATTCTATTCAAAGATTTTTATAATACAAGAGAAAGAGGGAATTTGGAGATCAATTTTATAACCTTCTTTTCTCAGTCAGTTTGAGAAGATTCCAGTATCCCTTCGAACACTTTTACCACTCATACCCACCTGCAGCTTCATAGTAACTTTAGATTTTAAAGATAATTATTACCACATTCCAGTTTGCAAGGAATTCAGATGTTTTTTTCCTCTGGCTCAGAATATCAAGCATTTCATCCCTTTGTTTATTCACTACACCAAGGATATTTATAAAGTACCTAGCTCCAGTAATTCCTTACTGCAGACTTCAAGGAATTCGCATTTTCCATATTTGGATGATTGTCTTATATTTGCAGACACTTTTTCCAGTTGTTAGAATTCACTGACATAGGTCATGGAACTCCTGCTCTGTCCGGGGTTTCAAATGAACTTGTAGAAATCATTTCTCATTCCTTTTCACTGTGTAGATTTTTGGGATGTCTTCTAGATTCATCCCTTAGAAGAGCTTTCCTTCCACTGGACAAGGTATAACAGTATAAGGAAATCTTCCTGGACTACTTCAGCCAACATCAGGTTTCTGACAGGGAATTTCTCAAGATTCTGCATCTCATGGGTTCTGTGTTTCTCAAGATCCCCTTTGTCAGACTTTAGATGAGGAGAATTCAGTGGTACCACTCGGCATCAACACCCCTTATATTTTCGGGTGCCATTTCTGGGATTTGTCAAGATGGAGTTACATTGTTGTGGGTGGATCAGTTGGCCCACAGCCTAGATCTGCCCCTCTCCCCTTACTCCCTGTCTCAGTCTGTCATAGGTTCATACTAGGCTATCTGCCCTAGGGCATTTATAAGCCTAGCCAGAGTGTGTATAGCTTCCAACAGAGGCTTCAAAGTTTGCATGGGTATGGATGCAAAAGGGGAGAAAGTGCAACACCTGTGGAATTCAAAGGACAGATAAAAACACATAAATGTCAAAGAAATGGTAATGATCAATGCTGATGATCAATGCTTTAAAGACCTTAAATCAGGTCCCCAGGACCACTATAATTTTTCATAGACAGTACCACAGCCATGTGGTATGTGAACAAACAGGGGATAGGGGTACCAGGTCTTATCTCCTTTGCAGACTTTCTGTGATTGCCAGGAGGAGAGCAATTCACCTCATTTTGACTTTTCTGCCTTCATACATTCCTTCAGAGCAAAACATTGTAGCAGACAAGCACAGCGGGACCAGAACAGACCTTCATGAATGGAAACTTCATCCAGGGGTCTTCCAGAAATTAATCCAACTGTGGGAACACCTCAAGTAGATCTGTTTGCTTCCTTTCAAAACAGACAAAGAAATTCTGCTGCAGAAGTCCTTGCAGTCAGGCCTGGAAGACAGATGCCTTTTCATTCCCATGGATGCAAATGTTCTTGTATGCTTTTCTACTTTTTTCAGTGATTCAGTGGTTCTTCTCAGGACTCTGAGGGACTCTACACAGACAATGGTGTTGACTCCCTTTTGGCACAGGAAACAGTGGTTCTCCTTTCTTTTGAAAGTGGACAAGGGCAATTACCACAAACCTGGAAACACATAAACTGACTTGCTTGTATGATAGAGTTTTAATTCCTTTTAGGCAACTTTTTTCCTGAGGACTTGCAGCAGATATTGAGCAGGTGAACAAATGCTACTAGATAGTCATATATATGTAAATGAAAGCAATTTTTAGTTAGTGACATTCTAAGAACCAGTACCCTTTAAAGGCCGAATTGCCTCTGGTTCCGGATTATTTGTGTGAGTTAATGTTTCTTTTTCTTCTACCAAGATTCATCTTTTTACCATTTCTTTTTGTCTGCCCTTAGTTGCTCCTTTCTACTTGTCCTTAAGTAAAAGGCTCTTATATATCCATCCACCTATAAAACAGGTGGCTCCTCCTTGAGATCTTAACTTTGTGCTTGAGAAACTGACACTTTTACAGTTTGAACCAGCTTCATCAGACTGGCTTGCAGTTCTTAACATGGAAGACTGTTGCTCATTGCTCTGACGCCTGCTAGAAAGGCCAACCCTACCTCATTTTTCACAAGGGTAGATTTACTTTGAGAAGTAGTCCTTTTATGCCTAAAGTGGTTTCACATTTTACCTTAAGCCAGACCATTAATCTCCCTGTATTTTTTCCAGACTCTAAAATCAAGGGAGAAAGAATTGTGCATACTGTGATGTCCACAGAGAGCTCAGATGTTCATCGTGTTACACTGCTGCAGTCATCACACTTGGGTTATCCTGCCATCAGGCGGTCCCGCAGTCGGCCAGAGTTCCAAAGTCTTGGTCTGGCGTCAGTTGCTGTCACTCCTTCCCTGACGTCAGTGTTCCAGGGGTATATAATATGCATCCGATGCCATTTTCTTCAGTCTTTCTTGTCGCGCGGTGCCCGAAGAAGAAGCAGTTCGCAAGCGCTGGTCGGCCAACTCCTGAGAATTTCAAAGTCGAATTTCATATCCAAAGTCTTCAATAAAGCTAAGTACCCCATTGGGGAAACCTTTTTCTTGCCTCAGATCGATGTCAGAAAAAGTTAATAATTGTATTTCTTGTGGGAAGCAAATACCTCATAAGGACTTCCACTCTTACTGTATTCCATGCCTAGGCCCTGATCACGACGTCACTAGTTGTCGGTTTTGTGCTAGATTTAACAAACACACTATAAAAAGGCGTTTTGATTTTGCTTTACACTACTTTGGCCGAAGGTTAAGTTATACCATGCCATCGGATCAGCCAACGACCTCAATACCAAAAAAACACAAAGACAAGGATAAAGACAGGCATCCGAGGTCCAAAACCGACGACAAAACCTCTTCTAGGCCAGTCGCCAGTTCTCAGTAAAGTGCTTTCGCAGCCCCTGACACCCGCTACCTCAGAGCCACAGGCCGCTTCAGACTCCCACATGGAGACATCTAGGCCTCTGGAAACTCAAGGTATTGGGCCTACGGAAACTAATCCCTCAGATGGGTCCAGAGCCGCTGAGCAGGCATCTGCTTCTGATGGTGTTTTCAGACCTTCACAACTTACCATTAAAACAACAGCCAAGACAAAAGTACCATTAAAGACAAAGAAACAAGTACAACATTCTCCTGGACAGTCCTCCATGCCTAAGAAACAGATGCTTAAAATGGCCGAAGACCTCATTACTCTAATCAGGGGTTCCCATCCCCCTCCTGAGAAAAGGCCTAGGCAGGATACAGACTATGACTCCTCTGATCAGGTTTCCATTTCCTCTGATTCCTCTTCAGACCAGGGATACTCTCTACCCCCCTATGAGGACTCTGATACTGAGGAATCTATCCCTTCGGCCTCTCCTCCTGAGGATTATTCTTTTGGGGAAACTTTACATACCATGAGGGAGCATTTCCATTGGGAAAGTCAGGATTACTCAGAATCCAAGAAAAGGCTCAGGGATTTCCTCTTATTGTCTCAGCACAGGCCCCTGGCTATTCTGCCTGTGCTAGATATTGTGGATGATGTGTTCTCTGAATCCAGCTTATCTCCTGACTCTTTGCCCCCTGCACCAGCCAAGCCAGATGGGTATTATAGAGTCTCTGACTCTCACAAGTTTCTTTACAAATACCCTTCTGCTGAGCCAGAAACTATTTCCCAGGGTCCAAAAGGGATTAAGGCTTCCATTGCAAAAAATCCAGTACCCTCTGACAGAGATTCCAGAGCTTTGGATAGATGGGGGAAGAAAGTATACACTTCTGCAACTTTAGCAGTAAGGGCTTTAAATTGCCAGTTTCACATGCTTAAGTACCAACAATATTTAATGGGTCAGTTAAAACAGAAAATGCTTGCAAGCTCAGAAGCTCCTGATTGTAAAGAAATGCAGGATTTATTGCATGCAGTTGAACAGGTGGGAAAGCATACTCTGCAATATAGTTTTGATTCTTTAGAGGCCTCTTGCAGAGCTGCAGTTACAGGTTCTGTTATTTGAAGACATGCTTGGTTAAAAGAACAGAGTTTACCTGATCATGTTAAGGCAAAATTATTGGATGCTCCTTTACAGCATGATACCTTGTTTGGTGTTAAGGCAGAAGAGGTGTTAAAGAAAGTGGAGGATAAAACTAAATCTATGCAAACAGTCAAGGATTTCTTACAGGTACAGCCACCTCAGTTTAGCAGAAATTGGCCAACAGAGAATTGGTCCTTTCCAGTGTCAGACAGGCCACATAGAGGCAGATACAGACGCCCAAGAGGCAGATCTCAACCCCAAGGCTCAAACAGACAACGACAGTGGGGCACCTCAACCCCTAAAGGAGGTGAGGACAAGTCTCAACCTTACAGGAAACAGTCACAATGACTTTCCTCTGTGTACACCAAGCACGTCCCTTTTGGAAGCCCCCTTAGGGGAAAACTAGCACTTTTTTCTCAAAACTGGCAAGCAATCACCCAAGACAAATGGGTCCTGAATATTGTGTCTCAAGGTTACAGATTCCACTTTCATACTTTACCAAGGCTAAAAGGAATGCCAGACCTGCCACAAAATCAATGGGCAGAGGCACAAAAACAAATTTCAACACTCATGGACATGAGAGCTATACAAAAAGTACCACAACAGGAACAAGGACAAGGATTTTACTCGAGACTCTTCCTTGTCCCCAGAAAGGACAAAGCCTGGACCCCCATACTGGACCTTTCAATTCTGAATACTTACCTGGGTATTCCGAAATTCAAAATGTTAACATTACAGCAGCTTCTACCCATTCTGGGCAAGAAGGCTTGGCTTGTTACTCTGGACCTCAAAGAGGCATACCTGCATGTCCCTGTCAGACAAAATTGCAGAAGATACCTCAGATTCAAAGCTGGTACAATGCACTACCAATTCTCTGCACTGCCATTTGGCTTATCTGCACCCAGGGTCTTCACACAGTGCCTGGCACCAGTAATTGCATTTTGCAGACAAAAAGGAATTCAAATATATCCATACCTGGACGACTGCCTCATTCAAGCAGAGACAAGGGACATTCTTCTACAGCATCTGGCATGTGTGAAAAAGTTGCTAATTTCTCTAGAGTACACAGTAAACGAAAAGAAGTCAAAACTAGTGCCCTTACAACAGATTACATTCCTGACTGCCAGATTAAATACAATGGCCCAGATGGCTTACCTCACGCCAGACAAACAACTTCAACTAACTCAATATTTTCAATTACTGGCAAAAAAGTCCCATCTCCCTGCAAGAAAAATTGTGCAGGCCGTGGGATTCATGGCATCCTGCATACTACTAATACCATATGCCAGACTGCATACTAGGAAATTACAATGGTACCTAAAAAGTGTTTGGACACAACACTCTTCACAGTTTAGAAGCAGTAATTCCAATGATTCTCTGCCTACAACAGGAGTTTCGATGGTGGGCACAGGCATGTCGCCTAAACAAGGGTCAGCCTTTTACCCAACCCACAGCCAGGCAAACTCTAACAACAGGTGCTTCGGATTACGCCTGGGGAGCACACATGGCAGGAAAATGCATTCAGGGCAAGTGGACCACAGACCAGATGCATCTTCACATCAATCAAAAAGAGATGTTGGCTGATCAAAATGCCCTAACAGCTTTCAAGGATCTTCTACATCCAGGACAACTATTACTAAAGACAGACAACACCACAGTAATGTGGTACATAAACAAGCAAGGGGACACTCATTCTTATCCCCTATGCAGGCAAGCCATGACCTTGTGGAACACAGCTCTAATGTACCAAGTTCACCTGCAAGCACAATTCCTGCCAGGAAAGAAAAATACTCTGGCAGATGACCTAAGCAGAAATATCATGGGCCCTCACAAATGGAAATTGAATCCACAAATCTTCAGCATGATAACACAAAAATGGGGATGCCCAGACATAGATCTTTTTGTCTCCCCACTGAATTGCCAACTACAAAAATTCTGCACAAGGACTTATCACAAACAAGCATGGAAAGTGGATGCTCTTCTATTCAGCTGGAAAAACCTAAAAGTCTATGCCTTCACACCACTGCCTCTCCTTTCAAAGGTACTCCTAAAAGCCAGACAAGAAAAAACACAGATGATCCTGATTGCTCCAGACTGGCCACGCCAGCACTGGTACCCAATCTTAAGGAACTTGGCTCAGGGCCCACCATGGATTTTGCCCCAAATTCCAAACCTTCTGACTCAACAAAACAATCAGATTCTGCACGGTCAGCTCAAAACCCTAAACCTGGCTGCATGGCAGATACTTTAGTCAAACAGGCAACACCTGTTTCTAAAGCTGTTATGGATGTCATTTTGGAGGCCAGGAGGCCTAGCACCAGGAAAGCTTACTCAGAAAAATGGAAGAGATTCTGCGCCTGGAACCAGGCTCACAGCTTTGACCCTCTTGTTCCAAACATTCCTCAGATTTTACAATACTTAACTGAGATGCTGGATAGAGGCCTATCCTTTTCATCAATTAAGATCCACGCCTCTGCCATTTCTGCACATTACAACACGGATCCTCCTTTATTCTCTCATCCCTTGCTAAAGCAGAACCTCAGATGGGCTAAAAACATAAGACCACCCCGGATAGCACCAACACCAACTTGGGACCTCAATTTCATTTCGGAAAAACTGACCCTACCACCTTTTGAGCCAGCCAATACAGCCGATCTAAAATTTTTATCATGGAAAACAGCTCTGCTCCTGGCAGTAACTTCAGCATGAAGAGTCTCGGAGCTACAGGCATTAATGGCAGTGGAACCTTTTATAATTTTTCATCAGGACAGGGTATCTTTAAGGACAAACCCTACCTTCATGCCAAAGGTGGTATCTAGTGTGGCTCTTAACCAAACCATCCATTTGCCAACTTTTTATCCAAACCCCCAAAATAAAGGGGAGAAACTTCTGTATTCTTTGGACATACACAGACAGCTACCCTTCTACTTGGACAAATCAAAAGCTTTCAGGAAAACTGAACAACTGTTTGTAGCGTATGCTGCAGGATCACAAGGCAAGGCTATCTCAAAGCAGACTATATCCAAATGGATAGGACACTATATTTAGTACTGCTACATACAGCATGGAAAATCAGTCCCTAATAACATTAGGCCTCATTCCACCAGGGCAACAGCCACTTCAACAACCTTTCTCAGAGGAGTACCTACCTACCCAGGAAATTTTGGAGGCTGCAACTTGGAGTTCAGTGCACACCTTCACCAAGCATTATCACCTGCCTCTTTACTCTAAATCCAGAGCAGGATTTGCCACTGCAGTTCTGCAGGGCCTCATAGCCAATCCTAACTCTTTATAGACCAGCCACCCAACCTTAGCTTTGGGATTCAACCCAAGTGTGATGACTGCAGCAGTGTAACACGATGAACATAGTACAGTTTTGTACCTACCTTAAATGTAGATGTTCGAGTGTTTACACTGCTGCAGTCCAGGTTACCCTCCCTCCATCCCCTCTGAACTAGCTGGACTTATCTATACCTTTCTATCCTATACAACCTTTGGGGTGTATTTTCTGGTAACTGAAGGTATTGTTTTTATTTTATATGTTTATTTTTGATTAGCAATATGTATTGCCTACCTACTTGGGGGCACTTCAAATCTGGGGCAAGAAAAACTGAAGAAAATGGCGTTGGATGCATATTATATACCCCTGGTGCACTGACGTTAGGGAAGAAGTGACAGCAACCGACACCGTACCAAGACTTTGGAACTCTGGCCGACTGCGGGACCGCCTGACGGCAGGATAACCCAAGTGTGATGACTGCAGCAGTGTGAGCACTCGAACATCTGCATTTATGATAGGTACAAAACTGTACTATACTACTTGGGTAGAACTAAACCTTTCATGAAAGCTGATTAGCTTTTGGTCTTCTATGAAAGTAAGAAAAAAGGACAACCGGGGTCAAAACAGAAACTGTTTGTCTTATGCTATTTCTTTTTACTGTGTTCATCGTGATAAGCCAGATGCAAACATGGTCAGGGCCCACTCTACCAGGGCTTTGGCTTCATCTGTGGAACAGGTTCGGGGCCCACTCTACCAGGGTTTTGGTTTCATGTGTGGGACAGTCAGAGACCACTCTACCACGGCTTTGGCTTCAATCTGTGGGACAGGGTCAGGGCCCACCCTACCAGGGTTTTGGCTTCATCTATGAGACAAGGTCAAGGCCCACTCTACCAGCATTTTGGCATCATCTGTGGGACAGGGTCGAGGCCCATTCTACCAGGGTTTTGGCTCCATCTGTGAGACAGGGTCGGGGCCCACTCTACCAGCATTTTTGCATCATCTGTGGGACAGGGTCGGGGCCCATTCTACCAGGGCTTTGGCTTCATCTGTGGGTCAGGGTCCATTTTAGTAGGGCTTTGGTTTCATCTGTGGGATGCACACCCAGACACTCAGTTCCTCCCGGAAGGCACACATTCTCACACACATGTGTAAACACACACACACACACACACACACACACACACACACACACACACACACACACACACACACACACACACATACACACACACGCACACATACACACAGACACACACACGCACACACATGCACATGCACACACATGCGCACACACCCCTCCCAAACTGCCATGTCTTTACTGAAATTATCTGCTCCACGAATACTCCCATTGAAGCGAATGGGTGATCCCTGTGTTTTTTATACTGATCATTTTTTTCTTCAGCAGTAACTTTTTACGTGGCCAAGAAATTCTCTGAATTGGTTGACCAAGCAAATGTGGAATTGCTCACATTTCTGTGAGATAGCACAAGTAATTAGCATTAGCTCATAATCCTATCCATGAAGCCCAAACTAATCCCACAAGTTATTTTGCCTAAGAGGTTATTTTAAGGGGTGTATATTATGGCATGATTTACCTGCTACCTGTGTAGAGACATAGGTATCATACCAGGGTGAATTTCCGATTTCCCATCCACTGGACTAGACTGTGCTTGAATATGGCTAGAGAAGAGCTCTGCTTTACATGGATGGGAAGACTATTTCATGGACTGGGACTCTGAGATACATGCCTATCTCTCAAACATGTCCTAATTAAGCTGCAAGCAAAGTTTCATTCGTTAGATTTTGTAGTTCTTGTGATGCTCATTTTGTGGACATGCAAAAGGTCCATCAAAGCGGGATACAAGGATGAATTGTTGACCAGTATAAATCACCTCTCAGCAGTCTGTAGGAAACAAACTATAGAGATGGGAATTTGAGGTGATCTGTTTAGGACATTGTGTTTATGTCATGTACTCTTCTTGAGATGAACCTCTGTGGATGTTCCAGTTGTTGCATGTGCCTGGTCGGGTACATACCAAAGGGACATTATACTCCGTAATAAGGCACATGTGGGCTGAGTACCATGGTGCAATGGCTTCCCTGGACATAAATGCCATGGCCTTACATAAGTTGAGTGACATAGAATGATTTTCACAATTGCTAATCCACAAATCCTATCAACTCATTATCACCCCTCTTCACTAACTCTGCAAACTCCCCCCCCCAAATCCCACTGTTCCCCTGCTACTTATCCTACTTACATCACCCTCAACTACCTTCCATCTGCTCTAACTCCATTACAGCTTTAAAGTTGCCATCTAACTGTATCCGTGTTAAAACTCTCACTTGCCTCCCTATTTATATGCAATTAACAATCATTACTCTGTGTATTTAGCAAAGTTTGTGTTACTATTTTTTCATTCTTCTATCGAGTATTGTGTAAATACCAGAATTTTTTAATTTTCGTATTATTCTACTGTATACTGGAGCTTTTCTCCCCGGGCCTCTGCTGAAAAAGCACTCTGTCCTAGTCATACTATCCCGGTCAACAACTGTCAAATAAATAAAATAAAATACATTTTCTTACCACCTTAGACATGTGTTGTTCGAAAGCTAGGTTGCTTTCCACATGAATCCCAAATCCCTGACTTATGAGTCTACATTTAGGGGTGTTTTATCAATAAAGTAGTTTCTCTGGGTGGCTGACTTCCCAAAAGGTCCTATTATGTATTTCTTGGCATTTGGTTTTAAGCTGTGTCTTTGGTATGAGTCATTTGTCTGTGTTAGACCTTCCTGTGAGATGTTAGTATCTTGTGAGGTTTCTATGATTGTTCCTAGCTTCCAATCATCTGCAAACTTGTTAAACCAGAGGCCCTTGACATTGGCCTTGACTTCCAAAAATTAGATTTCAAAGAGGATAAGACCCAGCAGAGAGCCCTGGGGACTCCTCTGGTGACTGGCCTGTTTATAGAAGTGGTATCTCCAATCTTTACTTTCTGGGTCCTAGTCATCTGGCTGTCCAGCAAGTTACAAAGGGGTTTATGCCTAATACTGTGAGTTTGTTTTTATTGCCCAAGTGAAGTATTGTATCAATTGCCTTAGCAAGGTCAAGGTAGGCAGTATACACCATTTTGCCCTTATCCATTGCCTTGGTGACTTTCTCAAAGAAGTCCTCCAGATTCAATAGGCATGATCTGCATTTGACAAAAAAAAAACTAAGTTGGGTCCAGTGTCTGAACATTTCCTATGTCATTGTTAACCATTTTGCTTTACATGTGAGACTAATCAGATGAATGGGTCTGCAGTTCCCAGTATCTGTTGATAAGGACTGCCCTTGTGCAGAGGGATGACTATTGCTGTCCTCCATTTGCATGATATGAAGCCTGTGCAAAGGCAGTGATTGAAAAGTGACTCTAGTGGCCCTGATATTTATCAAGGCCCATTGAAACTGTATTCTTGGCCTTAGAGAGGGTATCTAAGACCTACTCCCTCCTGGTAGTTGGAGGTTAGGTGGTATTTCCTGAGGAGTTACTGGGGGTGAGAGGAGGGTAAAGGTGAAACTGAATTTAACAGCCAGATGATTTGCTAAATCTACCAGTTCGATGAGCATGGCTGCATTTCCCAACAGTTTAGCACACTGCTGTACACTGCCTTTGAGGATTCGTGTATAGCTGAAGAAGGTCTTATGGTTGTCATTGACCTGGGTCACACTATCTTTACCTCAAAATTTTCTTTGTTGGACTTAATTAGTCCTTTTAGTTGTCTATTCAGTTTGTCGAGAGAGTTTTTATCTTTTTTTGGTGTTACACTTTCTAATTTTAACTATAACTTTTTTGTTGTACAAACTGTTTAATTTTAGATTTTAGATTCCACAGGAGTGGTTTGTTTTGTTGAGTTAGTTTTAGGCTTACTTATCGTAGGCACAGCAGCCTCTATGCAATCACTGATGTAGCTGTAGAGAGGTTCTGTGAATAATTCTCCATAGGATGCTGTGTTGTCTTGGCTTAGAGGGGCTTTTAATTTTGACAGGTTATCACTTAATAAAAGGTAGTTTGCCTTGGAATAGTTTCTAACTGTTACAGGGTTTTCTGGGGTTACAGAATTGACTCTTGTTTTGAAGGAGACTGTTTTATGGTTTGACCTTATAAGAGAGGACATGAAACTGGAGAGAGTGCAGCATTCTCCCAGATTTGTAAAGTACCAGGTCCAATATGTTTGTACCTCTAGTAGGTGTATGCACCATATAGTTCAGGGTGTTTGTCTTTAAGAAGTCTAGGAATCTCTATGCCTATAAATGTTAGGGTTGTGTAGGATTCCAAGTTTACAGAGACATAATTAAAATCCGCCATAAGTATGGTATTTAGTTGAATGGTTAGTGTCTCCAGTAGGTCTAAGTATGAGATATGGGATTCATGGGACATAGAGGGTGACCTATAGCTTGCTAGGATATGGTATGAACTTTGGAGTTCCTCCATTTAGTCCCTGTCTGTGCAGTTGCTCATCTAAATGTGTGGAATTCAATGAAGCCTTAAATTGCTGGAGTACACTCTGCAGCTTTAAACCATGTCTCTGTAGTTGCACAGATGTCTACATTCTCCAAGGTGGGGAGAGTTTGGAGGGAATGGATCTTCTTATTTAGACCCCTGGCACTGAGCAGTAACACCTTTAGACTTCCTTGGGTAGATTCTGCTATGTTGCAAAGTTTATCAATTTGGCATTGCCTAAAAAAGGCTGTATGGTCAAGGAAAATGTTTTAGCCAATATTCTGAATTCTAGATGAGACAGGTGCAGACCATCCTTCTCAAAGCAACATGGTCTGTTGACCATGTCTCCCACACTGGCAAAAGTTGTATCCTCTTAGAATGACACCAAAAACTAAGCCAATTATTAAAGTCTTTCATCTTCTGTTCATATTACGGCCTCATTCATGGTGAAGGTAGAATGCTGCTAAGTGCTAGGCACATACGAGTCTGTGATACAAAGTCCAAGAGCTCCCTAATGTCTGTCTTTATATATTCTGGAGAGGTATATCTCAGGTTATTTAGCTAGACCTACATGGACAATGACTGCATCATACTTGTACATGTGGTACAATGACTTGAGTGCATGAGAAACTTGGCAGATCCTGGTCCTGTTATTTTCTTCTTGTTCAGCCTGGTGAGTGGGGCATCAGTATGTTGTACAGTGGAGTCCCCTTTAACTAGAGATTGGGTAGTCCATTGGCTTGCCTTATGGGCTTGATACTTGAGGCTCTACTGGTTGTGGCTGTATGTGGAGTGTTAGGTGACACTTCTGTTGAGTGTTTTCAGGTTTATTGAGGATAGTTTTTGCAGGTGGAATGCATGAGAGGTCTTTGGGGTTCGGGAAGATTGCAGTTAAGTGCCTCTACATAAGTAGGTCTGTGTGTGGGGTACATACTATGTGTGGTAGGTTGTTTGTGTGTGTCTCTCTGACAACCAGATTATTATGAGTGTTTTTGCAAGAGTTTTGATACTAGAGACATTTTGTATTATATATATATACATACATACACACGTGTGTATATATATATATATATATATATATATATATATATATATATATACATACACACACACACACACACACACACACACACACACACACACACACACACACACACACACACACCTCTTGTATACTGTATTAGTGTGTTTGTTTGTCTTTACATTGTCCCATTATTTCCATATCCACCCAACTGGCTACAGAGAAGATGTGAAAGTGAACATCCATGATGTCTGGTCCTTTATTGGTGAGCTAATAGGGTGCCATGCATAAATGGTTAACAGAAGAATGTCTAAGGGTGCTTTGGGGGACTATAGTGGGTTGTACAATAGTAAATTTGGGGGGGGGGGTTGCTCCTCAGCATGCAAACTAGCTGCTCTGTGCTACTGAATGCATAGAGTAGTTACACTATCTCACCATGTTACTAGTACAGTTTCAGAGGTGGTTTTATAGGGAAATGTTGTTTATTAACTGTCTACATGTATACAGGGCACTAATAGCCACTACTGCATGATCAGCAGCAGACACAAAACCATGCCAGGTGTACACGTGCACTTAAAACACATGAAACCAGCTTCTAAGCCCTCTGGCCAATAAAGTGACTACACTTAAAGCTTTATTTTGTGTTTTCCAACTAAAGCCACTAGATGGAATATCACATTCCTCTTAATGTAAGAACACCAAAAAAGATTGCTTGAGAGAGTAATGCTACCACGGAATAACTTAAACTATCCGAGCAAGCAGACTTCAAGTATTAGGAACATGTAAAATGATTTAAAGTAGAAAACAACAAATAAAGCAATAACACTTAAAAACAGTCAACTGAAGTACAAAGCAAAATAAATCTCTTATCAGACAAGGAACAGAGCAGGATGAGTTTGAGACCCTCTTGGAGTGTGGTGCCAAACAGATGGGAGTTCTGGGATAATGAGTAGAAGATAATCTGTAGTAATGGAGGTTTACTCGAGCAGTACTGGTTTGCTGGGTGGGCACTCATTATAATGGATATATAGACAGCAATGGGTGGTAGAATTGCTACTGTCTGTTGTGTAAGCTATTTAGGTAATGAAAGAGGGGAGGGACAGACTTTGGAAGTCAGATTATCTTAAGGGGTGCCAGCCAGAGATGGTCTTTTTAAACCACAACAGCAAAAGCGTGAGAGGTTTGCAGACAAATTCAAGCTGCAAGATACAGACTAGCTAGAAAGGAATCCAAAAAAAGTTAAACCCAGTATTGGAGCTCTAGTCTTATGACTGGCTATAGGTCAGTGACTCCAGGGAATTTCAGAAACTTTAGTTTAATGTCTCAGTGGGGTTTGGGGCAGACACAAAGAACATGGGAAAAACATTAAGTAAACAGAAAGGCACTGGAATGCAACTATAAGCAGATAAATGATATGCAAAATATAAGACTGTAACAGCAAAACTGGAACATAAATAGCTGTAAAAGCACTGAAGCATTCTTTCTGGAGCAAAGTTTACAGTGCTGACACTACTGCAATTGCACCACAAAGCAAGGCACCAGACTATGTAGAAATTTACAAGTAAAGCTGTTATGGGAAAAATGCAGTAATAAATCACTAAATGAGGCTGAAATCTGGCAGTAGTTCACAGTTCTGCCACAACTGCAAATGAAACTACAAGACTGGCACACCAGACAGAGTTCAGAATAAAAACAGCTTAGCTTTTACAAGTAATTTTGCTTTGGAAAAAATGCAGAAGCAAATGAAGTTCAAATCTTGTAATAGTTCACAGTTCTGCCCCAACTGTAAATGAAACTTTAAGAACAAAGCCTTAGACAGGGATCAAAGTAGAAGCAGCTACCTTTAACAAGTAATTCTACTTATGACACTAGAAGTGCAGTGTAATGTATAAATGATGCAAAGATCTTGCAGTAATACACAATCTTCCCACAACAACAAATGAAGCTTACAAGACTAAGGTCACAGAACAAGCTAAACATGCAAACAGATGACCCTTTTTTAGCTAAAACATGGAAAAATGCAAAAAAAGTATCACTAAACAGGTTGCTATACGTGTGCTAGCCTGTGTAACTAATTTATCACTGTCTCTGCATTTTCTGTGTATTTCTGCAAAAAAACAAAAAAATAATCCTTGTTTTCCTGCCTTTCTCGACTAGTTTAGACCAGTATACAGGCATTGCTGTATTCTGGGCTATGGTGTAGTTCCTGTGTTGTCCATTACCTTACTTGGATAGAAGGAAGTTTCTTTGCTCACCAGTGGGAGTGGGGAGCCTTGAGCAGCCTACCTGTCCTTGGGGGAAGTGACCTCAGCACAAGAAGCTGTTAGTAATTGGTTGTTTGGGACCATTCCTAGCTCTTTTGTAGTTCACTGCTTAAAATCCGCCTCTGGGCATTTTTTTCTGGCTATACTGCTCAGACAAGCTCCATGTGGGTTTACAGAGTGGTCCTAGCAGCAAGGAACTCAAAAAAGTGACTACCTTCTGGATTTAAGTATCTTTGCTTTTTTTTCACTGAAAATAGCTTCTGCTGCTTACTTTGAACTAGCCTGAACTGTTTTTTTATTGATTACTGCATTTATTTTAAAATCTGCACTTAGTTACATTTAGTCGAATTTAGTCGAAAGTTTGCTTGTTTGTTTGTTTAATTGAACTGTGGAGGCTGCCCACTAAAGTGTGCTAGCCTGTGTAACTAATTTATCACTGTCTCTGCATTTTCTGTGTATTTCTGCAAAAAAAACAAAAAAATAATCCTTGTTTTCCCGCCTTTCTCGACTAGTTTAGACCAGTATACAGGCATTGCTGTATTCTGGGCTGTGGTGTAGTTCCTGTGTTGTCCATTACCTTACTTGGATTGAAGGAAGTTTCTTTGCTCACCAGTGGGAGTGGGGAGCCTTGAGCAGCCTACCTGTCCTTGGGGGAAGTGACCTCAGCACAAGAAGCTGTTAGTAATTGGTTGTTTGGGACCATTTCTAGCACTTTTGTAGTTCACTGCTTAAAATCTGCGTTTGCACGGCTTTGTGCGGTCGTGCGCATAGCGCAGTGCCGGTTAAACAAGATTAAACTTGGTTAAACAAGTTTAAACTTTTTCTGGCTCCGCCAAGTCTGCTCTTCAATTTTTCCCTTAGAACTGTTCTACTTGCAATCTAAACAACCTATACTCTATCTGAAAAGCTCAGCACTTGCTCCTAAAGCATTTTGTATACAGGTAAAGCACTCTTAAACAAACAAAAGTACTTAATTCACCTAAATTCTGTTGAGTACCCATTTCCCTATAGGTCCTTTCTGACTCAGTTACACAGCAATCTTTTTCACTATTTCTAGCATGTCGAAGGGTCAGTTGCTGGTGTCCTCTCCTGTTCAGCTGGTGAATCTGGGAATCTTGAGGCAATGTTACAATTGCCTCATGTACACAGACAACCCTCTCCTCCTCCCAACAAATACAAATATATGCGAGAGATGCAACTATATAGCCAAACTGGAGGCTGAGCTCTCTCAATTCAGTACTGGCAAGACCAGTCAGGAGGAGAAGGTAAAAACGCACACCACAAACCCAGTCTCACTATCACAACTGCAAACCAAACACATAAACACACAAAAACATACTCGGAGGCGTTGATTAAAAATCTACCAAAACAACAGAGGCCTCCAAAACAGACACCCAAGCAACCGCCACCTCAAGACATAGCACATGCAACACATAGTTCACAAAGTCAGTGTGCTAAACAGTCACAGCCCTTAAGACCAAACAACATGCCAGAAATACTTGTAATAGGTGACTCCATAGTCAGGCACACTGACGTCCTGCTCACCAGACTGAACAAGGAGAGGGTCACAGTAAGCTGCCTGTTGGGAGCTAGAATCCGCCACATAACACAAGCACTCAGGTCACTCCACAGCAAGTACAAATATGACTTAGTCATTGTACATGCCGGTGTGAACGACCTGAGACGTACCTCCCTGGACTACATGAAAAGAGACATAGAGGAGCTCTCTGATTATGTAGCCCAGGCCGGTATGACCCTGACCCTGAGCAGCATCTTACCCTCACCAAGAATGATGCCACAGTACAAAGACAAAATGATCAGTTTTAACAATTGGCTTAATTACTGGTGTCATTCTAAGGGGATCCAGTGTCTATCTGCTTGGGATGACATGCTTGACAAGCCACGCTGCTTCGCAAGAGATGGCTTGCACCTGTCACCCCTGGGCTTCCGGATATTGGCCAAGGCTCTTGCCACCCGCATAGTGCCTTTTTTAGGCAAGGCTCAAATGACAAACCTACCTCCCTAGAAAACACAAGTGGAAAAAAACTAAGGGTAATGCTGCTCAATGCTAGAAGTCTAAACCTCAAGATGCACGCCCTCGAAGCCCTCCTCAGTATGGAGAACATTGATGTCTGTGCAGTGACTGAAACCTAGTTCAAGGCTCCTGAGAGCACCCCAGCACTATCAGGTTTTACCTCATATCATGCTTTCCGGCCCCGAAACATGGACCGAACCACAAAAGGAGGGGGAGTATCCATTTTCATCAAAGATACCCACACCTCCAGGTTAGTGGCAACGCACAAAGCATTGGAGACTATCCAGGTGCAACTAACCATAGGCAAAACTGCCTTACAGTTTGTAGCATGCTACAGATCACCCTCTCAAACTCAGGAACCCCACACAGCCTTCCTGAAGACACTGGAGAGTATGAATGTCTCTCCAAATACCATCATTTTGGGAGACTTCAACTACCCAAACATAGACTGGGAACATTACTCAAGCCCCAACACCCTAGCCCAAAGGTTCCTAGAATTCATAAACTCAAATGCAATGGAACAACTAGCCACCATTCCCACAAGAGGAGACAATATACTAGACTTGATCATCACAAACATGGGGACAAAATGCTCCACACCGGAACTACATCACTCTTTGGTAAGATCAGGCCATAAATTAATCTCACTGGAAATCCACATCCCGCCCCCACCCCCTGCACAAAAGACCACAGTGAAGAACTTCTCAAAAGCAAACTTCACACTTCTTAAGACTGAAGTGGTATCTTTCAAGGCCCCTGGGCCAGTGGAAACCACAAGCCACACTGCTGAATCTTTTGCAAATGCCTTCTATGGGCACCTTCAAGAATGCATGGATCATGCAATCCCAAATAAAACCAAGACCCATTCCCCCAAAGGCAGGCGCCCGGTCTGGTGGACCCCAGCCATAAACAAACTTTACAACAGGAGGAGGAAGCTACTACATGACAGAGCAAAATCCCTAAAAGGGAAGGCATCTCTGATCAGTACTAGCAAAAAACTACGATCACTCATAAAATCATCCAAGGCCAACTTTGAGAGAAAAATCGCAAAAGACACAAAAGAAAATCACAAGGCCTTCTTTAGCTATGTTAGAAACCTGGCTGGAAGCTCCCAGATATGCTCAGAGTTAGTCCAAAATGACACAAAATACACTGAACCCACTGACATTGCCAACATTCTGGCAGACAGGTTCAGTGCAAATTTCTCCTCCCCCTCCCCCCCAAAAGGAGAAATAACCATCCCAGCAGAGTGTAGCCTCCCTAACATCTCAGATGCCCAGGTGAGAGCCGCCCTCTCTAAAGCTAAAAACACAGCATCAATGGGACTGGATGGTGTCCCGGGCTGTGTGCTACATGAACTCCAAGAGGAACTAAACCCACACATAAGGCTGCTGTTTAATCTTAGCCTTACTACAGGATACGTACCCAAAGAGTGGTGTACGGCAACAGTGGTCCCACTTCACAAAGGCGATGCTTCTACGGACTCTGGAAATTACCACCCCATAAGCTTGACGAGCCTGGTCTGCAAAGCTATGGAGAGGATCATTATGGAACTCATAAACAAAGACATTGGGGACCTACAGACATTGGATTCTACCCAATTTGGCTTTGTCAAGGGCAGATCCTGCCTTTTGAACTTGGTCAACTTTTTTGAAACAGTCACTAAGGCCATTGATGAGGGCAAGGCAGTTCACACAGCCTACCTTGACCTTGCAAAAGCCTTTGACACAATACCCCACTCGGGCATCATAGACAAACTCACCAGCTTAAATGTAAACTCATATGTCACAAGATGGGTTGCAAGCTGGCTCAAGGACAGAACCCACAGGTTCAGAGTTGCTGGAGCTATGTCAGACTCTAAGCCAGTCACAAGCGGTGTCCCACAGGGCTCAGTCCTGGGACCCCTCTTGTTCGGCATTTATTTTTCTGAGGTACAGGCAAACATAGGAGGATTGTGTCTGACAAAGTTCGCAGATGACTGCAAACTGGGCGCCATAATTGATACTCCAGCAGACACAAACATCCTTCAGAGAGGCCTCATAGAAACGGATAATTGGTGCCAGAGCCATGGCCTTAAGCTGAACACCAAAAAATGTATAGTCATACCCTTTGGGAAAAACAAGGTACCGACAAATTACCACATAGGCGGTAATCCATTAAGTACGGAAGAGGTAATCAGGGACCTAGGGACCCAGGTTGACAGTAACCTCTCATTTGACACTCACATTGCCAAAGTGGTTAGGAAGACCTTCTATATTGCCCACCTTATCATGAAGGGTTTCACATCTAGATCAAGAGAGGTCATTGTGCCCCTGTACTCTTCTCTTATCAGGCCAATGATTGAGTACAATGCCCCATTTGGGATGTATCTCACCCGACACCTGCAGCAGTTGGAAAGACCCCAAAAGTTCCTCACCAAGAGGATAAAGGGTCTTAAACATATGTCATATGCTGCCCGACTGAAAAAACTCCAGCTCTATTCAGTTGCATACCACCTACTCAGAGGTGATCTGTGCCTGACGTACAAGGCCATGTCCAATCCTGAATTAATGGACATGCTCCACCTTAGAAAATCCAAATCCATCAGAGCCACGAGAACAAGTGACTTAAACCTCAACACAGAAATAAATAGAACGTGCTGGAGGGAAAGATTCATAACCCATAGGCTTCCTACACTCTGGAACAGAATCACAGTCCATGTTAGGCAGAGCCCCTCACTGACTTTATTCAAGAGAAATCTCGATGAGTGGATGGGAGATCGTAGGTTTACCCCGGGGGTCATCTGTGTGTCACTACTAGTCAGAGACATAGTAAACTAAACCCTAAAAGGGCGTAGTATTCTCATCCTAAGGGGTGGTGTAAGCCACTTACACTCTGGCTAGGCTTATAAATGCCCTAGGGCAGATAGCCTAGTATGAACCTATGAACCTAAAATATTTAAGCAGAATGTAAATAAAAGCTTTTTTTTTTCAGTTTTGATGAAATGCTTGTTTCTCACACTTCAGGGCTTTCCACACATCTTAGTCTTGAATAAAAGCTGTGCCCTTGAACTGCCACATTATCATACAGTGCTGCCCAAGAGACAACCCTCTGTATGAGATCCCCTTAAAGAAAAACTTCAATGGCAGGGTTGTGCCATGGAGCCTCTAGTGGCCTAATATCTTTTGAAATTTTTGTTATACTCATTAAGGGTAGAGTGCAGTGTGTTTTTTAACTCTAGAACTGTCACATGAAGCATAGTTGCATGGCAATGCTTGCATTTCCTTAAATCTAGGGATGCAAGCCTTTAATAGATATTTAAGACTGTCAACATAAGAGTATATTATTTGAGGATCACTTAAACTGTGCTTTTTGTCAGTAGTGTTTCCTCTCACTAGTCCATATCTTTAGAACTGATGGTTATTTGCTACTAACTTGTTTTGACCTATTTTATGTGAAGATTTATAAGATATAATACAGCTTTTACCCAATTCATATACATTCCAAGTGGAATTTTGTAACATTAGGAAATTTGGTTATTTGTATTTTATTACTAGGGTGTCCAACTCATACAGCACATTTCAACTGCAGTCCAGAGAGAGAAATGTTCTACGCGTATGGCAACTGTATAGTGCAATGTTAACTAATGCTAATGGTGTTAACTGGTTTCAAAGTTATCTATCTAGCTGCCAGCAAGCTGTGAAATGAAAGCAAGATCTATCCTCACTCGTTCCTGTTACACTTGGAGTTCCTCAGGGTTCACTCCTAAGGCCCCTCCTCTTCAGTATATTTATAAATGATCGTAATACTGTCTCCTGTCAAGCATCTATACAATACGCAGATGGTTCAACCTTCATATGTGCAACATCCACAATAACTCAACTTCTTACAGTCACACACAAAACCTTCTCTGATATTGAAATGTGTCTAGCAAACTCACAAATCATTCTCAACCCTAATAACACTAAACTTTATGATCTTTCATCCATCTAAACCTACTAACCTCCCAGCTAACTTTTATATCACTGCCAGTAGTAATGCTAGGATTAATGAAGTTTATCTAGTTACATCCTTACTAGATATAATTCTTACTAGATATAATTCTGACTAACAATTTTTTCCTTTTTGATAATGGCTACTACTTGCAGAAATGTGGAGTAGCCATGGGGTCCCCAGTAGGAGCCAGTTTTGCAAACACAGTCATGGCCTACTGGGAAAATGAATACATCTTGAATTCAGATCAGTTTGTAGACAATATCAAATATTATACCAGATTCCTGGATGACATTTTCATTTGTCTCCATGGAAACAAGAATACAGGAATCGAACTAGTTGACTACATGAATAACACGACAAGCTTCCTCAAATTTACTTTTGACTTTCAGGAAACTGTAATTAACTACCTCGATATCGAGTTAACAAAAGATAGAGCAAACAGACAATTCTTTGCAAAGATACATAGGAAGGCCACTTATAGTAACTCCTTCCTACATTTTACGAGTCTACATCCCTATTGTCAAAAGAAAGCTATTGTTAAGGGGCAAGCCATTAGAGTAGCTCGGATGGTAACAACAGATGATGATTTCATTTCTGAATGCGGACTCATTGAAGATATGTTTCACCACAGGGGGTACCCTAGGGCATTCCTTAAAGTTATTTTTGATGAAGTTAAAATGAAAAGAGATAATGGGGCAATTGTCCCCTTACTAAGGGAAAAGAATACCCACACCAATCAAGGGGATAAAATGGTTAGCCAAGGTCAAATAGATGAGGTTACCAATATTAATGGCGGGGCTCTCGACCACTACGAGACCGACCTTAGGGTAGTTGAGTCCACTACTAGCACTCTGAAGGAGTCCTTCAGATTTATTACAACATTTAGTCTGGAAAGCAACATGATAAGAAGTATATTAGATAAAAACTGGGCCATATTCTCATATGACAAAAGGTGTTCCCCACTCCTTAGTTCCCCTCCTAAAATTACATACAGGAGGGGTAAAAACTTAAAAGCACTCTTAGAGAGGCGAGGACATAATACTAAAGACAAAGGGACCTTTTGTTGTGGTTTTTGTAAATACTGTAAATATATTAAGAAGGGGAACAAACATGTGATCAATAATAAGACCTATACCCTCAATTATAAATTGGACTGCAACTCTAAAATGGTGGTATATGGAGCTTTATGCTCTAAATGTACATGTTTCTATATAGGAAAGATGGAAAGGAGGCTGCGAGACAGGATATATGAGCACGTTAATGCTATCTCCAATATGAAATTGGACAATGCCTTGAGCAAACATATTTCCGTCTTTCCTGACCATAGTTTTAAATTTGTGGGTCTCGATCAAGTCAAACCTGATAGCAGAAGAGGTCCATTTAACTTATTGCTTGAAGAACACGAATTATCCTGGCAACTTAGAACGAATGCCTTTATGGAACCTGGACTAAATGACCATTGTAACATTTCATGCCTCTTAAAACTCAAAAGCCTGACCAGATAATATCTAATATCTAATTTCTGGTTCATTAACATCAGGCATCTTACAAGGCTATCTTATTTAGCAGGCTGGGACTACTATAAGATTGGTCCTTGAGCCTAAATAGCCTAAGAGATACTATGGATTTATGTATTCCTAATACAGAACTAGGGTTTCATTTTAACTAGGTACTCACACTACACCATCTTTCAAGGCTAGGAATTAATTTTCTAGATATAAGTAAAATACACTCCACTTCTCTATTTTACACAAGACTAGTATTTATATTCTGGTTAATTAGATATTTAATAATTAATAAATCTAATTCTAGGTTAACTCATAAGGTTAGACCTTTCATTGTACATACTCCGTATTTCTTCTTTTTTATAAAATTCATTTATAAACCTTATAGGTGTCCGGGTAAGTCAGTGATTGAAGTTTTTAAAGTTTTTGGTTAGACTTAAATACGTGCTTTTTAGAAGTCAAAATATAGGATTGCCCTTTTAAATCAAAGGGCGGACCACCCTTTTAATAATAGATTTAATTCAAGTAATTGAGTTTTGTTAATTTGTTTATTGGTGCTGAATGCAGTATATAAGCTGGAGGCTGCTACTTGTATTTCATCTGAAGAAGTCATCCTAAATGGTATGACGAAAAGCGCTTTATGTTTACTTGTGGATTTTAACAAAATAAACTAAGGCAAACAGTTTTTATACATCAACGGACCTGGTTTTCTTTGGTTGGAGCTCTTCCTTTTTTGGTTCATTGGTTTTTTACAGTCTACATTTGGTTTTGGTTCTGTGGTTGGAGCTTCATGGCTACGGAAAATCTGAACAAGTCCGATAACTCTACTAACAGCAGTCTGTTGCTAACGGAACATCTACAGGAATTAAATAATGACGGGAACCTAACCGCTCTAATCCTGGCACTAACTCAACGTGTGGACAACTTAACAGCTAGATTTGAATCTAGTAACTTGAGTACCGCAGCTTTTCCAGTGACTGGCAACGATTCAGAGGATTATATTACACCAGCACAACGCCGGCATGATACACATGTAGACAACAGAGAAGGAGTTAACTCGCAATCGGGAACCACTCTTGTCAACAACCCTGACTCGAACCAGAGTAGACAAGGACATACAAGAGTATCCTACGGTGAAGGAGGTAGCATTCGTGAGCTTATTGGAACTCCCGGGTTTGATAAATGGCTCAATGATATCAGCGCCATGACTTTCCAAAAACAAACGGCACGGGATTTTCGGCCGATGACGCTAACACCATGCAGGTCAGTGAAATTAGTTTAACTAATAAACTTAAACTCTTGGACACTAAAATGGTAAAAATTAAAAAGTTACAACTTGAGGTTAGTTACCTCAACGAATGTATTAAAGAAAAACTGGTTCCTAAAGGTTTGCGCTACCACGTATTCCCTACAGGACTGGTAGCTAATTCCCTTTTTCACAGAGAACTTTTAGCTTTTTTTGATGCGCAGGGAATTGGCTTACTAAAAATCATGGTTAAGCATTATACTTTGCAGATCACTGACTTATCTAATGAGGTCAAAGAACTGAACGGGGAAATTCTTTCCAACACTGAGTTTCCCCGTTACAAGTATGATTATGACAGATCCTTTTCAACTATTGATCAGCTTTTGATAAGACTAAAAGCCAAAAAAACCAAGAAAATGGCAAGGGACCGGCTTGCATATGAGAATGACACAGCTTACCCTAAACCACCATTGTCTCAAATGAACTTTAGGGTGACTAGTACAGTAAGCGAAGGGGACGGAGTTATAGAGACTGATGATTTGAATCATAATAACAGAGAGACTGGTTCTAATCTTACTGGAGGAAATAACCCAGAAGTTGAAGGTAACACTTGGACTAATCGACTTAGGAGAAATAAAGAGAGGGATGGCAATAATCCTAATCACTATGATCATGAGGACAACTTCAGTTATGCATACCAAGGAGCCATTCCTAAAAAGACCTTTTATAACCAAAAGGCTCAAAAAAACAATCAGCGCCCCTTGAACAAACCGAGGAGATAACCCATGGGACTGAACTCCCTACGATTGTTACTAACAGAACAGGGGACTTTAAAATATATAATTACTCTAGCCTTGACATAGACCCCTGCTTTGTAGAACTTTTGGCTAAAGGCTATACATTCATTCCTAATCAACATATGGATCTAGTAGAGAGTATTAAAGACTTGAAATTATTTGTAAGAAAACTCAATTTACACTTGCTTTTAGGTAAATCTGAGTATACTACTTCCACTTATTACATTCCGAGCGACTATAACCCTCCCTTGGATCCAACCCTCCAGATATTCGAAGACATCATGGAACTAGACTTGAGGTCTTTGGCTAACAAAGAAAATAAGGTCTTTAATAACAATAAAAACTACAGGAAATCTAACACCACCGCTGAAGAAAAAGACTTTCTTAAGTTGTTCAGAACTCTGAATGTGAGGGCAATTAAACCTGACAAGGGAGGGGGACTTGCCCTCTTTGACCACTATGACTACATTCAGAGAGTTTCAACTATGTTTGATAATGACACTTACTCAAAAGTGAGTGTGAATGAAATGAACCGTGCACATAGATTGGTGAAGAGCTACTTTAGCGACTTATTTATTGAGGGGTATATAGACATAGATATGTATAACTATATTAAAAGTGAATGGCCTAGAATTCCTGTATTTTTTGCAACACCAAAAATACATAAAAATGTACACAATCCCCCATTTAGGCCATTGATTGATGGAAGAAACTCTATAACCTATGCAAGCGCTAAATTAGTTGACAACATTTTGAAAAAATATCTAGTGAATGAAACTCAAATCAGTAAAGACTCATGGGCCTTCTTGACTAAAATTAACGGTATAGAATTCAATGAGGAACTTAATTTCCTCACAGTAGATGTAGTTGACTTATACACTGTAATACCACATGATATAGGTCTCGAATGGGTGAATTTATACTTGGTCAAAAAGGGTGCCCCAAACAATGAAGTTTATCTAGTTACATCCTTACTAGAGATAATTCTGACTAACAATTTTTTCCTTTTTGATAATGGCTACTACTTGCAGAAATGTGGAGCAGCCATGGGGTCCCCAGTAGGAGCCAGTTTTGCAAACACAGTTATGGCCTACTGGGAAAATGAATACATCTTGAATTCAGATCAGTTTGTAGACAATATCAAATATTATACCAGATTCCTGGATGACATTTTCATTTGTCTCCATGGAAACAAGAATACAGGAATCGAACTAGTTGACTACATGAATAACACGACAAGCTTCCTCAAATTTACTTTTGACTTTCAGGAAACTGTAATTAACTACCTCGATATCGAGTTAACAAAAGATAGAGCAAACAGACAATTCTTTGCAAAGATACATAGGAAGGCCACTTATAGTAACTCCTTCCTACATTTTACGAGTCTACATCCCTATTGTCAAAAGAAAGCTATTGTTAAGGGGCAAGCCATTAGAGTAGCTCGGATGGTAACAAGAGATGATGATTTCATTTGTGAATGCGGACTCATTGAAGATATGTTTCACCACAGGGGGTACCCTAGGGCATTCCTTAAAGTTATTTTTGATGAAGTTAAAATGAAGAGAGATAATGGGACAATTGTCCCCTTACTAAGGGAAAAGAATACCCACACCAATCAAGGGGATAAAATGGTTAGCCAAGTTCAAATAGATGAGGTTACCAATATTAATGGCGGGGCTCTCGACCACTACGAGACCGACCTTAGGGTAGTTGAGTCCACTACTAGCACTCTGAAGGAGTCCTTCAGATTTATTACAACATTTAGTCTGGAAAGCAACATAATAAGAAGTATATTATATAAAAACTGGGCCATATTCTCATTTGACAAAAGGTGTTCCCCACTCCTTAGTTCCCCTCCTAAAATTACATACAGGAGGGGTAAAAACTTAAAAGCACTCTTAGAGAGGCGAGGACATAATACTAAAGACAAAGGGACCTTTTGTTGTGGTTTTTGTAAATACTGTAAATATATTAAGAAGGGGAACAAACATGTGATCAATAATAAGACCTATACCCTCAATTATAAATTGGACTGCAACTCTAAAATGGTGGTATATGGAGCTTTATGCTCTAAATGTACATGTTTCTATATAGGAAAGACGGAAAGGAGGCTGCGAGACAGGATATATGAGCACGTTAATGCTATCTCCAATATGAAATTGGACAATGCCTTGAGCAAACATATTTCCGTCTTTCCTGACCATAGTTTTAAATTTGTGGGTCTCGATCAAGTCAAACCTGATAGCAGAAGAGGTCCATTTAACTTATTGCTTGAAGAACACAAATTATCCTGGCAACTTAGAACGAATGCCTTTATGGAACCTGGACTAAATGACCATTGTAACATTTCATGCCTCTTAAAACTCAAAAGCCTGACCAGATAATATCTAATATCTAATTTCTGGTTCATTAACATCAGGCATCTTACAAGGCTATCTTATTTAGCAGGCTGGGACTACTATAAGATTGGTCCTTGAGCCTAAATAGCCTAAGAGATACTATGGATTTATGTATTCCTAATACAGAACTAGGGTTTCATTTTAACTAGGTACTCACACTACACCATCTTTCAAGGCTAGGAATTAATTTTCTAGATATAAGTAAAATACACTCCACTTCTCTATTTTACACAAGACTAGTATTTATATTCTGGTTAATTAGATATTTAATAATTAATAAATCTAATTCTAGGTTAACTCATAAGGTTAGACCTTTCATTGTACATACTCCGTATTTCTTCTTTTTTATAAAATTCATTTATAAACCTTATAGGTGTCCGGGTAACTCAGTGATTGAAGTTTTTAAAGTTTTTGGTTAGACTTAAATACGTGCTTTTTAGAAGTCAAAATATAGGATTGCCCTTTTAATTCAAAGGGCGGACCACCCTTTTAATAATAGATTTAATTCAAGTAATTGAGTTTTGTTAATTTGTTTATTGGTGCTGAATGCAGTATATAAGCTGGAGGCTGCTACTTGTATTTCATCTGAAGAAGTCATCCTAAATGGTATGACGAAAAGCGCTTTATGTTTACTTGTGGATTTTAACAAAATAAACTAAGGCAAACAGTTTTTATACATCAACGGACCTGGTTTTCTTTGGTTGGAGCTCTTCCTTTTTTGGTTCATTGGTTTTTTACAGTCTACATTTGGTTTTGGTTCTGTGGTTGGAGCTTCATGGCTACGGAAAATCTGAACAAGTCCGATAACTCTACTAACAGCAGTCTGTTGCTAACGGAACATCTACAGGAATTAAATAATGACGGGAACCTAACCGCTCTAATCCTGGCACTAACTCAATGTGTGGACAACTTAACAGCTAGATTTGAATCTAGTAACTTGAGTACCGCAGCTTTTCCAGCGACTGGCAACGATTCAGAGGATTATATTACACCAGCACAACGCCGGCATGATACACATGTAGACAACAGAGAAGGAGTTAACTCGCAATCGGGAACCACTCTTGTCAACAACCCTGACTCGAACCAGAGTAGACAAGGACATACAAGAGTATCCTACGGTGAAGGAGGTAGCATTCGTGAGCTTATTGGAACTCCCGGGTTTGATAAATGGCTCAATGATATCAGCGCCATGACTTTCCAAAAAACAAACGGCACGGGATTTTCGGCCGATGACGCTAACACCATGCAGGTCAGTGAAATTAGTTTAACTAATAAACTTAAACTCTTGGACACTAAAATGGTAAAAATTAAAAAGTTACAACTTGAGGTTAGTTACCTCAACGAATGTATTAAAGAAAAACTGGTTCCTAAAGGTTTGCGCTACCACGTATTCCCTACAGGACTGGTAGCTAATTCCCTTTTTCACAGAGAACTTTTAGCTTTTTTTGATGCGCAGGGAATTGGCTTACTAAAAATCATGGTTAAGCATTATACTTTGCAGATCACTGACTTATCTAATGAGGTCAAAGAACTGAACGGGGAAATTCTTTCCAACACTGAGTTTCCCCGTTACAAGTATGATTATGACAGATCCTTTTCAACTATTGATCAGCTTTTGATAAGACTAAAAGCCAAAAAAACCAAGAAAATGGCAAGGGACCGGCTTGCATATGAGAATGACACAGCTTACCCTAAACCACCATTGTCTCAAATGAACTTTAGGGTGACTAGTACAGTAAGCGAAGGGGACGGAGTTATAGAGACTGATGATTTGAATCATAATAACAGAGAGACTGGTTCTAATCTTACTGGAGGAAATAACCCAGAAGTTGAAGGTAACACTTGGACTAATCGACTTAGGAGAAATAAAGAGAGGGATGGCAATAATCCTAATCACTATGATCATGAGGACAACTTCAGTTATGCATACCAAGGAGCCATTCCTAAAAAGACCTTTTATAACCAAAAGGCTCAAAAAAACAATCAGCGCCCTTGAACAAACCGAGGAGATAACCCATGGGACTGAACTCCCTACGATTGTTACTAACAGAACAGGGGACTTTAAAATATATAATTACTCTAGCCTTGACATAGACCCCTGCTTTGTAGAACTTTTGGCTAAAGGCTATACATTCATTCCTAATCAACATATGGATCTAGTAGAGAGTATTAAAGACTTGAAATTATTTGTAAGAAAACTCAATTTACACTTGCTTTTAGGTAAATCTGAGTATACTACTTCCACTTATGACATTCCGAGCGACTATAACCCTCCCTTGGATCCAACCCTCCAGATATTCGAAGACATCATGGAACTAGACTTGAGGTCTTTGGCTAACAAGGAAAATAAGGTCTTTAATAACAATAAAAACTACAGGAAATCTAACACCACCGCTGAAGAAAAAGACTTTCTTAAGTTGTTCAGAACTCTGAATGTGAGGGCAATTAAACCTGACAAGGGAGGGGGACTTGCCCTCTTTGACCACTATGACTACATTCAGAGAGTTTCAACTATGTTTGATAATGACACTTACTCAAAAGTGAGTGTGAATGAAATGAACCGTGCACATAGATTGGTGAAGAGCTACTTTAGCGACTTATTTATTGAGGGGTATATAGACATAGATATGTATAACTATATTAAAAGTGAATGGCCTAGAATTCCTGTATTTTTTGCAACACCAAAAATACATAAAAATGTACACAATCCCCATTTAGGCCATTGATTGATGGAAGAAACTCTATAACCTATGCAAGCTAAATTAGTTGACAACATTTTGAAAAAATATCTAGTGAATGAAACTCAAATCAGTAAAGACTCATGGGCCTTCTTGACTAAAATTAACGGTATAGAATTCAATGAGGAACTTAATTTCCTCACAGTAGATGTAGTTGACTTATACACTGTAATACCACATGATATAGGTCTCGAATGGGTGAATTTATACTTGGTCAAAAAGGGTGCCCCAAACAATGAAGTTTATCTAGTTACATCCTTACTAGAGATAATTCTGACTAACAGTTTTTTCCTTTTTGATAATGGCTACTACTTGCAGAAATGTGGAGCAGCCATGGGGTCCCCAGTAGGAGCCAGTTTTGCAAACACAGTTATGGCCTACTGGGAAAATGAATACATCTTGAATTCAGATCAGTTTGTAGACAATATCAAATATTATACCAGATTCCTGGATGACATTTTCATTTGTCTCCATGGAAACAAGAATACAGGAATCGAACTAGTTGACTACATGAATAACACGACAAGCTTCCTCAAATTTACTTTTGACTTTCAGGAAACTGTAATTAACTACCTCGATATCGAGTTAACAAAAGATAGAGCAAACAGACAATTCTTTGCAAAGATATATAGGAAGGCCACTTATAGTAACTCCTTCCTACATTTTACGAGTCTACATCCCTATTGTCAAAAGAAAGCTATTGTTAAGGGGCAAGCCATTAGAGTAGCTCGGATGGTAACAAGAGATGATGATTTCATTTGTGAATGCGGACTCATTGAAGATATGTTTCACCACAGGGGGTACCCTAGGGCATTCCTTAAAGTTATTTTTGATGAAGTTAAAATGAAGAGAGATAATGGGACAATTGTCCCCTTACTAAGGGAAAAGAATACCCACACCAATCAAGGGGATAAAATGGTTAGCCAAGGTCAAATAGATGAGGTTACCAATATTAATGGCGGGGCTCTCGACCACTACGAGACCGACCTTAGGGTAGTTGAGTCCACTACTAGCACTCTGAAGGAGTCCTTCAGATTTATTACAACATTTAGTCTGGAAAGCAACATGATAAGAAGTATATTAGATAAAAACTGGGCCATATTCTCATTTGACAAAAGGTGTTCCCCACTCCTTAGTTCCCCTCCTAAAATTACATACAGGAGGGGTAAAAACTTAAAAGCACTCTTAGAGAGGCGAGGACATAATACTAAAGACAAAGGGACCTTTTGTTGTGGTTTTTGTAAATACTGTAAATATATTAAGAAGGGGAACAAACATGTGATCAATAATAAGACCTATACCCTCAATTATAAATTGGACTGCAACTCTAAAATGGTGGTATATGGAGCTTTATGCTCTAAATGTACATGTTTCTATATAGGAAAGACAGAAAGGAGGCTGTGAGACAGGATATATGAGCACGTTAATGCTATCTCCAATATGAAATTGGACAATGCCTTGAGCAAACATATTTCCGTCTTTCCTGACCATAGTTTTAAATTTGTGGGTCTCGATCAAGTCAAACCTGATAGCAGAAGAGGTCCATTTAACTTATTGCTTGAAGAACACGAATTATCCTGGCAACTTAGAACGAATGCCTTTATGGAACCTGGACTAAATGACCATTGTAACATTTCATGCCTCTTAAAACTCAAAAGCCTGACCAGATAATATCTAATATCTAATTTCTGGTTCATTAACATCAGGCATCTTACAAGGCTATCTTATTTAGCAGGCTGGGACTACTATAAGATTGGTCCTTGAGCCTAAATAGCCTAAGAGATACTATGGATTTATGTATTCCTAATACAGAACTAGGGTTTCATTTTAACTAGGTACTCACACTACACCATCTTTCAAGGCTAGGAATTAATTTTCTAGATATAAGTAAAATACACTCCACTTCTCTATTTTACACAAGACTAGTATTTATATTCTGGTTAATTAGATATTTAATAATTAATAAATCTAATTCTAGGTTAACTCATAAGGTTAGACCTTTCATTGTACATACTCCGTATTTCTTCTTCTTTTTTATAAAATTCATTTATAAACCTTATAGGTGTCCGGGTAAGTCAGTGATTGAAGTTTTTAAAGTTTTTGGTTAGACTTAAATACATGCTTTTTAGAAGTCAAAATATAGGATTGCCCTTTTAATTCAAAGGGCGGACCACCCTTTTAATAATAGATTTAATTCAAGTAATTGAGTTTTGTTAATTTGTTTATTGGTGCTGAAAGCAGTATATAAGCTGGAGGCTGCTACTTGTATTTCATCTGAAGAAGTCATCCTAAATGGTATGACGAAAAGCGCTTTATGTTTACTTGTGGATTTTAACAAAATAAACTAAGGCAAACAGTTTTTATACATCAACGGACCTGGTTTTCTTTGGTTGGAGCTCTTCCTTTTTTGGTTCATTGGTTTTTTACAGTCTACATTTGGTTTTAATGCTAGGATTTTCCCAGATTCCCAAGCAAAACTATTAGGCATCATAATTGACAGACTAATATTTGGCATACACATTTCTAACACAATCAAAAAGGTTCACAAGAAATTGGGAACAACATATAGAAACAAAAGATTCCTAACAGACGCTGCAAGAATAGCCATAGTGAGAACCCATCTTCTCTCCTCACTCTTATATGCATCCCCCATACTTACCAACCTCAAAAAGTCAGAACTAAGTAAATTAGAATCATGTTACAATAAGATTGCCAAATTTGCAACAGATTCCACACATTCAATCCATCACTGTTAACGTCTAAAAAATCCTTCTTGGTTGGAACTGCCTCATGTTATGAGCTATAACCAATTAATAATGGCTCACAAAATAATGCACAATCCCGACAATGTACCTTCCCTAAAAAAATCTTCTACAACCCTACTCTAACATTTGTAGTCTTTGATCATCTAACAAAGACTTACTCCAAGTAACCAAAGTATCCAGTACAGCAGGCAACTCTCTTTACTGTAACTTTGTTGCCAAAAATTGGAATACCGTTCCACATAGTATTAGATCCTTTAGCAATCTTAATCATTTTAAAATATCTCTCAAATGACACTTATTTGAATCCTGGCTTTGCACACGTAACACTCCAGGTTAATTATTAACTTAACATTACTTATACAATTTGGCTGTACGCACTAACTCTGTTAACATATCCCTTCTAACAACACTAATTCTCTATAAGTACTACTCTATAAGTAGTTACATTCCTAGCTGCAACCACAGAAGTATTATTAACTATGCACTATTTTGCCTAAGTGATTCTCCCTACTCCTAATTAATGTTATGATCCTCCACATATGTAAGTTCAACTATATATTTGTCTATATTCAAGTGTTTAAGGTATTGTCCTATTTGATACTATGTATTTATTTTGTTTTTTGCATTGTTGTCCTGTAAATGTGTTAACACTCATTTTTTGTCTATAATTTCTATTACTTGGTGTGACAGTTTTGTATGTAAGCATAGGCTGGAGCTTTTCTCCGCGGGCCTTCACTCAGAATAGGCACTGTCCAAGTCGGACCATCCCGGTAAACAAATGTAAAATAAAATAATAAATAAATTAAAATACACTGAGGTTCCAAGAAAAGGAATAAATAAGATGAGATAAGCAAATGTTTATAAAAATGGACAGGCACTGCAGTATAGTTATCTATAAGAAGAGTAAGCTGAATTCCATTTGGAAAAATCCCAGTCAGAAGGATTGTAACTTAGCGTGAAAGTAATATTCTGGCATAATAATTTAACACTACAGTTGTAGGGCCAGTAACTGAGGAACCATTTTCTTTACTTTATTTTTGTATTCATCCGGCTTTGGACTACTACTGCATAACATCCTTAAAAGGAAATTCTGCATTTTAGACTTGCAATCTTCAAGTAGTCCATTGCTGAAGGAGTTGTGACTCTGCCTTGATGTGATAAGGTAGTCATTAAATAAAGGAAAGGAATGAATAGATGAGCAGTTGATAGATGATAGGATAATGCAGAGTTACTGTCATTCTAAAGCAGGTTAAATGCAGAACTGGGGTACAAGAACTTGATTAGACTAGAGATCTCGGATCACCCCATTACTCACAGTGATGGGCAATCTGTAGACTTCAAAGCATTAATTAATTTTTTTTAGCTCTATAATAGACCATGTATAACTTACTCATACTCAGCAATCTATTTGATCTGCTAGTTTTCGTTAAAGAAACACAGGACAGTTTTGGAAAGATTGATGAACTAATGAGTTAATAATAAGAGCTCCATGTTAGATAGGTCAGAATGCAAGTGATGTGAAAATTAGAAAAGGGGGAATATTTTCCAATTACTGACTCAAGGACTTTTACAACTGGGTTGAGTAATGAGAAGGCCTATCATTTTGAAGTCTCTTCTGTTACCATCTTTATGTTATAGGTCTACCGTGGCCTCATTTTAAATCCAAGGAAAAGCTCCTTCCCCTAATGCTTCATTTCACAACAGCAGTAAGTGGTAATGAGTGTGAGTGGCATTGTGGCATTGTGCATCAGATGGGTATTTATTCACCTTGGTATGCTTTAAGTAAGTGATGATAAAATTCATCTGCTGTAATGGCTGCCATTTTTATACAGAAATGTGTTAGATAATGAACATTCAGATTTAGTCATGGAATAGTAGGCCAAAAATTCCTGCATAGACTGTTAGAATCTCCTTATGTTCTGACTAGAGTGCTTCTCAAACAATCTGGAAATATATCACTGATAAGTATATTTCTTGGCACTTTTCAGAGTTCTGCATTGTCTTAATTTTTGCCTGACTGAATTATTTTATATATTTGATGACATTGTTTGCTGTTTTCTCATCTGTCCAGAAACTGGTTCCCCCTATTCTTGTGGTGGTGTTAAAGTTTATAAAACTGGTCTAACTGATCATTTTTAAGTATTTTTCAACCGTTGAACTGTTGAGGGCTACACACTCAAGTGCTGTATAGCCATTTTTCTGCTTTAAAAGTGTTTGTTTTACTGTATCTGCTTTAATTTTGAAAAAAAAAAAACCTCTCTCTCTACTCGTTTCACACCTTTCTATAACCAGCAGAGTTTTCAGATTTTGCTGAATTCTGTGCAGTTTTGTAGTTTCTGTGTTGCCCAGACCTTACTAAGATAGGAGGAAGCTTCTCTGTTCATCAGTGAGTGGTGAGGTTTGAGCAGCCTATCTGTCGCTTGAGGTGTGGTTTCATCTCAGAATCTGCAGATGTTCTTCATCTCACATTGCTGCAGTCCTAACACTTGGGTAGTCCGCTGTCCCTCGGTCGGCCCGAATATCAGAGTATAAGGCTGACGTCGGTCAAGGCGCATTTGACTGACATCAGAACGTCAGGGTACAAATGCGCATGACCGACGTCATATCCTCAGTCTTTTTTGCTGCATGGTCCGATGCAGAAGCAGTGTTGCAAGTGCCGTTCGGCGTTCTGAAATATTTCGAATTCGGAGTTTCAGACCGAAGTCAGAGTTGGTTAAGTACCCCGTTGGGGAATATTTTGGTTTTTCTTGCCTCAGTGGTTTACCGGATGTCAGAAAAGTAAATAACTGTATTTCTTGTGGGAAACAGATACCGCATAGGGATTACCATAATTTGTGTATACCTTGTTTGGGACCTGAGCACGACGTTGTTGGGTGTCGCTTTTGTGCTAGGTTCAATAAACGCACTATAAAGCGAAGGTTGGATTGTGCCAGGTTGGTCTTTGGGAAGCGGTGCAATTACAATATGCCGCCGGATGCTCCGGCGCTTCCTCTAAGAAGCGCAAGGACAAGGCAGTTAAACCTAGGTTAGAGGAGTCGTCCGAACCGGACGCCGGTTCTTTAGAGGCGTCAGTGGAACCGGTGGTTCCGACGGAGGCCTCTCTGGAGTCCCAGGGAGAAACTTTGTTTTTACAGGATGTGGCCTCCCAGGAGGCAGGTCAGGCTGTAGGGGCTTCTCAAATAACTGTACTCCCCTCCCTTCCTAAGGTGTCTAGGCCCTCTCTTTCTGTTTCCAAGGCTTCTCCTAGAGGCAGGTCTAGTTTGGCTTCTGTGGGTGTCCCTCCTAGTTCTTCAGGTTCTGTGCCCAAGAAGCACATGCTTAAAATGGCAGAAGATTTAATTACTTTAATTAGAGGCTCTATGCCCCCTCCTGATAAGAGGCCTAGGATGGAACCGGTGTTGGGGGATTATGAGCAGGCTTTGGATGTGTCTGAGTCTTCGGCTGAAGACTTGCAGGAGTATTCTCATTATTCTGATTCTGATGTGGATGATTCTACTCCTTCTGCTTCTCCTCCTGAGGATTTTTCTTTTTCAGAGACCCTTCACTCCATGAGAGAGCATTTTAAATGGGAAGGTCAGGATTTCTCTGATTCCAGGAAAAGGCTTAGGGAATTTTTGTTTTTACCCCAGCATAGGCCTTTAGCTATACCTCCTGTTCTGAATGTGGTGGAAGATGTGTTTGCAGAGGCTTCTCTTAATCCTGATTCTTTGCCTCCTGCTCCTGTTAAACCAGATAGGTATTACAGGGTGCCTGAAGCTCGTATTACAGGGTGCCTGAAGCTCATAAGTATCTTTTTAAGAGTCCTAGGGCAGACCCAGAAACTGTTAGCCAGGGGCCTAAGGGTGTTAAGGCTTCTGTTGTCAAGAATCCGGTTCCGGCAGATAAAGAGGCCAGGGCCTTGGATAGATTGGGAAAGAAAGTTTATACTTCTTCCACTCTAGCCATGAGAGCTTTGAATTGCCAGTTTCACATGTTGAAATATCAAAATTATCTCCTTTCGCAGTTGAAATCTAAGGTTGATGCTCTGGCAGAAGGTATTGATTGTAAAGAGTTACAAGATTTAGTGCATGTTTCTGAACAGGTGGGTAAGCATTCTTTGCAATGTGGTTTTGATGCTGTACAGGCCTCGTCTAGGGTGGCTGCCACTGGGTCAGTTCTTCGCAGGCATGCCTGGCTGAGGGATCAAAATTTATCTGACCATGTTAAAACTAGGATTTTGGATGCCCCTTTGCAATCTGATGTCTTGTTTGGTTCTCCTGTTGAAGCAGTTTTAAATAAAATGGAAGACAAGGCTAAGTCTATGCAGACTGTTAAAGATTTTTTGCAGGTTCAGCCTCCAAAGTTTAGTAGAAATTGGCCTACTAAAGGGTGGACGATCCTTCTTATGATTCCCAGTCTAGGGGTAGATCTAGACGTGGCAGGGCAGAGGTCAGGGCTCTTTCAGGCCTAGAACAGGGAGTTCTCCTGCACAGTCTTCGGGTGAGGGCAGGGGTCAGTCCTTTCGTAAACAGACCCAATGACCTACCTTTTCAGCTGCCAGAACCTTCTCGCCTGGCAGCACCTTTGGGAGGAAGATTGGCACTTTTCAAAGAAAATTGGAGTTTGATCACCCAAGACAGATGGGTACTGGATATCATACATCACGGTTACAGGTTTTATTTCCATACCTTGCCTCCTTTCAAAGGCATGCCAGACATTCCTCCTCAGCAAAGAATAGAGGCTCACAAGCAAATTTCTCTGTTACTCCAAATAGGGGCCATACAGCCAGTTCCTATGCCAGAAAGGGGCCTAGGATTTTATTCTCGCCTGTTCCTAGTACCAAAGAAGGGGAACACGTGGAGACCAATTTTGGATTTATCTATCCTCAACACTTATCTGGACATTCCCAAGTTCAAAATGTTGACGTTGCAGCAGCTTTTACCTCTGCTGGGCAAAGATCATTGGATGGTAACTTTGGATCTCAAGGAGGCTTACCTTCATGTTCCTATCAGACTAAGTTGCAGGAAGTATCTGCGTTTCGAGCTGGGACTTCTCACTATCAGTTCTCTGCATTGCCCTTTGGCTTATCTACTGCCCAGAGTGTTCACGAAAGTTCTGGCTCCAGTGATTGCTTTTTCAGGCTAAAAGGAATACAGATCTATCCTTATTTGGACGACTGCCTGATTCTGGCTCAAGGAAGGAAGAGCTTCTTCAACATTTGGAATATGTGATAGCAGTGCTAAGATGCCTGGGGTATTCTGTGAACGAAATAAAGTCCAGTCTAGTACCCTCTCAGGACATGTGCTTTCTGGGTGTGAGACTGAATACAGCATCCCAGATGGCCTTTTTAACCCCGGACAAACAAAAGAGTCTATCCCTTTACTTCCATCAACTATCTCATCAGTCCGGGCTGACTGCAAGGACAGTCCTTCAAGCCTTAAGGTTCATGGCATCTTGTATTCTGGTGCTTCCCAATGCCAAACTGCATATGAGGAAGCTACAATGGTATCTCAAAAATGTATGGACACAGCACTGCCAGGATCTGGACACTGTCATTCAAATAATACCTTGCATTCAAAAGGAATTTTTGTGGTGGGCTCAGGAATGTCACCTAAACAAGGGACTCTCTGTGACCCGGCCAGAGGCGAGTCAGATTTTAACGACAGATGCCTCAGACAAAGCTTGGGGAGCTCATCTAAATGGAAAGTGGATACAAGACAAGTGGCCTGCCAGACTACAACATCTACATATCAACATGAAGGAGATGTTAGCAGTCCAGTTTGCATTAATAGCTTTCAAGGATTTACTTCTTCCAGGGCAGGTGTTGATTCTAACAGACAACACGACTGTCATGTGGTACATCAACAAGCAAGGGGGAACACATTCTTATCCTCTATGCAGGCAAGCAATGATTTTGTGGGAGACTGCTCTCAGTTTACAACTAAGTCTTCAGGCAAGGTTTCTGCCGGGAGCACAGAACTCCTTAGCAGATGTGTTAAGCAGACAAATCATGGATCCCCACGAGTGGAAACTGGATCTTCATGTATTTCAGAAATTGACAGTGTCCTGGGGAACTCCAGACATAGATCTGTTCGCTTCTCCACTAAACCACCAGCTGCCAAAGTTTTGCACAAAGCGGTTTCATCCCACAGCTTGGAAAGTGGATGCTCTTTCTTTCAGTTGGAAAAATCTTCATGTGTATGCCTTTCCACCTCTGCCTCTCCTCCCAAAGGTACTTCTGAAGGTCAGACAGGACAAGCCAAGGATGATTTTGATAGCTCCAGATTGGCCTCGACAGCACTGGTACCCATTACTGAGAAGTCTAGTACGGAAGCCTCCATGGCCTTTGCCTTTGATTCCACATCTGTTGTCCCAGGAGGACAGTCATTTGCTCAATGTCAAACTTCACTCTCTTCACCTAACAGCATGGCATATTCTGTTTTAAACCATAGAGGGTCTCAACTTCCACAACAAGTTTTGAATGTGATTTTGGAAGCTAGAAGGCCTAGTACAAGGAAAGTGTACGCAGATAAATGGAAGAGATTTTTATTTTGGAGTGCAGCTAAGGATTTGGATGTTTCTCAGCCTGATTTAAGTGTGGCTCTTCAATATCTTACTGAGTTATTGGACAAAGGTTTGTCCTTCTCTTCTATTAAGATTCATGCTGCAGCAATTTCAGCTCACTATGATTGTGACCCACCATTGTTTTCTCATCCTTTGTTCAAGCAATTTCTTAGAGGGGCAAAGAATATAAGACCCCCACGAAGGGCTCCTACTCCTGCTTGGGATCTCAATTTTGTGTTGGAGAAACTCACTCTACAACCTTTTGAGCCTGCAGCTACTGCTGAGTTGAAATATTTGTCATGGAAGACTGCTTTTTTGTTGGCCATTACCTCTGCAAGAAGGGTTTCTGAATTGCAGGCCCTTATGGCAGTTGAGCCTTTCTTAATTTTCCATAAGGATAGGGTATCTTACGCACTAATCCTTCCTTTATGCCTAAAGTGGTTTCTAGTGTGGCTTTAAACCAAACTATTCATTTGCCTACTTTTTATGCAAATCCCCAAACTAAAGGGGAAAAGATTTTGCACACTTTAGATGTACACAGGCAGTTGCGATATTATTTGGACAGAACTAAAGGGTTCAGACAATCTCAGCAGTTATTAGTTTCTTTTGCTTTGTGCTCTCAGGGCAAGCCCGTGTCAAAACAAACTATTTCTAAGTGGATTGGATTTTGCATTGCTTACTGTTATTCCCATCATGGCAAAGAGATTCCAGCTGGGATTAGGCCTCATTCCACTAGGGCTACTGCCACTTCAACAGCTTTTTGAGGGGTGGCTACTAAGGATATTTTGGAGGCAGCCACTTGGAGTTCAGTGCATACCTTCTCTAGGCATTACCACCTTCCACTGTACTCTAAATCCAGGGCTGGGTTTGCCACTGCTGTGTTGCAGGGCATTTTGGCAGCTCCTGCTTCATTATAGTTTAGCCATCCTCCCTTTCCTCTGCTTTGGGATTCTACCCAAGTGTTAGGACTGCAGCAATGTGAGATGAAGAACATAGTACAGTTTTGTACCTACCATAAATGTAGATGTTCGAAGATCCACATTGCTGCAGTCCAATTTACCCTCCCTCCTTCCCCTCTGTAGTTTGAGGTGGTTGTGGGGGTTGGGTTAACCATCTGAGGTATATTGCATATTGTATATATTGTACATATTTTTGGTGTTAGGCTGGTTGGTTGTTTAGTTGTCGTCTATGGGTTTTGACCTTTCTTTTTAGGGTCTTCTGACATCTGGGGCAAGAAAAGACTGAGGATATGACGTCGGTCATGCGCATTTGTACCCTGACGTTCTGATGTCAGTCAAATGCGCCTTGACCGACGTCAGCCTTATACTCTGATATTCGGGCCGACCGAGGGACAGCGGACTACCCAAGTGTTAGGACTGCAGCAATGTGGATCTTCGAACATCTACATTTATGGTAGGTACAAAACTGTACTTTTTATTGGCCATTTTGGGCTATTTCTATCCCTTTCATCTTTCTGTTTAAAAACCCGTGTTTGTGCATTTCTTTGTGCTTGTATTACCTCAGCAAGATCCTGCCTGCAGAGTTCTACAACAGCAAAGAGAGAAAAGGAAGATTTTGAGTGTATTAAGTACCTCTGTTTAGCTTTTATTGCTTATTTTCGCTAGCCACACTATTCTGAGTATTTTTTATTAACTTTGCAACTTATTTGAAGTGTTTTTTTTCAACTCTGATACTGTTTGCACTTTAACTGATCATTTTTAAGTGTTTTTCAACAGCTGAACTGTTGAGGTCTACACACTTAAATGTGACAGTAATTTTTCTGCTTTAAAAGTGTTTGTTTTACTGTATCTGTTTTAATTTTTAAGAAACAAACAAAAAAAATCTTATCTCTCTACTCGTTTCCAGCCTTTCTATAACCAGTAGAGTCCGGTTTTCAGATTTTGCTGAATTCTGAGCTGTTTTGTAGTTTCTGAGTTGCACAGACCTTACTAAGATAAAAGGAAGCTTCTCTGTTCATCAATGAGAGTGGTGAGCTTTGAGCAGCCTGTCTGTCACTGGAAGAGTGGTTTCAGCTCAAAATCTGTAGTTTTATTAGTCATTTTGGGCTATTTCTTTACCATTCATCTTTCTGTTTAAAAGCCCATGTTTGTGCGGTTTTAACTAGGGTTAAACTGTTCCTGGTGCCAGAAAGTCTACTCTTCTATTTTTCCTTTAGAACTAGCCAGTTTTCTAGTTTTAACACTAAAAACTGTTTCCTTGTGCTCAGCACTTGTTCAAAACTCGTTGCAAGCACTGTATAATCTACAAATTACTGCAGCACTCAATTTTCCTCACTTGTTAGGAGGAAAACAGTTTTTAGTACTTAAATTAATAAGCACCTATCCAGGCATGTCTAAGGGTCAGCTCCTGGTATTTTCCCCTCTCCACCTGATGTGTCTGGGCATCTTAGGGCAATGTAGCAATTGCCTCATGTACACCGACAACCCTGTCCTCCTACCATCCAACACTACAACCTATGAAAGATGCACTTATATAGCCAAACTGGAAGCCAAGCTCTCTCCAGCCAAGACTGTACTAGACAGTCAAGAGGAGAAGGTAAACACCTGCAACACACCACACTCAACACATAGTCCATCAAAACCTACACTACCTAAACCCACACATAGTAACACAAAACACACACCTACATTCATGAGGCTCTCAGTAAAAATCTGCCCAAACAACAGAGACCTCCAAAGCTGATATGCAAGCAACCACCACCCCGACACTACCCAAATGACACATAGCCCACAAAATCAGTGTGCCACTCAATCTCAGCCCATAAGGCAAAACAACATACCCAACACACTAGTCATAGGTGACTCTATAGTCAGGCACACTGATGTCCCACTCACCAGGCTAAACAAGAAGAAAGTTACTTTCAGCTGCCTGTCTGGTGCCAGGATCTGCCACATAACGCAAGCACTCAGGTCACTCCAGATCAAGTACAAATATGACTGTGTTATTGTCCATGTTGGTGTTAATGACCTGAGATGTACTTCCCTGGACTACATGAAAAGAGACATGGAGGAGCTGTCGGATCATGTAGCCTAGGTAGGTATGACCCTACCCCCGAGTAGCATCCTGCCATCGCCCAGAATTATACCACAATACAGGGACAAAATGATTGACTTCAACAATTGGCTAACCTTCTGGTGTCATTCTAAGGGGATCCACTGTCTGTCTGCCTGGGACAACATAATCGACAGACCACGATGCTTTGCCAGAGATGGCCTGCACCTGTCACCCCTGGGATTCCAGATACTGGCTAAGGCTCTTGCCACCCCTATAGTGCCTTTTTTAGCCAAGGTTCAAACAACAAACTCACCACCATAGCAGGTATAAGCAAGCAAAATCTGAGGGTGATGCTACTCAGTGCTAGAAGTCTAAACCTCAAAATGCACTCACTCAAGGCACTCCTTAAAATGGAGAACATTGACATCTGCACAGTGACCAAGACCTGGTTCAAGGCTCCAGAGAGCACCCCTGCATTACCAGGCTGTAGCTCGTACCACACCTTTCGGCCACCTAACCTGGACTGAAACACTAAAGAAGGAGGTGTGTCCATATTCATTAGGATATCCACATCTCCAGGCTAGTTGCTCAGCATAATGCATCCAAAATTATCCAAGTGCAACTAACACTGGCCAAGACTGCAGTGCAGGTTGTAGTTTGTTACAGATCCCCTGCCATACCCCAGGATGCCCACTCCACGTTTCTTGATATACTGGGTAATATTAAGGTACAGCCCAATACCCTAATAATGGGAGATTTCAACTACCTCACTATCAACTGGGAAAACTACTCGTATACTAACTCATTTGCTAAATGCTTTCTGGAATTCATAAATTCCAATGCCCTGGACCAGCTTATCCATACCCCCACCAGGGGCAGCAATATCCTGGAACTGGTCATTACCAATATGGTCAACCGATGTTCCACACCAGAGGTCAAATCCTCACTGGTCAGATCAGACCACAAGCTAATCACCCTAGACATCAATGTCCCACCCTCACCCCTCCCATTAAAGAAACCACTGTAAAAACTTCTCCAAAGCCAACTTCATGCTTCTTAAGACAGAAGTGGCAAGCTTCACAACACCCATGCAGACAGAAAATAGAGGTAGAACTGCTGAAGCCTATACAAATACACTGTATAAGCACATACACAAGTGTGTGGATCGTGCCACCCCCAACAGAACCAAGATGCTATCCTCAAAAAAAGGAAGCCAGTCAAGTGGTTCCCAGCCATAAACAAATTCTCCAACAAAAGTAAGAAGCTGTTGCAAAAAATAGTAAAATCCCCTGATTGTAAGAACTCCCTGGTCAGCCTCAATAAGAAGTTGAGATCCCTCATAAAATCCTCCAAAGCTAGTTATGAAAATAAAATCACCACTGATTCTAAAGACAACCACAAAGCATTCTACAGCTGTGTCAAGAATCTCAATGGTGACACTCCAATCTGCTCTGAGCTACAGCACAATGGCACTAGATATACAGAATCAAGTGATATTGCCAACATCCTGTCAGACAGGTTTAGTGCAAACTTCACCCCCCCCCCCCAAAGTGCTCTTCACTATACCGGAAGAATGCAAAGCCCCTGTAATCACGGCTGCACAAGTAAAGACCACATTCTCCAAAGCCAAGAACACAGCATCCATGGGACCTGACAAGATCCCAGGCTGCATTCAACACAAATTACAGAATGAACTGGCACCCCATCTAAGTACCATGTTCAGTCATAGCCTCACTTCAGGCTTTGTGCCTACTGAGTGGCGCACAATGACAGTTATCCCACTCCACAAAGGGGGCACCACCACAGACCCCGGAACTACTGCCCCATTAGTCTGACCAGCCTGGTCTGCATGGCCATGGAACATGTCATCTTGGAGCTTATAAATAAGGACAAAGGTAACCTCCAAACTCTGGACCCCACTCAGTTTGGGTTTGTAAAAGGTAGGTTGTGTCTCCTAAACCTGATGGACTTCTTTGAAGCAGTCACCAGAGCCGTGGATGAGGATATCCTGTCTTGACCTCACCAAAGCTTTCATCACGATCCCCCACTCTGGAATTATAAACTCACTAGATTGGGACTGAATCCCTATGTCACAAGATGGGTGGCCAACTGGCTCACTGACAGAACCCACACAGTGAAAGTAGCCAACTCCAAGTCCAACTTCAGACCAGTGACAAGTGGAGTACCATAGAGCTCTGTCCTGTGTCCTCTTCTGTTTGGCATCTACTTCTCAGAAGTCCAGGCTAATACAGCAGGTCTTTGGCTAACAAAGTTCGTAGACAACTGCAAACTAGGTGCCATAACAGAATTGCCTAATGATGTGGACATTCTACAAAGGGGCCTCACTAAGACTGATGCTTGGTGTCAAAGTCATGGCCTCAAGCTCAATGGCAAGAAGTGCATTGTCATCCCCTTTGGGAAAAACACTGTACCCATGAACTACCACATAGGTGGTAGCCTACTAAACACCAAAAGTGTGATAAGAGACCTTGGGTCACAGGTGGACAGTAGTCTCTCCTTTGATAATCACATCACCACAGTAGTCAGGAAATCTTTCTGCGTGACACACCTCGTCACAAAGGGGTTCGCCTCCTGAAAAAGAGAGGCCGTTGTTCCTCCCTACTCATCCCTAATCAGACCCATTATAGAGTACAATGCCCCATTTGGCATGTACCTTGCAAGACATCTACAACAACTAGAAAGGCCACAGAAATACCTCACTAAGAGGATTACTGGCCTCAAGCAGATGACATACGTAGACCATCTCAAAAAACTCCAGCTCTACTCCATCGTTTATTGCTGACTCAGAGGTGACCTCTGCCTAACATACAAAGCCATATCAAACCCAGATCTATTGGACATGCTACACTTAAAGAAACCCCAATCCCTCCGAGTCACACATTCCAGGGGCCTAAACCTTGCCACCACAATAAACAGAACATGCTGGAGGGATAGATTCCTGTCCCAGAGACTTCCCATGCTCTGGAACAGACTGCCCATTCATCTCAAGCAAAGCTCCTCATTAGCCCTCTTTAAGAAAAATCTCAGCAATTGGATGTGAAATAGGAAATTCACCCTTGGGACCACTTCTGCGGCACTGCTAGGTAGGGCGCAGGAAAATAACTTTCTTCGGTGGCGAAAGCCAGGGAACTTTTTTTGCTAGGCTTATATAGGCCCCAGGGCCAATAGCCTAGCACCTACCTATGAACCTAAATAGCACTGGCTTTTTCATGGCATGAATAGGCTTAGATGTCCACAGAGAAGTTTGTAAGAGACTGAGTACAGAGAAGAGTCTGCCAGTCTCCCCTGATATCTAAGATTTTTCAGGCCACTGAACTTTTTAATTATGAATATCTGAGGCCTCTCAAGTTGTATAATATGTTTAGATAAATACATGTCAAAAGGTGTATTGATATTCAATAATGGGTCTGCTAAGATATGAGTAAAGGGGAATTAAGACTTCTTTGGCTCCAGTGGAGATGCCTTTGGAAGTTAGATGGGTCAGGTAAAAGGATTTCCAAACTACTGTGGAGACATGATGGTCAAATGAAAAAGAATTATCAACAAGATTTCCCAAATTCCTTATACCAGTGTCTGACTGGACAGGTATATCTCCTATACAGTAAGTGAAACTGTTTAATTTACCAAAATGAACTATGCTACATTTTTTTTATATTTAATTTTGCGCCCATTGTTCTTGCATCAATTGTTAACTTGATCTAAGCCATGTTGCTGCCAGTTGTAAGTCAGTTATCGAATAATGGCACCCAATTTACAGTCATCTGCAAACTTAGTTAACCATAGGCCAGAAGTGCTAGCTTGAAGGTCTAAGAAATATATGCCAAATGGGAGATGGCCCAAAACGGAGACCTGTGGTATGCCTCTAGCAAATATTTTTGCTTTCAGAAGTGACACCTGCGACTGGAACTACATGAGTTTCAGACAGCCAGTTAGCTGTCCTCCTCACAATATAAGGATTTATATTCAGATTTCCAAGTGTGTCAGTAATGCCTGTATGGGGAATAGTGTAAAAGGCCTTAGCTAGATGTTGATGTACTGTATGCACTGCATACCTCAGTATAAAGAAAAAATGATCAATTTCAACAATTGGCTAAGCTTCTGGTGTCATTCAAAGGGGATCCAGTGTCTGTCAGCCTGGGACGACATGCTCAACGAGCCGCATTGCTTCGCAAGAGACGGCTTGCACCTGTCACCCCTAGGCTTTCAAATACTGGCCAAGGCTCTTGCTGCCCCCATAGTGCCTTGTTTAGGCAAGGCTCAAAAATTCAAACCCACCTCCATAAACAGCACAATTAACAAAAAACTGAGGGTTATGCTACTCAACGCCAGGAGTTTAAATCTAAAAATGCACGCGCTCGAAGCACTCCTCAGTATGGAGAACGTTGACATCTGTGCAATAACTGAAACCTGGTTTAAGGCTTTAGAGAGCACCCCAGCACTACCAGGCTACAAACTCATACTACACGTTTCGGCCACAGAACATGGACTGGCACACAAAAGGAGGGGGTGTATCCATATTCATCAAGGATACCTACACCTCCAGGTTAATGGCGCAGCATGATACCTCTGAGATCATCCATGTGCAACTAACATTGGGCAAATCTGCAATGCAAATTGTGGCCTGCTACAGATCACCCTCCATGACCCAGGACTAACACTCCACCTTTCTGGAGACACTGGAAAACATGAAGGTCCTACCAAACACCCTGATATTGGGCGATTTTAATTACCCTACCATTCACTGGGAAAACTACTAGAGTAGATATTCCCAGGCCCAGCACTTCCTGGAATTCATCAACTCAAATTCCCTGGATCAGCTGGTAAACTCCCCTACAAGAGGTGAAAACATATTGGACCTGGTCATCACCAACATGGGCAACAGGTGTCCCACACCGGAGGTCAACCCGTCACTGTTAGATCAGACCATAAACTAATCACTCTGGATGTCCACACCCCACCACCACCTCCAACTAAGGAAACCACAGTAAAAAACTTTTCTAAAGCAAACTTCAACAGAGGTGGTAAGTTTCACAGCCCCCACGCTCAAGGATAATGCTGCCCAAGATGCAGAAACCTTTACAAATGCACTCTATGAGCACCTACAAGGATGCATGGATCATGCCATCCCTAGCAAAACCAAGACTCACTCCTCTAAGGGAAGGAAACCAGTTTGGTAGACCCCTGCAATAAACAGGCTATACAATAGAAGGAGGAAACTAGTTCAGAAAAAAAGCAAATCCCAAGAAGGAAAGACATCCCTGATCAGTATCAGTAAGAAACTGAGGTCCCTCATGAAATCATCCAAGGCTAACTAAGGATTCAAAAGATAACCACAAAGCCTTCTTTAGCTATGTTAAGAATCTAAGTGGCAACTCGCAGATATGCACTGAACTAGTGCAAAATAGCACAAAATATACTGAACCTACTGATATTGCCAACATCCTGTAGATAGATTCAGTGCAAACTTCACCTCCCTCTCACCTCCAAAAGGGCTCACAACAATACTGGAAAAGTTTAGTGTCCCAAAAATCACAGATGCACAGGTGAAAACAGCCCTTTCAAAAGCCAAAAACACAGTGTCAATGGGACCAGATGGTGTCTCAGGCTGCGTCTTGCACGAACTGCAGAATGAACTAACCCCCCACCTAAACACACTGTTCAACCTCAGCCTCTCCACAGGCTACATGTCCATAGAATGGCACACAGCAACGGTTATTCCCCTCCACAAAGGAGGGGCCACAACTGACCCTGGTAACTATTGCCCCATAAGCCTTACTAGCCAGGTCTGCAAGGTTGTGGAGCGCATCATCATGGAACTCATTAACAAAGACATTGGGAACCCCCATACAGTTTGGCTTTGTTAAGGGCAGATCATGCCTACTAAACCTGGTTGACTTCTTCAAGACAGTCACCAAGGCCATATTCGAGGGAAAGGTGATTCACACAGCCTACTTTGACCTTGCCAAGGCTTTCGACACCATTGTCCACTTGGGTATTACAGAAAAACTCACCAGCCTGAATATAAACCCCTACGTCATGAGATGGGTTGCCAACTGGCTAACAGACAGAACTCACACAGTAAGAATAGCAGGCTCCAGGTCCGACTCTAAACCAGTCACAAGTGGTGTCCCACAAGGCTCGGTCCTGGGACCCCTACTGTTCGGCATATACTTCTCAGAAGTACAGGCAAACACAGGAGGACTATGGCTAACCAAGTTCACCGATGACTAAAAACTGGAAGCCATAATTGACTCTCCGGCTGACATGGACATCCTCCAAAAGGGCCTTACTGAGACGGACGCCTGGTGTCAAAGTCATGGCCTCAAGCTAAATGCCAAAAAATGCATAGTCATCCCGTTTGGGAAAAACAAAACACCCATGAATTACCACATAGGTGGCAACCCCCTTAATATAGAAGAGGTAATAAGAGATCTGGGGACCCAGGTAGATAGTAATCTCTCCTTTGACAATCATATTGCCAAAGTAGTTAGGAAGTCCTTCTGTGTGGCCCATCTAATTACTAAAGGGTTCACATCTAGAAATAAAGAGGTTATAGTGCCCCTCTACTCGTCACTCATTAGACCCATTATAGAGTACAATGCCCCATTTAGGATGTACCTCACAAGACACTTCCAATAGCTGGAAAGACCACAAAAGTACCTCATCAAGAGGATTACTGGTCTCAAACATATGTCCTATGCAGCCTGATTGAAAAAAACTCCAGCTGTACACAGTGGCATATCGCTTACTCAGAGGTGATCTCTGCCTGACTTACAAAGCCATGTCCAACTCAGAATTGATGGACATGCTCCACCTAAAGAAATCCAAGTCACTGCGAGCCACGCACTCTAGTGAGCTAAACCTCGCCACAACAATAAATAGAACATGCTGGAGGGATAGATTCCTGTCACAGAGACTCCCCATGCTTTGGAACAAAATTCCAAATTACATCAGGCAGAGCCCCTCACTAACACTCTTCAAGAGAAACGTTGACGAGTGGATGGGTAACAGAAAATACACCCCTGGGATCACTTCATTGGCTTTGCTTGACAGACGATCAGTTAATTAATCAATGGGGTGGCAAAAGCCGACACATTCTGGCTAGGCTTATAAATGCCCTCAGGCAGATAGCCTACCTATGAACCTATAACCACTATCCACTGATTCAGTTACTTTTTCAAAGAAAGTAATGAGGTTAAAGAGGCAGGACCTTCCTTTGGTAAAGCCAAATTGATGAAGGTTCCAGGGTTGACAGATTTTCAATATCGATATGAATGAATGGTGCATTCAGTGAGATAGTCACAGACAAGACTAAATTTCATCGGTTGCCTATTATATTCTCGAAAGCTGACAGCGTCGAATCTGACATTGTCGACATGAGGATAGCGAAAGTGCAGAACATCAAATGGGTAAACGGAAATCTCTGTAAGGGGAGATTTCCATTTACTTCAATGTAGTGCGGTCTCAAAGATGGTATATTTAAGTAGCAGGGGTTGTGGGGGGCAGGGGGGCTTGCCCCCCTGCCTACACCCTTTAGATATTTTTTTTTGTATTTATTTTTTGTAAACATTCAAAATCTAATGGTTCGATCATTAAAGGTCGACCTTTAGTGATTCAAACCATTAAACTTTCGATGTTCTAATATAGACCCAATTTCATCATGTCATTTATTTACTTATTTGATGATATGATTTGAATACAGTAAAAAAAAATTATAAAAAAACTCTAAACATGTCAGCTTGGTTCTGTGGTTAAATTTCTTCAAAAATCTTTAACCTTAGAGTGCCTTCAGTTAAAACAAAAAAATCAGTCCGTCTTCTGCTGATGAGCTCTGTCATAATGTCGCTGCATGGTTTGTTGTATGATAGGATCGTTTGCTTTAATGTCATGCCCATGTGTAACTGTGTCTGTTTATAGTCAATGATATTCTCTCTCTGCATCATCAATTTGGAACACTTATAGTAGCACGGAATATCACATAGTGCATTAGGAGAAAAGTTGAATTTTCATCAGGCATAGCTGCTGAATTTGAAAATGATTTGAATATCCATGGATTATGCAGTAAGACCAAGTCAGGAATGTGTTCAGGAGATGCATAATTACAAAAATCCCATAAAAGGAAACTGATCTGGTGAATTTGGGCAGGGAGTTAGGAGAAGATTTTTCATAAAAAAGGTAGTGGGTAAATAGTGGCCTGTATTGCAGTAGAAGGTACACAGCAGTGGAGTAGGAAGCTGGTGAGAGGAGTTGGGGTAGAACAGAGATGAAAAAGATGAGAAAAACAGCTGAGTATGCAGTAAGGCATATACTGACAGCCATGACAGTTCTGTTTTTTGCCATGCTGGTGTACTTGCATATTGCTTCTAAACATTTTTAAACAAAGAGGGTGTGCCACTTGGTCAGCATGCAGCTATATTAGTACTCCTTTATAGAATAACAAATATTCTTAGCAGGGCCTGTACACATTCACTCACAACACTGATCATTTGGATATCATCCAGCCCTGCTTCACCTAAATTTGCTTTATTTTCTCAGATCACCATCACCAACTCTGGATCGGACGCCTGCAGATGGAGAAAGTGGTAATGATGACAGCTGTTACGACAGCCAGCTAACCAATGATTTACAGCAGCTATTATTTGTAAGCTTTGATTTTCTACATTTTGTTTTGTACTTCGTGTTTGCCTTTTTTATGGGGAGTAGGAGATTGTGTGGACTGGCACTTCTAATTAATGATGCCATTTTCAAAGATGGATTCACTTTTGTGTGCTGATTTATGTAGGTAGGTGATAAATCAGTCTCAGGATGTGTCATTTCTCAAGTACTATTTCCTGTGCATTTTCTTTTTACTGTTAGTTGCTTCCTTGCTTATTTATCATCTGCTGTTCAGTCCAGATAGCTGAATATTATACTGCCATACCTCGCAATTGTCCAGATTTTCACAGACTGTTCAGATTTTTCCTCATATATTTAGTCTGAGACTCATAAAATGTGTGTTTTTCTGCCAAATCACTGAGGATTGAAGTCCCTAACGGGCGACTTACATTTGAGTTTCAGACTGCATATCCCTCAGAAAATGTATGCTGACACAAATTCTGCCATTCTAGTAACTTTCTAAGTTGATAAGAAAAATATCTAAAATATTGCCCTATTTTTGATCCATTGGCTCTACATTACTTTAGACTTTGATGTTCATCGTGCATACAGCTGCAGTCCTTACATATGGGTTCTCCTGCCGTCAGGCGGGTCCTCGGTCGGCCGAATTCCAAAGTCTAGGTCCGGCGTCGGTTGTCGTCGCTTCTTCCCTGACATCAGTGTGACAGGGGTATAAAAGAACTAGCCGACGCCATTTTCTTCAGTCTTTCCTGCCTCGTGGTGCCCGAAGCAGAAGCAGTTCGCAAGTGCTGGTCGGCCAGCTCCTGAGATTACGAAAATTTGGAAACCGAAGTCTTCTTAAAAGCTAAGTACCCCGTTGGGGAAACTTTTCTTGCCTCAGACCGATGTCAGACAAAGTTAATAATTGTATTTCTTGTGGGAAGCAAATACCACATAAGGATTTCCATTCCCTCTGTATACCTTGTTTAGGCGCTGACCACGAGGTCTCGGCCTGCCGCTTTTGTGCTACATTCAACAAAAGCACTATTAAGCGTCGGGCGGAGTTCTCCCAGCATTATTTTGGAAAAGCATTTAAATATACTATGTCGTTGGATACTCCGACTCCGGTTTTGTCTAAAAAACGAAAAGACAAGGACCGACACTCGAGGTCCGCGGCCTCTACCGACACCACACCAAAGCCGGCTACACGTGGTCCGGTTCTCAGTGAGGCGCCTACACAGCCCCTGCCTACCGATGACCTGCCTTTGACGGTGTCTCCTGTACCCGAGGTTGCAGGCTCCTCGGCCCACACCCCGACTACAGATACCGAAGCCACTGTCGGAGTTGAAACTCAGAATGTGGACAGGTCCACCTCCACTCAAGGTGTCTTCAGACCTTCCTCTTCTTTTTCTATCAAGGCTTTCACTACGTCTAAAGCAACCATGCACTCTAAGAGACCAGCTGCACAGGACCCATCTCCAGGCCCCATGCCTAAGAAACAGATGCTTAAAATGGCTGAGGATTTAATTACTCTTATCAGAGGTTCTCAGCCCCCTCCAGACAAAAGGCCTAGAGTGGAGGAAGATCCCCCCCCCCCTCTGATCAGGGCTCCATTATTTCAGAGCACTCTGATGATCAGGAACATTCTTACTCCCCTTTTGAAGACTCTGATGCGGAGGAGTCCATTCCTTCTGTATCTCCTTGATGTAGAAAGCAAAGTGAGGCCGATGCCAATGAGGAGATGAAAACAGGCTCAAAAACAAAACTGTAAGGTACCAACCAACTCCAAAAAGCCACGACACGAACTCTGCAACGAACACTACTTTATTGACCTAGGTTTCGTCCTTCTGTATCTCCCCCTGAGGATTACTCATTTGGGGAAACTTTGCATACTTTAAGGGAACACTTCCACTGGGAAGGCCAGGATTATTCTGATTCCAAGAAAAGGCTCAGGGAATTTATTTTGCTTCCTCAGCACAGGCCTTTGGCTATACCTCCTGTCTTGGACATTCTAGATGATGTTTACTTGGAGGCCTGCCTTAACCTGGATTCTCTACCACCAGCTCCAGTTAAGCCTGACAGGTACTACAGGGTCCCTGACTCACACCAATTTCTATATAAGAGCCATGCTGCTGACCCAGAAACCATCTCACAGGGCCCCAAGGGAGTTAAGGCCTCCATTGCTAAAAATCCTTTGCCTTCCGAGAGAGATTCTAGATCCTTAGAAAGGTGGGGAAAAAAGGTATATACCTCGGCTACCTTATCTATGAGGGCCTTAAACTGTCAGTTTCATATGCTAAAATACCAACAGTTTATGTTATCACAATTGAAAAGTAAAATGTCACAACCTGAACAACCAGATTTGAAAGAGTTGCAGGACTTGATACATAGTGCAGGACAAGTGGGTAAGCATACCTTACAATGTGGTTTTGATGCTCTAGAGGCCTCATGCAGAGCTGCTGTTACAGGATCAGTCATATGTAGGCATGCCTGGCTTAAGGAACAAGCCTTACCTGATCATGTCAAAGCTAAATTACTAGACTCTCCTCTTCAAAAGGATGTACTATTTGGTTCTAATGCTGAGGAGGTATTAAGGAAAATGGAGGAAAAGGCTAAATCAATGCAAACTGTGAAAGAATTTCCATAGGTACAACCCCCACGTTTTAGTAGAAATTGGCCTTCAAAAACTGGTCCTTCCCTGCCACAGACAGACCCCAAAGAGGCAGATACAGGCGCCCGAGGGGCAGAGGACAATCCCAAGGATCATACAGAGGCAGACAATGGCAAGCTCCTACACAAAGAGGTGGTGAGGACAACTTGCAATCTATCAGAAAGCAAACCCAATGACTTTCCACTTTGCATGCCAACCAGATCTCAAATGGCAGCCCCCTTGGGGGGAAAACTGGCATTATTTTCAAAAAATTGGCATACTGTCACAAAGGACAAATGGATCCTGGACATTATAAACAGAGGCTACAAATTCCATTTTCACACACTTCCCTAAATGAGAGGCATGCCAAACCTGCCACACAATCAAAGGGCAGAGGCACAAAGGCTAATTACAGATCTCAAAAACATGAAAGCTATTCAAGAGGTACCTATGCACAAACAAGGTCAAGGGTTTTATTCCAGGCTATTTCTGGTGCCAAGGAAGGGAAAAGATTGGAGACCTATTCTGGATCTATCCATCCTAAACACATTCCTACTCGTACCAAATTTCAAGATGCTCACTCTTCAGCAGCTTCTTAGCCATACTGGGCAAGGAGTCTTGGCTGGTAACATTGGACCTCAAGGAGGCATACCTGCATGTCCCAATCAGACAAAATTGCAGGAAATACCTCAGATTTCTTGCAGGTTCAACTCATTATCAATTCTCTGCATTGCCCTTTGGCTTATCTACTGCGCCCAGAGTATTCACGAAATGCCTGGCATCAGTAATTGCCTACTGCAGACTTCAAGGGATACAAATATATCCCTATTTGGACGACTGCCTGATACAAGTGGACAGCAAACACATCCTTCAGAAACATCTGGCTTATGTAATAATGTTATTAAACTCTCTGGGATACACAGTCAACAAAAAGAAATCAAGACTAAGACCCTCTCGGAAGATAATTTTCCTGGGTGCCAACTTGGACACAAACACCCAGATGGCCTACCTCACGCCAGAAAAGCAGGGGCAACTAATCCAATACTTCAGAACACTAGCAAATTGCACCAGGCTTACTGCAAGGAAAATCCTGCAGGCTCTGGGATTCATGGCATCTTGCATCTTACTAATCCCATGTGCAAAGCTGCATATGAGGAAACTACAATGGTACCTGAAAAACATATGGTCTCAACACAGCCACAGTTTGGAAACAATAATACCACTAATTCCATGTCTGCAAAAGTAATTTCTGTGGTGGGCTCAAGAATGCCAAACAAACACAGGTCTCCCTTTCAGCAAGCCTCAAGCAAATCAAGTCATCACAACAGACTATGCCTGGGGGGCGCACATGACAGATCGGTGCATTCAGGGCGAATGGTCCCAAAAAGAAAAGCACCTTCACATCAATCAAAAAGAAATGCTAGCAGTAATAAATGCTATTATAGCTTTCAAGAACTTTCTAAAACCAGGTCATCTATTGATAAGAACGGACAACACCACAGTTATGTGGTACATAAACAAGCAGGGAGGGACACATTCTTACCCTCTATGCAGACTGGCATGTCACTTTGGAACACGGCCATGGACTTACAAATGGAACTACAAGCACAGTATTTGCCAGGCAAGGAAAACATGCTGGCAGACAACCTAAGCAGGATTATGACAGATCCACACAAATGGAAGTTGCATCCAAAAGTTTTTACAGAAATAATCCAAGAATGGGGAAGACCAGACATAGATCTATTTGTCTCCCACAAAAATCATCAATTCACAAAATTCTGCTCAAGGATCTTCCATCCAAAGGCCTGGAGAGTGGACGCTCTCTCTTTCAGCTTGACATCAATAACAGTTTATGCCTTTCCACCTCTTCCTCTGCTGCCCAAAGTTCTATTGAAGACCAGAGCAGACAGACCAAAGATGATCCTCATTGCTCCGGACTGGCCAAGGCAACACTGGTACCCACTCCTGAGGAGCCTGACGCATTCCCCACCATGGACCCTGCCTCTAATGCCTCTTCTTCTGACTCAACACAACTTCAAAACTCTTCACAGTCAGCTAAAAACTCTCAATCTAGCTGCATGGAAGATTCCTTAGCATCACAGCAGGCCCTACTTTCCAAGGAGGTGCAGGATGTCATTTTGGAGGCCAGAAGGCCATCAACTAGAAAAGCTTACTCTGCAAAATGGAAATGTTTTTGTGTCTGGAATGAGAAAAAGGGCCAGGACCCTGGAAAACTGAATTTACCACAAATGCTACAATATTTGACAGAACTGCTAAGCAGTGGACTTTCTTTCTCCTCCATCAAAATCCATGCCTCAGCCATTTCTGCAGAATACAACACTGATCCACCTTTATTCTCGCACCCTCTCTTAAGACAGTTCCTCAGAGGGGTTAAGAATTTGAGACCTCCAAGGAAACAACCAATACCTGCTTGGGATCTTAATTTCATTCTGGAAAAACTCACCCTGCCTCCTTTTGAGCCAGCTGCTTCAGCAGATTTGCAATACTTGTCCTGGAAAACAACTTTCCTTCTGGCTATCACCTCAGCTCGTAGAGTTTCAGAATTACAGGCTCTCATGGCTGTCCAGCCTTTTATCATTTTCCATCAGGACAGAGTTTCCTTACGAACCAACCCGTCCTTTATGCCTAAAGTGGTATCCAGGGTAGCTTTAAATCAGGCCATACACTTACCTACTTTTTATCCTAATCCTCAAAACAAAGGGGAGAGATTGCTACATTCCTTGGACATTCACAGACAACTGCATTATTATTTGGACAGAACAAAGCCTTTCAGAAAATCAGAACAGCTCTTTGTGGCCTATGCAGTAGGAGCTCAAGGAAAACCAATTTCCAAACAGACAATTTCAAAATGGATGGCCCACTGCATACGCTTTTGCTATTCCTTTCATGGCAAAACTGTACCTACAGGCATTAGAACTCATTCCACCAGGGCCACAGCCACTTCTACAGCCTTTCTCAGAGGAGTTCCTACCAAGGATATCTTGGAAGCAGCCACTTGGAGTTCTGTGCATACCTTCTCCAAGCACTACAACTTACCATTATACTCCAAATCTAGAGCAGGCTTTACCACTGCAGTCTTGGAGGTTATTTTGGCTCCCCCTGATTACACCTAATGCCTACCACCCCTTTCTTAGCTTTGGGATTCTACCCATATGTAAGGACTGCAGCTGTATGCACGATGAACATAGTACAGTTTTGTACCTACCATAAAAGTAGATGTTCGAGTGCTAATACAGCTGCAGTCCAGGTTTCCCTCCCTCCTTCCCCTCTGGGGGTATTCTTTTATGGTGTATTTGCTTGCAACTACTGTTTTTTGATTATATTGCATTGCATTATTACCTAATTTTATGTATTGCCTTCCTTCTGGGGGCACCTGACATCTGGGGCAAGAAAAACTGAAGAAAATGGCGTCGGCTGGTTCTTTTATACCCCTGTCGCACTGACGTCAGGGAAGAAGTGACGACAACCGACGCCGGACCTAGACTTTGGAATTCGGCCGACCGAGGACCCGCCTGACGGCAGGAGAACCCATATGTAAGGACTGCAGCTGTATTAGCACTCGAACATCTACATTTATGGTAGGTACAAAACTGTACTTTCAGATTTCTTGTGCTAAAAGGTTGGTTATGTGTACTACCTATGAGCTACTCATCTTACTGCTCAAAACCGTATTACTGTACAGAGTAGACAGTTTACTGCCTCTGAGGTACTTGCCCTCATACTTAAAAGTGAATTACTGTAGCAGAGCAGTGTTACTGCCTCTGAGGTACTCACCTTCCTATTTAAAATTGTGTTAGTGTAGCAAGACACAACAGTATTCCTCCCTCTGAGGTACTTGCTCTCATACTTAAAACTGAATTACAATTACTGTAGCAGACCAGACAATATTACTGTCTGAGGTACTCGCCTACCTACGTAAAACCGAATTACTGTAGCAGAGCAGTGTTACTGCCTCTGAGGTACTCACCTTCCTATTTAAAACCGTGTTAGTGTAGCAAGACACAACAGTATTGCTCCCTCTGAGGTACTTGCTGTCATACTTAAAACTGAATTACAATTACTGTAGCAGACCAGACAATATTACTGTCTCTGAGGTACTCACCTACCTATGTAAAATCGAATTACTGTAGCAGAACAGACAGTGTTACTGCTTCTGAGGTACTTGCCTTCCAACCTAAAACCAAATTACTGTGTGTAACTGATTGGAAAAGGAGAATATTTCCTTTTTTGAATCAGTTTAGTAAGTCAATTAAATGGTTTTGCTATTTAAGAAAAGAAAAGTTTTGTTTAATTAAACACATCTTTGTGATATATGTGTATAATGTTTAGTAATACACACTTTTTTTGAGGGGAGAGTGGATGAGGTATGTGTATTTTATTTATAAAACAAAACAGTGCAAGAAAGTTCTCTGTGTGGAAGATTTTCAGTCTTTTATTTATAGGTACAAAATGCTTAACTTTTTTTTTGCTTTGTGGCATTGTAACATTTTTTCTTTCCTGATGTTTTTTTACAGGAAACACGGGAAGCAGAAACTTCTGTACGGTACATTACCTCACCTAGCTTGTCAGACTTTCAGCAAAAAGAGTACTGTAACCTGTCAGGTAAGCATCATTTATTGTGAAATGAGAAAATAAATCTTAGGTCATAACATGCCAAGAAATGAATAAAATTTACCTAAATTTAATTGTATTTAAATAAGACATATCTTACTGAAACTGACCCATGTCTTCTTTATAATATGATACTCCTTGAGAATATTACAGTAACCTGACAACTGTGTTACAGTAGTGTAAGCACATGGGCTGTAGCTTGTGTTTCAGTTGACTGTAGATGGGTGTCTTCCTGCAACAGACTGTCTGTTTTGCATAGCAGAGCTGCAACTGTCATATGGCTTGAGACATTGCCTGACATCATGGTGTATCCTCTGGAAGTAGGATACTTAATCGTATAGATTCTGAACACCAGTTTAGACTGTGACCTAGTCGTGTTGAGGTCACAGTGGCTGAGATGACAGAAAGACAAATGCAGACAAAAGTTCATGATGCCACTGTATACTGTTACAAAAAGTGAAGAAGTACTAAGGAAATGCGAGTCATAGATGCTCTCTACCATCTGCTGCCAATGGCCCTTCCTCCGCTGTCTGTAATTTTTATTTAGGTTAACCCCTTTGCATCCATATCTTGTACCCCTCCCACCACCAGTCTCTTCTGCTGTCTGGTCAGAAGAGCTCCAACTGCTGTAGTGTCCGGTCATACCCCTCCTAACATGCCAGTGTCTATTCTACTCCAGTAGCCTGATGTCCCTCTCCTTGTATGGCTTACAGAACTGCACAGAGTATTCAACCTGTGGCCTGCTACATCTGTAGCATTAATTAAATTTTGATTCTGAAGTCTGCCCCAATGATACTTCCCAGCATTTTGTTTAATACTGCCACTGCCATCTCACACTATGTTTCTTGTGGTCTGATCATAACCTGAAATCATAGTACTGATCTCCTGCCACCAGTTCTGTTTCCCTGATACTTCATTCCAGGGTTGTTTTGGCTCAGGTCCAGCACTTTGCATTTTTCTGCTATGAAGCTCAACTGCCAATTTTTATGGCTGCTTGCTCAATGTTTACAGTTTTTTTTCTTAGATTCCATCAGCCATCCAATCCCATTTATTTATTTATTTGACATTTGTTCACCAGAAAAGTCTGACTGGGCCAGAAAATGCCCATTTTCAGCAGAGGCCCAGGGGAAAAAAGCTTCACGATCTTTCCAAAATCAGTTACAGATATTTTAAATCACAAAGTATCATGTTACACTACAAAACAGAAGAGTGAAATGCAATGCAATGAAAAACAGTAACCTAGGTTGGAGAAAATTTGTGAGGAAAAATCTTATTAGTCATATTACTTGTTACGTAAATTAGTATGCAGTAAATGAGAGCTGAGACAATTCTGATAAGATATTTAAAACAGATGTTAGAGATTTAATGATTAGATACAGTGAGGGGCAATTGAGTGATATGAGAGCTATATTATGGTTATGGAAAGAAAAAAGGATGGAGAAAAAAGGAGATTCCAATGAGAATGCAGGGTAGGGTATCTTCAGGTCGCTTTGATGAGTAGGTAGGAAAGAGAAAGAGGCAGAGGGAAGGTCAACAGAGATGAAGCAGACAAGGTTAGGTAGTGGGACAATACGGGAAAGAAGTAGAGTAGGAGGTTGGAGAGGATGGTGAGGTATGACTTGGGTTGAAGGGGGTCTGTGAAGTATAATGAGCATGTTCAGCCAGGACTGGCGCAACAGGAGCAGGTCCATGATTTTGTAAAGTATTCTTTTAGGGAGCATTTAAAGGAGGGTAGGTTAAAAATAGCTCTGGTGGTTAGAGGTAAGGAGTTCTATTATTTTTTTTATTTTATTTTTGCTACTGAGTATGAGTACAGGCTTTGTCCAGGGAATTTATTCTGTTTATTTATGGTGAGAAATTGTCTTTTGACCTGAGAGTTCGTTTAGGGAATATATATTGATTAAAAGGGTAAGAGATGGGCAAGCATGCGCAGGCTAGTGGTTTGTGTATGATTTATGTGTTTATATAAGATGAATGTAGGAGAGGTGAAGAGGGAGTTCCAGCCAGTTAAGGGTATGCAGAGCTTTACAGTGATGAGTCAAGGATTCTGAATTAGTAGTAAACTTGGCAATTTTGTTGTAGCAACTTGCAATTTTTTTTTTTTTTTTTTTTTAATGGATGGTTGTAAACTGGTTAGAATTGGGGCTTCACAGAGTAGGGAGGGCAGAAAGTAGGTGTTTTGACTAGAGTATTTTTGTGGGTGTCCTCAGAAACTTTTCTGTATAGCATGCCTACGTTTTGATGGGTTTTCTTGATATTACTTTTGATGTGGAGGTCAATTTTAAAATTATCATCTACTATGAAGTGGACAAATTCAATTTTAGTCCCATTTGCCAAAAAGATTTTGAAACATGCTTTGTTATGGGTGTGAGTTTTTGGGGTAATGGTTTTTAGGGTGCTGAGTAAGAGTTGTGCTCTTGTAAAACTGGTTTCAAGTGAGATAACAGCTTGTTGAGTGATTTCTTACAGGCGAGTTAAGATGCTTGAAGAGAAGATGTTAGTAGGCATCTGCATATTGAATCAAGGTGTCTTCATACGAAAGATGAATGTAGGTTATTGATAAAAATATTGAATAGGAGAGAGCCAAGGATGGATCCTTGTAGGATTCCTGTGGAAGTGGGAAAGTCTGCAGAAATAGATTATTGATGTTTTATAGCTTGTTGACTCTTCATAAGGTAGCTAGAGAGCAACTGAATAGGTAAAGAAGATAGACCCAGGGTGGAAAGTTGATTGATTGAGAAGTTTAGTGTGAGAGACCATGTCAAAGACTTTTGATAGATCTAGAAATACTTTAGATACAAGTTTATTACAGTTGCAAGCTTTATTGACCGTGTCTGTAGATGATAGCAATGCCATTCAGGTGCTGTGGTCTAGCTGAAATCCATGTTGGGTATTGGTGATTAGCTTATTTTGTAATAGATAGCAGAGAAATTGTTAATATATACAATTTTTCAAGGATTTGAGAAAGGGAAGACAAGATAGCTATGGAACAAAACTGTAAATGTGATATGGGACACTCCTCCCAGTCTAGTGTCATTACCTCATTCTATCTATTCCAGGGAGAACATTTGAGAAGGCCAACCCAGTTAGCTTCTGCTCCTCCTTTCCCCTTTCCACTTTACAAAAAAAAAAAATTTCTAAGCTTGTTTCCTGCCTTTCCTGTAAGTCGTCTAGTCCAGATACAGATTTGCTGTATCCAGGACTGTTTATAAGCTTCTGCGCCCCCAAGCCTTTCTGTGTTGGAGGGAAGCCTTCTAGCTTAATTTTGTTTCTTAGAACTAGCCAGTTTTCTAGTTTCAGCACTCAAATCTGTTTCTTTGAGCTCAGCACTTGTTCAGAACTCATTGTAAGCATTAAATAAGCTGCAAATTACTACAGCACTCAACTTTCCTCACTTGTCTGGAGGAAAACACCTATCCAGGCATGTCTAAGCACCTATCCACGTCTAAGGGTCAGCTCCCGGTGTTTTCTCCTGTCTACCTGATAAATCTGGGTATCTTGGGGCAATGCAGCAATTGCCTCATTTACACAGACAACCCTCTCTTCTTACCACCCAACACTACAACCTCCGAGAGATGCACTTATATAGCCAAACTAGAAGCAAAGCTCTCTTCACCCAAGACTGGACTAGACAGTCAAGAGGAGAAGGTAAACACTTGCACCACAGCACACTCATCACATAGTCCCTCAAAGCCTACACCACCAAAGCAGACACATAGAAACAGAAAACACACACCTACATTCATGGAGGCTCTCAAAAAAAAAATCTACCCAAGCAACAGGAATCTCCAAAGAAGTAACGCAAGCAACCTCCACCCTCCAACACAACCCAAACGACACATAGCCCACAAACTCAGTGTGCCACTCAACCGTAGCCCATAAGGCATAACAACGTACCCAACACTCTAGTCATAGGTGGCTCTATAGTCAGGCACACTGATGTTCCACTCACCAGTCTAAACAAGGAGAAAGTTACTGTCAGCTGCCTGTCAGGATCTGCCACATAACACATGCACTCAGGTCACTCCACAAGAAGTACAAATATGACTCTGTCATTGTCCATGTTGGTGTGAATGACCTGAGATGTACCTCCCTGGACTACATGAAAAGAGACATGGAGGAGCTGTCCAATCTTGTAGCCCAGGCAAGTATGATCCTAGCCCCGAGTAGCATCCTGCCATCACCCAGAATTATACCACAGTACAAGGACAAAATAATTGACTTCAACAATTGGCTAAGCTTCTGGTGTCATTCTAAGGGGATCCAGTATCTGTCTGCCTGGGATGAGATGATCAACAAACCACGATGCTTTGCCACAGTTGGCCTGCACCTGTCGCCCTTGGGATTCCAAATACTGGCTAAGGCTCTTGCCACACCTATAGTGCCTTTTTTAGGCAAAATTCAAATGACAAATTCACTACCGTAAAAGGTACAAGCAAGCAGAATCTGAGGGTAATGCTACTTAATGCTAGAAGTCTAAACCTCAAAATGCACTCACTCAAGGCACTCCTTAAAATGGAGAACATCAACATCTCTGCAATGACAGAAACCTGGTTCAAGGCTCCAGAGAGTACTCCTGCATTACCAGACTATAATTCATACCACACCTTTCGGCCACCTAACCTGGACCGAAGCACTAAAGGCGGAGGCATGTCCATATTCATTAAGGATATCCACACCTCCAGGCTAGTTGCTCAGCATAATGCATCTGAGATTATCCAAGTGCAACTAACTCTGGGCAAGACCGCAATCCAAATTGTAGCTTGCTACAGATCCCCCACCATGCCTCAGGATTCCCACCCCTCATTTCTTGATACACTGGAAAATAGGGTACAACCTAACACCCTAATAATGGGCGATTTCAACTACCCCACCATTAACTGGGAAAACTACTCATGTACCAACTGTTGTGCTCAATGTTTTCTGGAATTCATAAATGCCAGCTCCTTGGATCAACTTATTCACACCAGGGACAGCAATATCCTAGACCTGGTCATTACCAACATGGGCAACCAGTGTTCCACACCAGAGGTCATTTCCTCATTGGTCAGATCCAACCACAAGCAAATCACCCTAGACATCCTCATCCCACCCCACCCCCCATTAGGGAAACCACCGTAAAAAAAATTCTCCAAAGCCAACTTCACGCTTCTTAAGACAGAAGTGGCAAACTTCACGACACCCATGCTGATGGACAATAGAGGTATGACTGCTGAAGCCTATACAATTGCACTTTATAAGCACTTACACGAGTACATGAATCATGCACTCCCTAACAGAACCAAGATGCTATCCTCCAAAAAAAGGAAGCAAATCTGGTGGTCTCCTGCCATAAACAAACTCTACAACAGAAGAAAGAAACTGTTGCAAAAAAAGAGTAAAATCCCATGATTGGAGGAACTCTGTGGTCAGCTTTGTGTTATTCTTTTCAGAAACCTGACAAAGTTAAGAGTATACTCCTTTATCACCCACTGGATAGCCAACTGGCTCACAGGTATGACACAACAAGTCATGACAGCGGACACTTCCTCCACAAAATGTTAGTCACTAGTGGATTTTCTCAGTGTTTAGTGCTAGGGCTGCTCCTTTTTTGGCATCTACTTTTCAGAACTCAAAGCTGATATTCGAGACGTATGGTTGACCAGGTGTGCAGACAACTCTAAGCTTGGTGCAATCATAGAATCCTCCAAGAAAATTTATATCCTCCAGGAGGACTTCTCACAAAGTTATAATTGGAGCCAGAGCCATAGTCTAAAATTGAATGACAAAAAATGTATAATACTTTCATTTGGAATGAAAGCCACCCTAGGGAATTTCCATATAGGCAGTTCACCCCTAAGACTAGATCCAATGGTTAGAGACTTGGGAACATATTGTGTCAGTGACATGACCTTTGATCATCATGTATCTGTTGTTGTTGTGGTAAAGAAATAATTCTATATTACACAACTTTTGTCATTGTACTGCTGTACTCAGCCTTCATTGGACCAGTCATTGAGTACAGTGTTCCCATTAATATGCACCTGTCCAGGAATATGCAGCAACTGGAATACCCATAAATGTTCCTCACAAAAATAATACAAGGTGTTAACCACATGGTATACACTGTCTTAAAGCCTTATCTTTATATTCTGTCTCATTCGGACTGCTGAGAAGTGATCTGTTCCTAGCTTATAAGGCATCATCCAAAATAGTATTGCTGGACTTGCTATATATCTGAGCAACTAATAGCATTAGAAATACCTGACTGAAGAACCAAATTCTCATTTGCAACATTAACAGAACATCTTGGAGGATAGGTATGTGTCTCAGAGACTACCTATACTCTGGAACATGCTTCCCATCTATGCAAATCAGAGTTTGTCCTTGACCCTGTTCAAATGCAATGTGGATCAATGGATGGGGAATTAGAAATATACTTCTGGACTGGCACCTATACCCCTGTTAGATGCAACTGATAAATGCTCTAAACATGGTTAGCCTTAAAAAGGGCTCATAGGGCCATTAGCTTAGTCATCACATATGACTCCCATGAATAAGACAGGCATAAAAACAGAGAAGAAAACACATTGTGCAACTCAGAAATCTTGCCAAGGACCACAATAAAATGGAGAAATACACCTATTCTACCAATCTCCAATCAAACACCAAAGAAATCTAAGACTTGTTTGGTCATCACTAAACAGACTAATGCATCCTGGCCAAACCACCACACCCTCTCCTTTTACTTCTAACACTACTGAGTCAATAGAATTTCAATGTATCTCTTAGTTTATACATACAGTACTTTTCTGATTAATAGTATTAGTTCATCTCCGTCTCCTCCCTCCCATCCTGTCATAACCAGTCAAATTCATTCTCCTTCCTCCCAGTCTCCACCTCCACTATAAGGAAACTTCTACTGAAACTAAACGCAGCCTAGCTGCCGGACAACTTCCAGTAGAGTACCTAAAAATAGCAGCTTGCACTTCAGCTTGCCGTCTATCTATACTCATAAACCAGTCCTTATCTAAAAGATATGCCCCATCTGGGAAAAATCCTACATAATACCACTCTACAAAGGTGGCACATCAACAGACTTTCTCAACTATAGACCTATTGCCATCCTATCCCCTCTGTCAAAATACTAGAAAAATGCATCAGTTTACAACCTAAACATTACCTTAGCTCTACAACCTAAACATTACTTTAGCTCTACAACCTAAACATTACTTTAACTCTACAACCTAAACATTACTTTAACTCTACAACCTAAACATTACTTTAACTCTAACCTTCTCTGCAAAACCCAGCATGGTTTTAGACCACAACATAGTACTATCACTGCTATCCTCAATTTTTCCAGTATCATAAACCAGCGCAGGAGTGAAGGCAACCTGGTATCATCACTATTTTTGATTTATCAAAGGTATTTGTCACTATATCCCATCAATGTCATATTACTGAACTTTCTTCCCTTGCTCTCACCCAGCCATCTCTGTCATGCTTCCATAGTTATCTGACTGCAAGGCAGCAAGCAGTAAAGTGGAAACAGAATCTCTACTCCTCCTTACCAGTAACTTGGTGTCTCACAAGGATCAACATTAGACCCCCTCATATTCAACCTTTTTATAAACAAACTACATTCTGCCACCCACCTTGCTAATGTAGTTCCATATGCTGTTGACGACTCAGCCCTTAAGCATTCAGCCCCATCCCTTCCGGCACTTCAGGACATCACGCACAATTACTTCACAGCTATTGCACCTTGGTTTAAAGATGCAAATCTACGTTCAAATTCTAAAGACAAAACGTATACTCTTCAAAACTAAACAATACCAAAAGATAATGCAGTCTTTCAAAATAACCTAATGTAAAACAAAAATTGAAACCATTACCCAAATAAACTTTCAGTAAACCACACTAACAATCAATTCGAATTTGACTACTGCATATTGCTTGCTATTAAAAAGCATATACCAGAAACTTAGATGCTCTATAAAACCAAACACTACATGACAGGTGATGCAAGACAAACATTAGTATCTACATACTTTCTCCATTTCCTACTGTATTTCTCACCAATTCTTACAAACCTAAATATTACACTTAAAGCTAATATCATACAAGCTATTTCAGTACTAAATGCTTTATACTTAAAATTTTATATCAGCACAGAAGAAAGTCCTGTTGTATAGCATCACTACAAAATAATCACTTGCTTGTATCACCATGTCTTAAGAATGATCTGTGTAATGAATCTTAGTAAAACACACAAAAAAAAAAACTGTTGTGTTGTGGGTATTTTATATGCATCTTTTTGAGTTTTTTCTCTCAAGGCCGCCACTGAAAGTGAGATATGAAGTGGTTTACTTCATTTGGTCTTTAACCTTAGGGTTTCGGACCTGTAATGGATCCGACATGGCCACATAGGTAGCATCTCTGATCCAAACTCTCAGCTCCTTCCCTTACCCATAATGCCCCCGTCTCCTTTCTCCCTTCAGATCTCATTTGCCGCTGATACAGCAAGCAGCGTGGTCCAAGCTCTTGGCAGCGTGTTCGCCGTTTTGGGCTTAAATTGTTGTGAGTGCTTACATTTTTTCCTACTTTTTTCTACTTTCCTTTTTCTTGCCTTTCTCTGCCCTGCAACAGTCGGTCAGTGTTAAAAAACACACAAAAAAAAAAACTTCCCTTTTGCTCTTTTTTCTTTATCTGTGTGTGTGTGTGTGTTTGTGTGTGTGTTTGTGTGTTTGTGTGTGTGTGTGTGTGTGTGTGTGTGTGTGTGTGTGTGTGTGTGTGTGTGTGTGTGTGTGTGTGTGTGTTTGGCCCTTATTTAGGGGACTTTGTTAGAAGCCCCTAAATCTGAGTTTAAGAGGTGCTCAGAGTGTGGCCATAAGCTTTCCCCAGCTGATGGCCATACTCTGTGCATGGTGTGCCTGGGTGCAGCGCACCTTGATTCATCCCCAGAGCACTTCAGGACAGAAGGAACAAACTTATAGTAAAGGGTCTTCTTCCTGCATCAAGAACAGCTGTTCCTGCCCCGTTCACTAGTTCAACAGCAGCAGTAGCATTTTCTCCTTCCCAAGCCTCAGGGACTCAAACTCCCACCAAGAGGCCTGGGAAAGCAGAGAAGGCCAAGAAAGACAGGCCTCACAAATGGTTTCCCAACCGTTCTGGTCCGGCCGGTCCACCCCCTAAGGTAGTGTCTTCTAGGCCTGTTTCTCCCTGGCTCTGCTCTCTGAGATTCTTCCCTGAGCCGGAAGTTGTTAGAATGCGGTCCCCTGTCACCCCTCACTGCCTTTCTAGACCAGCTTCAGTGGCATCATCATCCCACTCCACCCGGAGCCTTAGTGAATCGGAGATGGACAAGATGATGCAGAAATTCATCCGCACCTAAATTCAGATGGGGGTTTTGCCTGCACCCTTTCCCCCTGGAGGGGTGCCTTGCAACCTTTTTTTCACACCGATAACTCCTTCTCCAATCTGGCCTGCAGTTTCAGAGCCCTTGGATCTGAGGACCCTCTGGGTCAAGGGGTTGGTGCCGATGGTACCCAGTACTTTGCCGGGCATTGCCTTGAGTACGTCGGATCCAACCACATCAAATCCGAGGGGGTGCAGTCAACTCTGATTGGGTCGGAGTCCAGTATCTCCCTCAGCATCTCTGCCCCAATTCCCCTGTCTGATCAGAGGGAAATGGCTGCGATGGGCTATGCTAAGGAAGTCCATTCTCCATCTGCCTTCGATGTGGTGGAGAGGGTTCTCTAGATGCCTTTGAGACCCTTGACCATCTCGTCCTCGGACTCCACCCGACCCCCTCTGGATTGGGTACGGCTCCGACCATCTTGCCCTCTCAGGGACAGCCTGTGCCTGCTTTGCCTGAAGAAGCTCCAGTTAGAGAGCATCAGGACATTTGCGGGTCCTCCCGAGAGAGCCACACTGAGGAAGTCCCTCGCAAACACAAGTGTAAGATGAGGCACTTGGACTCCCCTTTGGAGTCCCTCACCTCAGACACTGATTTGGAGGAAGGGGAAGGTTCCCCCAATCTCCCCCCAAGGATGTCTCCTTTGGGGACATCATGGAACTCTTTCACCAGAAGGGGGGGTGGTCTGCCCAAAAACCGACCCCTGCTGAAGCAGTGTTTCTTGAGGCATTTAGCATGTGCCCATCTACTTCCTGGGTGTCCCCTCCCATGGATCCCTTAGTGGATCTCATAACATCTCAGGCATGGAAGGAACTGGACACAGTAGAGCCTATCCAAAAGCATCCTGACAAGGTCCTCAGCCCCCAATTCCGACAGGTTGCATTGGTATAAGAGGTGCCCTGTGGATGCTATGGTTGTGGCGGTGGCCACAAAGAAAGAGCTCACCCAGGAGAGCTCGACAGTCCACCATTCTGACTGTGAGTCACAGATGCTGGACCGTTTTGGGAAGCAGGTGTATGCTTCAGTGACCTTTGCCATCAGGACGCTGAATTGCATGGCACACCTGACTCGATCACAGCGAGACTTGGTCAAGAAAGTCGATGAGTTGACCCAGAGTCCATGTCAGCAGAGGACAAGAAGACATTCTCTGCCCAAATGGCCACTTTTAAATCAATTTCCAGTACATCCATGAGTCTTCTCTCCCATGCCACGGAGGAAGCCACTACGGCGGCTGGCTCAGGAATCACCATTAGGCGCTATTCCTGGCTTTGGCTGTCAGTTCACTGACCCTTCAAGGTGTCTTTTACCAATGGTATGACGGTTTTTCCCTCTTCAGGAAGTCAGTCAGAGAGACACTTGTCCAGAGTGAGAAGGACAGGAAGACACTGTCTGCTGTCGGGATCTGCTTCCCCCCCAAAGATCCTTTTCCAGGAATCAGCGAGGGATGAAGAAGATGGGGTTCCAAAAGTCTCAGCCATTTTTCCCAGGACACTCCATCCCCCAGAAGCAGAGGGGGTTATGATAGACACCAGCCCAGAGGCAGAGGGAGCCTGAGAAATAATGGGTCTCGTGAACCCTTCATGGACAGACCCGACCAGCCATGAAGGACTGCCCGACCGTTCCTCTCTGGAGGCAATTGGGGGATGTATTTTGCTACACCCAGTGGCATAGGAGTTGATTACAAATGACCGTTGGGTGCTGCAAATCATATCCAGAGGCTATTCCATCCCATTCACCCAGCCATCTCTTTCCCCCAGACACCTCCCAGATGTTCCACCTGCACAAAGGGAGGCAGCAGCCTTGGAAATAGAAAAGCTGCTAAGAAAACGAGTCATCCAGCCGGTCCCCCCAGATCACTCCAGATCAGGTGTTTATTCCAGGTTCTTTTTAATGCCAAAGAAGACGGAGGACCTAAGACCCAGTTTGGATCTTTCTTTCCTGAACCTGTCTGTAGCCAAGACAAAATTCCAGATAGTCACTCTTCTTTTGGTCCTGCCCTATCTGTAGGTGAGTGATTGGATGTGCTCGATCAACCTCCAAGATGCTTACTATCATAGCAAGATGGACAGACGCTCTCTGTGGTTTCTCCACTTCCGTTTAGGAGCCAATCACTATCAGTTCAGCGCCTTTCCCTTTGGTCTCACCACCGCTCCCAGGGTGTTCACCAAAGTGATGGCAGTAGTAGCGACTCCCCATTCCTGGACGATTGGCTCTTTGTTGTCCCGACAAGCATCTACTGTGCCCAGCCAGGGACTCATTTCTATTGCTGACTCAAAATCTGGGCATCACCATCAATCTTACCAAATCAGCCCTGACGCCTTTGCAGGTTCTAGACTTCATCAAGGCTCAATATGATACGGTTCAAATGAAGGTCTTTCTGACTCCAGAGAGAATACACAACCTAAAGCTACATGTTTTGTGTGTTCTACAAACAGATGTCCCAGTGGTGGAATCAGTTCTAAGGGCCTTGGGGTCTGTGGGAGCCACGATCCACTTAATACTCTTAGCATGCCTTCACATGTGGATTCTACAATGGACTCTGGTGGTCCAGTGGTCTCTTCTGGATCAACCATTGTCATATCCGGTACGAATATCCCAGGTTTGCAGGGACTCCCTTCTGTGGTGGATTCAGTCTCCAGATCTGGTGAAGGGTTGTCCTTTTCTTCCACCCTTGCCCAACACCACAGTGACCACAGACACCTCCCAGCTAGGGTGGGGGTGGCATTGCTCAGGAAGAACGGTCCAAGGCATGTAGTCCATACCCCAGACCAACTTGCATATCAACATTCTAGAGATGAGGGCAGTGCTCGTAGCATTGCAAGCTCTCCATGCCCATCTTCCTCTGGGAAAGATTGGCATCCAGAGAGGCAACAGATCAGTAGTGTGTTACATCAACAAACTGGGGGGATCCAGATCCTAGCCCCTTTGTCACAAAGCCATGAGAGTGTGGGAATGGGCGATCTCCACTGGCCATTTTCAGGTAGCAATGCACATTCCGGGTTTGTCCAACATTCTAGCGAACAGGCTCAGCAGATCTATTCTGATGCCTTATGAGTGGTCTCTGAATCCTTCAGTGTAGGAGCGGCTCTTCCTCAGTTGGGGTCATCTTTGCTGTGATCTCTTCGTATCTCCTTCCAATTTGAAATGCAGCAAGTTCTTCTCTCTGACCCCCCTCAGGGGGAAGCCCTCCAGAGATGCTCTGGTTCATGCTTGGCCACCCAGTCTGCTCTATGCTTATCCTCCTCTGCCTATGATTTTCAAGTTCCTTCAGAATGCTTGCAGGTTGGGGAGCAGAGTTGTCCTCATTGCCCCATTCTGGCTTCGCCAAGTCTGGTTTCCATCCCTATGGTCTCACACAGTAGTTCCACCCTGGACTCTGGATCTGGTCCCTTATTTCACATCTCTTGGGGATGCCTCATCCAGATCTGGTCAGTCTGAATCTCACTGCTTGGCTGCTCCAGTTCCCATGATCATTAGGACTTCTGATTTGTCTTCCCCAGTTAAGGATATTCTGGTTGCGGCTTACAAGTCCTCAACCAGGAAAGTCTATTGTAGTAAATGGAAACATTTCTCGGTTTGGGCTTCTCAACATGCCTTTGATCCCTTTACTGTTCCAGTTTCTGCAATTTTGGATTTTTTCATCAGGGGGCTAGTTCGTGTACTGTAAAAGTTCAGCTGTCTATTTAGTTCATCTACTGTAAAAGTTCAGCTGTCTATTTCCAACTTTCATGTGGGGGGAATATCAATTCCTTGGCTTCGTCCAAACTTTGCAAAACCTTTCTTAAGGGTACTTTTCTGCTCCATCCTCCAGTGAAGGAGGTGGGGCCTTACTTTGGTGCTTCAGGCTTTAGTCTCACCTTCTTTTGAACCTGCATCTTCAATTGAATTACAGTTCCTGTCCTGGAAGGCTGCTTTTTTAGTACCCATTACCTCTGCCAGGAGGGTGTTGGAACTTCAGGCCCTCTCTATGAAAGTTCCTTACATGATTTTCCACAAGGATAGGATATCCTTGCGTACTAATCCCTCCTTTTTGCCAAAGGTAGCATCAGTAGCAAACATAAACCAAACCATCAATCTTCCAGTTTTCTTCTCGAACTTTCAAAACAAAGGGGGAATATAAGTTACACTTGGATGTGCATAGGCAACTATGATTCTACTTGCACAGGACAAAATCCTTTAGGAAATCTGATCAATTATTTGTCCCTTACACTAAGCCCTTTTTAAGGCAAACCAATTTTGAAAGTTACAATTGCTCGGTGGATCTCCCAATGCATTATCCAAGCTTATTTAGCCACAGGGCTTTCTCCACCAAATCCTGTAAAAGCGCATTCTACCAGGTCTATGGCTACTTCGGTGGCTTTCTGGTCTAGGTTCTCTTTGGATGATATTTGTTCTGCCGCCATGTGGTCCTTATCTCATACCTTCATTTCCCACTACAAATTGGACATTATTTCCAGAGATAGGGCTTCTTTTGGCTCTGCCATGCTCTGGAATATCCTTCCATGAGTGCCTCCCAGGTGCAAAGTAGCTGGGGACTCTGTCCCTAAGGTTGAAGACCAAATGAAGTAAACTACTTCAGATAAAGAAGTTATGTACTCATCATAACATTCCATCTGAGTAATTGTATTTCATTTGTTTTCAACCACCCCCCTTCCTTTCCCCTGCCTTGTCACTATTGTCCTGACCATATATAAGGTGGAAATAAACATCACACAAGAGTTCCTTATGTTACTTGGCTTAGGAATCTAGGGCAGTAGATAGTGGTAAGGCATAGTTGGGTCAGCTATATGTTTTGTGATGAGCAGCAAACTCGATCTGAAGAGAGGAAGTAGACTGGGCATTATGGGTAAGGGGAGGAGTTGAGAGTTCGGATCAGAGATGCTAGCTATGCAGCCATGTTGGATCCATTTATGGATCTGAAGCCCTAAAGTTGAAGAAAAATGAAGTACAACTACTCAGATGGAATGTTATGGTGAGTACATAACTTCTTGTTTTGCCCAATTGGACTTTCTAAGTCACCAAAGACAAATAAATATATCAGAGTGTGACTGCTTGGTGTTGTGCCAAAGTTATATCACTTGAGAAGTATGGATCTGAAGTATGTAAATGTTAGCTAACCTGCAGAAGAAATTATTTTTTGTGGAACCTAGATACAATGGGTTGAGATCAATAAAAGGAGGGGGGCATCAGTGAGGCATTCCAAGGTTGAATTGGATTTTATAAAAATATCACTCCTGAGAGAGGTTATTCGTATGTTGATATATTTTATTTATTTGACACTCTTGTTAAGAGGATCAAATGGACATTACTTGACTGAATCTCATCCTTCAAAAAAAATGAGTATTTTGTAAATATTATACTTTAAGGGAGGGATTAATAGCTAGTATTTTGTGGCTAATGCTACCTATTAATGAGCCCTGAATTACCCACTTTTTTGTTGAAATCTTGTGAAATATTGAAATTTTGTAATTAATAGAATTAATTTATTCAGAGGAAATTTGGTGCTACCATTCAGCATTCAGATAACCTGTTCCTTGCTGTAAACCAGCAGGAGGCTGATATCCAGATGTTTGCCAGTAATAAATTTGTCTGATGAAGCACATTGGTAATAAATAAATCCAAATAACATTTGGATTACAGTTTGTTGGATAACTCTACCAGCATATATTCCATGCCTATGGGGTAGGATCCATATCCAAGTGGGTCCAGATCAAGGACTCTGCTGTAGTATACTTTGTACTAGAGGGGTAGACAAAATGCCATGTCATATAGTGCATTAGCAAAGAATAATTCATAAAGTGCAAGCTTTTTGCTACATAATCATTTTCCCCATGTGGATTTAGATTGGAATATTGCCATTGCTTGAAGTTCATTCAGTTGAGTTGCAACCTTTGGCCAATTTATCAAACAAAAAGCACAATTCAGTGAAAGATTTCACTTTATGGGAAGATTTCATCTCATCCCTGAAGTACAGCATTCCCAAAATTATTGCAACATTGCCAGAGAGATATACTCCCTACATATTGAAATATAAAAGGTTGATCATGATTGCAGTCATTTTTGTATACACAAATGCATTCTTAGAAACATCCATACACACTGTAAAGTACTCACACACACTTGACATATGCACACACTTAGAAACATCCATACATGCTGAACTGTACTCACACACACACTGACACATGCACACACTCTTAGAAACATCCATACACAGTGTACTGTAGTCACACACACTGACACATGCACACACTCTTAGAAACATTCATACATGCTGTACCATACTTACACACAGTGACACTTGCTCTCACACTTAGAAACATCTGTACTCACTGTACTGTACTCACACACAGTGACACATGCACACACACTTAGAAACATCAGTATATGCTGTACTCTACTCAGACACAGTGACACACATGCACACACTCTTAGAAATATCCATACACACCGTACTCTAGACACACACACACACACACACACACACACACACGCACACATTTTCTGTCTGTCTTTCTCTCTCAGATTCTCAGATATGCATATTCTGTACTGTCTGCCCACTGCATTCATTCACTGGCCATGCCTGTAATAGAATCATATTCTACTTCCTTTTATTTGTTTTTTGCCTGCTACTTACCCTTTTATATGCCCTGAATATCCCATCTCGTATCTAGATTATCTATAAAACGGACAAGCTGCCAGATTCCCACTGACTCCCTTCTTATCTCCTAAGCTTCAGTACACTGCTTTGCAGTTGTTCAGTCTGTCAGCAGTTTATCTGAAGTGATGAGGACCTTTTGAATTTTTCTGTTCTGTTGTTCTCCTTTTCTTTTCACTGTAGTAGCCACCCTCCTACCCACATCTGCATGGCATAGTTATACCAACACTGCCTCTTCCTCCAGTGTACTGGAATCTGATATGCAGAAACCTGTCTCCCCCTTCATCTTCCTTCATGTACTAGGTGTATCCTAGTCATCAGTATCTACAATACGAATTTAAGAAAACATAAACATTTAGCCTTCCCTTTTTTAGATTATTGCAGCCAAATCACACCAAGCGACCCAAAAGAGTTCAAGTGAGTGCGGTCATTCAGCAGCAACAGAGTCCAAATCAATAAGAGTCTCTGTGCTCTTGCTGTAGTGATGTGGGCATACTGAATTAAATACATTTGACATTTGGTATGGGGGGGGGGTTATTGCACAGTCTCTAGGAGGACTGAAACATCTCCCAGATCACAAAGAATAACAGTATTGATTCTAGGCTGTCTGAGCCTTTTTTTTTGGAATAGGAGTTGATGATGATGGAGGCTGGTAAAATATAATACAAGGAAAAGGCATTCTTTTGGGCATAAAGCTGAATACCTTAGATTTTCGAATAAGAAGTATTGAAGAATGCCAAATTAGAAACTTTTGGTCATGGTAGCAACAACAGGCTTATATGTTTAAACAACTGTGACAGTTTTCAAATTCATTTTTTTAAAGAGCAACTAGAATACAACAACTGTATAGATTGAATACAACAACTGCATTTCTTTCAATATTGTAGGCAATATGCTTTTTGAAAGCTTTATAGTTGCAGATGTACTACCTCAGGAAGTGTGGATTTTTTACTACTGCTTTTCTACAGATAATTTAATTTGATAATTTAAAAAATATGCAACAAAAGTACTAAGCACAACACATCTCAAAGCATTGTATATAGTTTGCATAATTTTAGATGTGAATGTAACCCATCATTTTTTTTTCTCAGACTGAACATATATTCATCTCAAAAAGGCTTAGAAGAGAAAGATATGCATGTGTAAGCAATACAAAAGCATTGCAACTAGTATTACATTGTGCACTGGTGAGGAGATGCTTTTTGTTTGCCTGCCTTGCAATCGGAAAACTGACCAGTGTATAAGCAGTACTGGGGATGTAGCATCCCGGTCTGTTTCATCCACTAGAGGATGATGTATTGTAACCAAGTCAAGGCTTGCTTAAACTTACCAAGATGAGTGTATTTAGTGCCATTGTATTTGTGCAACCTGTCTCAGACTGACAGTGAGCCACACCTGTTTAATACTGATGCCAAACCCACACTATGCTGTATTACAACTGATTAATGCACTGAACAGCAGCAGAGGTTTAAATGCAGAGTTCATGATGAAGCCTGTTATTTTTACACTTTATTAACAAAGAGAAGGCCTCACTGACTCACTTTTAAAGCTGTGTGTATAAATCTGAAACAGAATCAGTCCTGATTGCTGCTGTCAGAATTTGTTGCAGGATTAAGTTTCAATACAAAGTTAAGATTTATCTGCACCTTAAACCTTTTTTCTCTGCCTTGATCCATCTGGAGACATTTATGACCCTGTTTCTAGTTCATGTCTCAAGCTTGTTGTTCAATGAGGACATTAATTGTAAATTACTGTTTCAGGCACTATTTGTAATTTTAAAGTAAAGCAGAACAGGCCAATACAAGGGGTAATTAATTCTATAAGTAAGTATTTTAGCAAAAGTCAGAAACTAATTAAGAAGGATCCATTTTAGTGCATTGTTAAAGTACTGGTTCTTTCTTGAGGAGGGGAGGATTCCTTCATCTGTTCTAAAAACTTCTGTGTACTATGGTACCTTGATAAGATACCTGACCTGTGAATGAGTTTTTGCGTTGCTAAACTTCTGCTTCCATTCTACATCCATCACTGCCTCTCTTCTTGTACATGGGAGTAGTCCCATCTCACCTACATATAAGTATTTTCTTCTTAGTGGTGCATACATTTACATCAGCTAAACGATACACTGTTGTTAGCGTTACCCACTGCTTTATCACACTGAGTCACAGCCTTTTCCTCCTCTTAGCTGTTCTTTCAGATGTTTAGCTAGAACAGTACTTTCTAAACACAATAACTAACTCCACAACCTGTTCAGTCACTATCTCCATCAAGGGGACAACAGCCAATGCCATCTGGGCTTGAAATCCATTGGGGTTTTCCCTCATAGGTTTGAATCTTGTCAATTATGAGGGTATATTTGGGATTGGGATTGGGATTAGCGTAATGGTTAAGGTTATTACATCACAAATACAAAGTACAGGGTTTGATTTTGACTTCTGAGTGGGAAGGGATTGTCATAATCGTTAGTGTTTAACTCAGAGACACAAGGTACAGGGTTTGGTTTTAACCATGGGAAGCATGGCTGGGCTTAAAAAGGTACCCTGGAGTTGTTAGCCTAGTAATTACTTATGAATGTGTACCCACACATGCTTTACTTGTCACCTCAGTTTTCACCTAGTGCCCTGAATGCACACCTTGTTACACTTGTTTAAAAGTAAGCTAAATCTGAACATGGAGTTAAAGAATAAATAAAGTCCTCTTACTAAATATAGTTAACAAAATCCCACTTCATGGCTACCCCATGATATGAGAAAGTCTATTCATTATTTAAAAAAAAAACAGCATGGGACTCCTTTAAAATACTTACATCATATACTTGCTGGATAGAATTTTCCAATGCTCTGAATAAAGGCAAAAAAAATCATTGATTATGTTAAAAGTTACCTGCTTTAAAACATGTCACACCAGGCTCCTTAATAAAGCAGTGGGATTTTACAGGAAATTAATAATAATAAAAAGATCTAAGGCCCCTTTGATACTTCAAACAGACCACAAAGGTCACACAGTATCAGATGTGATCACTGTATTCAAACTGTTTGCTAAACAGTTTATTTGGCTCATTTGCAGAAAATACAGTTCCTCAACTTGAATTTCTTCAAATGGTTTCAGCATCACTTTTTTTCTTTCCAAAAAACTTCAAGAAGTAACTGGTCAAAGAAATTGCCCAGTTATGGATCTGCGAGCTCAGATGATCTCACCCCCTTAACTCTGTAAAGTCAATGATATTTTTATAACCAAGTCCCTTCAGTATATGTGCCTATCATTGACCTCTGAAACCTTCACTTTTGACAGGTATTGTCAGTAATGCATCTGCTCAAACGAGGGAATTCCTCTTTCTTAATTCAAGTCATCATATATCTTTCCATACTGTTAGAAATTGTAGGAAAAAATGATGTCATAAATTGTTAGGTTTATAAGTAGCTACTAGGTATGCAGTCCTGGGGACTTTTAAGGTGAAGAGCCCAAATTCCCAATTGTCCCTAACCACTATCTGGTTAAGTGACTCGTTCAAGGTCACACAGTAGACAAATGAAGGTGGAAAGATTCAAACTCTGTACCCTTGGCACAGGAAGCAGCTCCTTAACAAGTCAGAGCTTTAGTCCTCTGCAGTAGCTGCCAGACTTTTCTATATCTTCTCATAGCAACTCTTAATGATTTTAATTTCCACCATCATGGCTTCAAAGTGGGATTAAAGAAAATAATCAAAGGCTCTGCAATGATAGGATATATCAGAAGAGGACAGTTTTGTTTCAAATATACACAGAATCTTTCCAACAAAAGTCCAGAGTGAAATGAAAGTTGGCTGATAAAGTTTAAAGATCCCAGGGACTGAAGCTGGGACAAGCAAGCTAGGAAACGGACTGCAGAGAGAATGCAAAATATGCGTGCCACAAATTTGAGAACAGAGCAGTGCTGTGGGGAGGACAGACAGAAACTAAAACTGTTGTGCACGTAAGATGAGGCCTCTGTTTGTGTCCTGTCTGTTCCCTTACCTTCCAGCCAAATTCTTCTGTTTCTGCATGAGGCAATCAGTGTGTTAAGGAAGAAGCTTCTGTTTGCAACAATACATTATGGAAGAGTTTGCAAAACTTCACCAGTTTCTTCTCCATGACAAGGAAGAGAAACTTATTCAAAACACGAAATGGAAGAAGTGGGAATTCTGAGTGAGATGGAAGCAGACTTTGACTACATTAGAAGTAATATTATGACCACCCATATTACAAATGTTGTCTTCCAAAGTGGATGAAGAAATCAGTGAGTGCATTAAACGTAATGTTATGGCCACTCAAGCAACCGTGCCAGATAAGTCAGAACTTAGAAAACTTGAAACTACTTGTTTTCTAACAGTAGCACTAACATTTGAGGATGTTGCTGTCACTTTCTCAGAAGAAGAGTAGAAATTTTCAAGAGAACAAGACAAGGCACTTCATAAAGAGGTGATAATACAAAACTGTGAAAACATGGTTTCAGTTGGATATAAAGTCTCCCCGTAGAAACTGGTGCAGCTGCTTAAAACAGATTATGACGAAATGGCAAAGGAGGAAATAGATTGCAAGAATGCCATGGATCAAAAGGTTAACCTTTTAGACAAATTCAACAGTATAGAAACAGAGAGTCTGGTGTGAGTTGCAGTCAGAAACTGTCACTTGGAACATCACTGTTGCATAATCTTAAAGACAACTTGCAGCACAGTGTACAACATGTGAAGGACACTGATAGGGCTTATCTTGTATGTGAACCACAACTTCTGTCAGAATGTACGTATAGGGAGAGCTCTGAATTTGGCACAAGCTTGGCTGTACTGCAACATACAGGGAGAGCCCTGAATGTGGCACAAGCTTGGCTGTACAGCAAAGTCCAGTCATACAGCAGAAATCTTGATTACATTTGAATCCAAGACAGGAATGGGATATAAAAGAACTTGGGTGGAAGGAACTGTGTAAATATTTGGGAACTGATGAAGGATCAACAACAAAACATGAACACATGCAAACAAAACTTAGAAATATTTTAGAAAACTAAACTTAATACCCAAAACAGCCTTGATATCTATGAACAGAGTCCAGTTTGCTCTTCCTGAGCTGTCTTACAGTTTTGGGGTGACCCACTGGCCTCAAAAGGTATTGGATCAGTTGGAGAGGAAAACAGGAAAAATGCTTCATGCTTATCAAATGATTTATAAAATCAGTTTATACCAAGAATATATTATTTATTTATTTTGTTTAACAGGAAAGTCTGACTTGGAGCAAAGCCAATTTTCAGCGGATGCCCAGGGTGAAAGGCTCTAGATACGTGTCTTTGTAATATATATATATATATACATTTCTCCATTCTGAAGGAGGTAGGGGCCTCCTCGAAATTGATTACATGTATAGATCAACAGTCGTAGGACTGCATATGTATTTGCTGACTTCACAAGATCTAAACACAGAGAAAGTTTTAAAACATGAGGAAAACAAGTATAAGATGATGTCCCTGCTTAGTTTAACAGAAGCATGTTAGTGTCAAGCAAGAATGGAAATGAAACTAGAAGTAGATGAAAATCAGGCAACAACTGAGTGTGCCAAATAACAAAAGAAAGAATATAAGGTGAAGGATCAGATGAAAAGGCAAGAAATGTAGAAAAGCCACAAATACAGCTGCAAGTACAGAAACTTCCTGGAACAACCTCATGTCAGTCAGGATCTGAGTCAGGAATGGTTAAGGAGAGGTGAATTTAAACTAAAAGATGACCGGTTAAGAGACTGTGTAGACTGTTTACCAAATCCATTGAACATGGAGAAACCAACAAATGCAGGTTTTGTAAATCAGAGTTGGAAACTGTCACACATCTTTTTGCTTTGTGTGATACACTAGTGGCAGAAGGCCTGTATACTGAAAGGCATAGTAATGTGGCAAGACTGTTGCACTGGGGATTATGCAAATATTGCAGTACTGAAGAAGCATTCAAAACACAAGTCACAAGGCATTATAGGGAATGATGAAGTTTATACATGGGATTACCCATTTCCAGCAGTTCAGAAATAGATGTGCAGGAAAAACAGCTATATTAGTCCATGAAAAGAAGACAAAAGCAACATCGATCACTGAAATTGTTACACCCGGCAATTACAGTGTATTATGTACTGAGAGACGCAAAGTCATAAAAATACCAGGATTTGTAGGCAGAAATGAGGGCAATGTGGAAGGAGGCTACCCAGACACTTCCAATAGTAGGAGCAATGGGTCTCATGAAAAAAAAAATTACAGTTGTACTTGGATATATTACCAATACATGTAACTCCAAATGAATTGCAGAAGCATCATTACTGGGCACATTGCTGGTGCTGCGAAGAGTACTATTGGCTAACATCAAATACTGAAACAATGCTAATTTCTTGAACTTTAATCATACATTGACTTTGGAACGGGGTCCATTCCCATCACAATATTAGAAACCTAAAAGAATTGGAGAAATTAAACTGGGAAGCATTGCTTTAAATGGTGCACTTTACTTCATTAACCATATTCTCAATGGTATCGTATAGAGCAAAGCTGCTTTGATCCAATTCAACACCTTTCTGCTGTATGAATCATCACATTTTTTGCTGTCATTCAGATAGCGTCAGTGTAAAAACACCTCTGTCATTGTTCCTTCCCCATTAAAATAGGGAATAACCACTGCAGTTTTTAGCAGGTTAGCCTGTGAGTCACCCCAGGGTGCTGTTCTGACCCCTTGCTATTCAGTACGTTTATCACTTTCAGGATCACAGAGACATTTCAGCATTACTTTTTAATGATAATGTGACAGTTTGGCCTTTTAATTCACCCTGCTTTTGCATTAACAGTACCCTTGAAGATTACCTTAAGGCAGTGTAGTATTTCTTTAGCTTTAACAAAACTGTCAAGAAAACTTTAACACGTATCACAGATGAAGTAGAAGTGGTCTTTTTGCTAAGTGCCACTATGCTTCACATTTTGCATCTAGTTTGAGACTGTTTGTGGTACTGCAGATATATGCATATTCCAGTGTTTGCTGAAGCTGTTTAGTATAAATGGATGAACAGATTACAGTGCCCAGCATTCAGTCATTAGCAAACTTGGTCACCCACACTTCAGGGTTATTGGCTTGGATGTCTGCAGAACAATTGCCAAACAGGGGTGCACCCAGCATTGATCCAGATGATACCCTACTAGTTACAGATTTGCATTCAGAGAAGGTGCTAGCTGGTTAGCTAATGTGTGATCCAGCAGGTATCCTTAGGAGTTTTCTTTAAATTTGTCTAATTTTTCAAAAATAACAAGCATGGGTGATTCTGTCAAAGGCCTTGGCCAAGTTGTAATGAGCAGAATGCTCAGTGTGACCACTGTTGTAACCTTTCAGGGAAGCTCTCTGTGTTCAGGTATCAGGATCTACCCTTCACTAAACCATACAGATTAATGTGTAGATCCAGTAAGTTGCCTATGTCTTCAGAAATTAGTTCTGTTGATTTGCATATAAGGCAGGTGAGGCTGACGGGCTTGTAATTACTCAGGGTTGTAAAGGGGCCACCCTTATGTAGAGTAATCACAGTGTTTTTTTCTCTAGGCATCAGCTACAAACTGTTTAATTAGTCTGAAGCTGAACAGTTTAAGTAGAGCCTCAGATAGTGCATTTTTGACACTGATGAGAATGCTGCCTGACATGTTGTCTGGTCTGATAGGAACATCATCTTTAGCCTTTGGCATGGATTCTAAGACTTTTTCTAAGGTGATTGCAGGGGAAACTAAATTTTCAGTGATGGTGGGTGCAGCAGCATGGGTAGCTGGGGTAAATTTAGCAGTAAATTTATTTGCTGATAATATTGTCTTATTTTGGAATTGGATGTGTGATATTATTATGGATGAGCTCATTGCATTGCTGACTTTCCTGACATAACTGAAAAAGGATTTGTAGTTTCTTTTGGTATCAGTGTTGGCCTTATGCCCGTATTCTACTTAATATTATCTAATTGTGCTTTTAAGTTGCTTGATGACGTGTCATTGTAGTCTGGAAGTAGTGGGATGGGGATTTCGTACAACTCTTCATCATTGCCTTCTTGTGTTATACGGTTTATTAATAGCAGAGTTCCAGCAGAGAGGTTTATTCCTGAATTTACCACTATATGTAGAGCAAACAGATACTGGCATTTCCGTGCAGTTGTTTAGGTGCTGGTAGAAGTCAAAGGTGAACGTGGATTTGTGGGAGATTGTTGGAGATTTTTTTATAGGTCTTCTATAAGCTGAAGTAGGTTTGTATACCGAGTCTCTAATGAAGATCTGATTTGATGGTTGGGTAATACCATTTAGGCTAACAGGAAAAGATGACTAATTTGTACTCAGATTTACTCAAAGATAAGGAGGTGTATGGGGGGGGTACAGGCAAGGGCCTAGTGTGGTAAGGACTAGATCAAGGATATTATAGGCTCCAAGGCTTCTTTTTTTATTTGCTCCAGTGCATTTCTGTTAATGAAGTATAGGAAATGCTGAGCATATCTATTTTTAGAGCTGTAAGTGTGCCAATTAGTGTCTGAGAAATTGTCCCCTAGCAAGGAGGTATTTGGTTTGATATTACTCCCTCAATTGTGTTAAAGTAATTTCCAAGATTTTTGGCAAATATTGATGGGGTTGTTCAACTAGCAATGAATTAAGGGTACTTGGATCTCTAGAAGTTCCTAGTTGGGGTCATGGGTATTTTGATGTGAGGTGTTAGTGTTTTCAAGAAATGTATATATTTCCTTTCAGTTGACAAAGGTCCTGTGTATGTAATAGGTGCAAACCCCAGTATACAGGGAGCACTGTCGTTATACTGAAACCAAGCATCCGTTACAGCACAACACCAAGGTAACTGAAGACACCTAAAGTAGTTCATGCATTTGTGCTAGAATATTTTTACTTTTTTGTTTTTTTTTAATCTTAACTGGATATGTTTAGCAGTATGAATGTCATTTACCCACTGTAGTCTTCTGTATTAGTTAAACTATTAGTTAACTGCAATAGTTCAGTAAATAAGAGACTAAGACCCTATAGGATTGTGTTAGGGGCTAGTGTAGTGTATGAAATCAGTCTAAGGGGGGTTTGTAAAAATCTGCAATATCTTTGCTAAAAGATTAAATACATGTTAGGAGCATGTAGTTCCATCTAGCATATTTGTTTTGTTGTGTAACTTTCATTTTAGAATGGCACTTTGCAAGCCATTGCATGAAGTAAATGTAAATTGTAGTAAACACACTGGTGATGAGCAAATGCTTGAAAAGGAATAAAGAAACAGTACAAATGCTACCGTATACTCCACATTACATATGAATGGCATTTTATTATACAAATATGAAGAGGTATAGGGTTAAAATGGTAACTGTGGGGGCATAAAAATGTCTGTAACATCTCCATATCTCCTTTCACACAGAGAATAAGGAGGACACACTGAATATGGACGCTGACACTGAACTTAAAGACCATGAACAAGGGAGAATTGGGAGTTCTCAGATTTTGGTGAGTATGGACAGTGTTGTTACACTAATGACTTATTTGGTGAAGTGTATTCAAAAGAATTTTGTTGCGCATAGAAAGGCCCTAGCATTTATTTGGGGGTGCAAGACTGGTTATAAAGAAACACCCTTTAATGTACTATCTTGATTCTGACTGTGTTCAACTAATAGCTCTCCGAAAGAAAATCTCAAGACAGTGTGTACAGTATGTGACTGTAACTTTCATGGGAGGGGTATATACCAGCAATGTTTGTATAACGTTATTCTCTTGGAAAGGCATGAAACCTATAAATGAATACACTGATAACCTATGGCATGATATGGTTTTATAATTTATGAAAAATAAATGAAAATAGTAAAGATTTGTTAGAAACTAGTACAGTTCCAGACTGCATGACGAGATGGAAAACAAGATACTGCTTCCACCTAGAAGCTGGTAGAGGAGAGACGACTGTCTGAAATCATAGCTGCTGTATCAAGTGTGGAAAACAATACCAAAGTGCAATTTGGGATGTGTTACTGAACAGAAGTAAACTACATTCTCAGAAGGAAGCAAGTAATACATACTTCAGTGCTGTGTGACACCCCATTTGTTTGAAAAAAAAAAAAAAAACCTGTAAAATCAAAAAATCTATCAGAGGGTGCCTGCTTTATAGCTTGCTGTGAATCAGATTATATATATATATATATATATATATATATATATATATATATACACACACACACACACACACACACACACACACACACACACACACACACACACACACACACACACACACACACACACACACACTCCATTTTTTTTCTTTAATGCTTTTGTTTCAGTTGAGTGACTTTAGTTTGAAAAGCATAACACAAACCAACACATGCATAGCTCATCACCTGTTTATCTATTTCTTGTTAGTGATATTTGTAAATGTTTTCTATTTTGTAGCACTACGACCACACTAAGGGCATCGTCACAATTGGTGGCGTCTTCCCTGCACTTCTGCAGCAAGAAACCATTGAAGAAAATAGAGGTGTAACTGAAGACAATAGTTGAAGACTGTAACATTTCTGAAATTGTTTAACTTCTAAATCAAATCAAGACACTACTTGACTGATTTGCACAATTTTTAAATCAAGTTTTTAAATAAATACATGTAAGTTGTGTTATAATAAACTTTTTTTTTATTTTTACAAGTTAACTTTCTTCTTTTGAAATGGTAAAATATACAAAAAAATAACTTGGTTTCTTGTACTTTCTGTAACTTGTAACTATAAAATGTAAATTTGTCCTGCGTTTTTTTACTGTCATACACTCATAAATCACATAAAATTGTGCAACACTCAGAAATAGCATTCAAAAAATAGTTACTCCTGTAAGAATGACACAGCAGTTGCACTCAACACATCACTAATGCAAGTCGGATGTAATCAGACAACAGTAACACAGGTCTCACACGTGTGATAGAAATGGTCATGCAGTCAGCAGTCACACATTGTACACAGCAAACAAGCAACAGTCAGACACAGAAGTCACACACATAAGTAACACAGCAATCACACAGACACGCACACCTTCTCTGCAACAGCCAGACATAGTAGTTTGTCACATGCACAACAGTTAGACACACAAGTCTCACACTGAAACAACTGTCATACATAATATTCACACACACAGAAAACAGTCAAGTCTATCATGATACTGTCAGACACAGCAACCACAAACACAAGTCACATGCATAACAGTCACAATTACAAAATCATACAGCAACAATAGTTACGCACAACAAACATAAGTCACAACTGTCTCAAACAGCAGACATGCATCAGTCAGACAAAATGGACACAACCGTCACACACTTATTAACCACAAAAAATGGACACAACCATCACACACTTATTAACCACAAAACAGTCACATAACAACCTCGCACCATTATGCCCACAGCTGTCAGAAGTAGTGTGTGCACAGATAAGAGAGAAACACAGCAGTCATACCACATACAACAGAGCAATCAGAAAATGGTTACTCACATGAGCCACACACAAGTTACCCAAAACAGCCACTCACACAACAGTCACACACTGATAATAGTTATGGAAGAATCAGACAAAACAATGACGCACAAGTCAAACACACCAGTCACAGGCAGCAGTCATATAGTTATACAAAAGTCACAAGTCTTAGTCTCAGACACACAGAGTAACTATAGTATAAATGATCTAATATGCTCTAAGGAGGAAGACAATGTGAGTGGGAAAACTCTCTGATAAATGGAAGATCTTTTATGATTTTATGGATTTCTTAGTTATCAAGTTTATTCCACTTGAAACTATGATAGTTAGCAGTAATGGCAAAATGCATCCTTCTCTCACATGGTGGACTCATTCCATCCATAGCTGTTATAATAAGTAAAAAGCACCATTGGTGAATGGCCAGAAAGTTTATATCGCTAGAATACAAACAAAAACTTAAAAATGTGACTCGGACCTTGGAATAAAATATGTTAAAAAAAAAAAAAAGCATGTAAGTTATAAAATAAGATTAACTGATCACACAAGAAGCATTTATAAAGCATTTTAAGCAAGTGTGCAAGGTTAAAAGTGAATAATCAGGAAATATTGAATTCTATATGAAAAACACCATGATGGTGGAATATCTTAGTGTAGCCATTTCCCCTCTGTAAATACTTCTTTCACTGATCTACAACATAAAGCAAAAGCATAAGCGTTCTTCACTAAAAGAATACAGGGCATAAGTAATATGTCCTATGTAGACTGCCTCAAGGCCCAATCACTGTATTCTGTCTCCTACAGGACTTTGAAGGGAGATCTATGCCTGGCATACATGGAATTGTCAGACCCCACTCTGATGGATCTCCTGCATATCCACAAAACAAACAACACCAGAATTACCCATACTAAAGACTTTATACCTTGCCTGTGATATAAATCGGTCCTGCTGGATAGATAGGTATGTATCCCAGAGACTACCCGATCTATGGATCAGTCTCCCCATCCATGTGAAGCAGAGTTCCTCCCTAATCCAATTCAAGTGCAACTTGGACAATTGGATGGGAAACCAGAAATTCATCCCTGGTTTGGCACCTATGCCTCTGATGCAAACAGGTAACTTGTAAATGGTTCATCTTCCAGGCCCATGCTTACACATATCAAAGGTATCGGAACTCGTCAGAGATTTGGGATGCATGGCTAGGCTTAAAAAGGCCCTTGTGATCGTTAGCACGTATGAACCTATAAAAATGCAGTTAAAATATCGCTGATAGACCTTTTTGCTGCCCTGGAATTTTGGTCGAAACAGTTAACATGACAGTCAAAGCCATCGAATTTAATGTTGCACCAGGTCCAAATTAATATAACATGTACTTTCTGTCTAAAGCCTTACTAGAGATGATGAGGTGTTTAGCTAATACCTTTATTTATTTTTTTTAAACACCTTCATCACTGGCTATGTACCTGATGTCTAAAAAAAGTGTTACAATACTGCTGCAAGCTATTGTCCAGTCTGACAGGCACTGTTAGCAATGATTATAAGAGAACTTTTCCCCTCCTAATTCCTGTAATGTGAGGCACTTTGATACTATGTAGCATGTATCATTGTAGGAAGCTTGTATCAAAGTAATCTCACCAAGTTCTATTCCAATGTGATGGACATCTTTGAGAGCAGCCACTTGGGAGTATTCGTGATGTGATGGAAAGATTGAAAATTAACAACTTTATTACTGTGTGGGTCTTGAACTGGTTATGTGGAATAAGCTCTACAGTTAGAATAACAGACAAATACTTAGATGAAACAGCTGTGAATGTCTGAGTGCCTCAAAGTTCTGCTTTACATTCTTTTCTATTTAGTTTATTCATATAGAACATTTTTAATACCAGCAGAAATGATCGAATAGTCATACAATCACTTCTGCCAGGTTTACTTTGTGGGAGCTTTCAGAACAGTGGGGAGGGGGAATTTGCCCTTCCTACACTGCTGTGTAGTCATGGAGTTGGTGTACATAATTAGTAGGCGGTATAGGGTGTGGATGGGGCTTGCCCCCTTGCAAAACACATGAGTTGTGCTTTTTGTTGCTTTTTTTTTTCATTGTTTTGACTTTGTCCTTTAGGATCAATATTTTGGTGTTCGCTTTTGTGGTACCTCAGTGTTACAAAATACATCTGTCTGAAAATATATGGATGAGTGAATATGTTGATGATATTCAGACTGGGTCAAATGTCAGGAATATCAAAGAAGACCGTATTCTGCAAAAGTAGATAAATGTAAGTGGTCAGTCTACAAATGAGTAGCGTATAAATCCAGCAAATGTATTCTGACACATTTTGGAAAAACTAAGCACAGTTATCCATATGCAATAAATTCAGAAATTGTTGAAGTTATGTTGTCTATCTAGGGCCTAGGTATGACTATGGATGAAAAATTAAATTACAGAAATCATGTTACTGGTGTTTTTGCAGATTGTAATATTATAAAGGATGTCTTAAGAAAAATTAGTATTAGGACCAGTAGGGTAATGATTTTGACCATGCATTAATTATTCTGGGGTTGTTAGTATATTCTCCAAGTCTAGCATATAGGAATTGCAGAGGATTTAGAGAATATTTACAAGATAAATATATGACATTCAAAGGATGGAATGTAAGGATTCACTAAAGGCACTGAAATTATATAATGTTTCATATAGATTAATTGTAGGGACATATGTTAGTAAACATATGTCTGAATGATGAAATACAGGCATCACTTTATGGCAAAAAAAATCGGATCACAATGCAAATACCAGAAATTTTAATATTTTGGTTAAGTTGCAAACTTCATCATCATTACTAAAGATCATTTTTGGTTCACAAATTTGGTAGAATCTGGAATTCTTCGGCATTCCATATTAGATCTTCTCATCCTCTTGCTACTTTCAAGAATTAATTGGATAACTGGGCTGAGGAAACAGTTTATAAGGCAAGGTATTATGGTGGCATATCCCAGGTAGCTTAATATAAGGCTTTGATTTGCCATTTATAATACATTGACCATTGAACATAATACTCACATGCACACAGTCTCACGCAACTTTAACTCTCAAAACAGTCATCCAACAGTTAAACGCAAGTCACACATAATAGTCATGCAGTCACACCTAAGCAATTAATGTCATAAGTTACAACTGTCATGTGCAAAACAGCCACCTAGTCTTAACTTTTACATTGGTCACACCACAGTCACACAACATCAACAATTACTTGCAAAAAAGGAGTCGCAGTAAAATGCAACAGTCTCACACAATCTCGCACTAAAACAGTTTCTCAAACAAACACATGGCAACAGTTACACACAAAGGTCATGCACAGAACTGCCACACTGGAAAACAGATGCAACTACAACCCACAAAAAAAACTGTTAAGCACACAACAGTTGCACAAGAAGCAGTTGCATACCCACAACACTCAGGCATGTAACAGACATATTTGGTCACAACACTTATACAGATAACAGTTGGACAGTCACATAAGTATACAACAGCCAACCAACCATGAAAGAACCGTTACACACACATAAGTCACATAGAGGAGTCAAACACAAGTCACACACAGCAATCACATCCACAGTAATCTTGTACAACACTCACATAGCAGTTGTACAATTCATGTAACAGACACACCAATCAAGCAGCCCCATGCAGGCACAACAGTCCTATGACAGTCAGACAGTATTTATGCATAGCAGTCATAAAGATATGCACAGCAGTCACAAATTCACAAATAAAAGTCGTACACACGTCACATAAGTCACACAGCTGCAAGTCACAAACAAGTGAGATACAATTGCACAATAATCAAATATAACAAGCTCAACATTTAGTCTCACACATAAGTCACACAGTCACAATTAGAATTTCACACTGTCAGACACACTTTCGCAGCAGGCCTACACAGGTCACAGTAGTAGTCACTCAACAGTCATGCAATAGGCATGCAACAGTCACATAACAGATGAGACAACATTCACACTATCACACCCAACAGTCTCACATGGTTGCTTTCACACAAAATAGCCACACAAAATTTTCAGACATGCATAACAGTCACTGTCAAACAGTAGTCACACACATGTATAACAGTCACTGTCAAACAGTAGTCACACACATAACACTGAAACACAGCAGATACTGACCTATCTACAAATATGGCAGAGACACACACACGTTAACACATAGTCACACACTGTCAGTCTCTGTGGTCACATATGACAGTCACATATATGACTGTCACACACCAACAAAACAGTCCCATAAAACAGTCTCACATAAAACACAGACACATTTGTGTATGTTCAATGAGCTACAATAGCCACAAACTGTTAAAACACAATGTAAACACAGTAGTCTCATTCACAGTGGGCACAGCAGTCACACAACAGTCATACAATCACTCACATAATGCAATCATCACACACAAGAGTTACACAGCAGTCTGACACAAAAAAACTAATACATATCACTACAACATAGCAATCATACAACAGGCAGAAAACAGTCTCAACAGTCATACAGCAGTTAGACATCAGTCAGAGGCAGCAGTCACAATCAAGAGTTACACAGATATCAGTCAGAGGCAGCAGTCACAGTTAAGAGTCACATAGGCACATACACATAACCATCATGCAACAGTCAGGAAATAGACTGAAAAATCACAATACCTACATACACAGTCACAAACATAACAGTAACAGAAGCACATTACATGCAAAGTAGTTACACTCAAGAGTCAGATATGTATCAAGTACACAGCCAAAAATGTATCACAATATTTGAACATACAGTAGTTACACACAACAAATGAAACAGACACAACAGTTACATAAGGAATGCAGTGGTCAGATAAGTCACCCAGAAGTTCCACACAGTTGTGCAAGAGTCAAAATGGAGAGCAGTCCACACATCACACAACAAACATACAATAGCCAGATCAACAGCCTTGCATTATCAGACACAGCTGTCTCGATGTCACATAAAACACACACATTTTCATAATAGTCACACAACAGGCATGTAACAGTCACAACAGACATATAAGAGTGACAGTCCAAACACAGTCTCACACCATTGAAATATAACAGTCCCACAACAATTACACGTAACCATCATACACAACACAGAATAGTCACATGCAATGGCCACACAACAGCCAGATATAGCAGTGAGATACAAGTCTCACACAAGAATCTGATAACACTATGGAGTCACAGCAGTCATGCAACAGACACATACAATATTCACATACTGCAGCACAACAGTCTCTCCTTGACAAAAAAAGAGAGAAACAACAGTCACACACTATTTATAGAAACATAAATGCACACTAAGGCACAATGGTAAAACAAAACAGTTTCTCTCTCTGTCTCTTTCACACATGCACACACACACACACACACACACACACGCATACACACATACGCACACAGTGAAAGAAAACAAAAAAAAGTACAAGCACAGTTTAGTCACACACAGTTGCACACAGAAGTCGCACAACAGTAACACACACAAGTTACACAGTTGTGCACTCATTAATCATGCCCTCAGTCACACGAAGCAGTAACAAATTACAGTCACACACATTCTCAGGCACAATAGACATGCACTCCAGTCACAGCAGATACAATAGTCAGGCATAATCGCATATGGGCCATGCAGCAGACACACAGTCACACACCAGAACCATATACACATTCATGTAGTCAATCATATACAGTCACATGGGCAACAGTCATACACAGCCACAATCACTATAGTCATAGCCATCACACATACAGAGCAGACAAAATCTCACACAAAACAGTAACACGAACTGTCACAGTTACCCATACTTATGGTCACAACATCACCAAAATGTCTGACAATGGTCACAGATAACAGACAGCTATCACATCAGTCACGCACAACTGTCACACAAAACAGTCAACTCTACAAAGGTCACACTAAGCCCACAAGCACTACAGTTAATGCAGTCATCATAAGTAACACACACACACACACAAACAGTCACTCATGCAGTACAAATCCATTCAACTATTACACACAGCAGTCAGCAAAAAAATGTTCATAAGCAGCAATTGTGCAAAACAGCCACATAGTCATAATGATAAGTCATACAGGCAAGAGTCACACACAAGTCAGACACAAGACACACCCAGCAGTCAAATACAATAGGCATACAACAGTCAAACAGAAGGCATACACAGAACAGGCAGAAGCAACAGTCAAATATATAAAAGTTACACACATTTAGACATAGTTTCACACAGATTTACACAAAATAGTCACAGAACAGTAAAACACAACAGTCATACACAGTCAGGCACAGTTATACATATAACAGTTATAAACTCAAAACAGTCATGAAAGTCACACACCAAAAACAGTCTCACACAAAAAAATCATGCACCAAATACACACAGCAGGCATTCAACGTGAAGACAGACAGATACACAAGTCAAACAAAGCAGTCACACATGCAAGTCACAGCAGTCACAAGCAGCAGTCCTGCAGTCAAACACAACATTTTTAGACTGTCAGACATGCAGCAGTCACACACACAGTCAACAGTCATGCAAAAGCCATGCAACTGAACAGTTACATGAGTCACACACAGGTCAGCCATGCAGCATGCATTCAACAGTTATAGTCCAGCACACAGAGCATTCACATACAGCAGTGGCAGTCATGCAACAGACAGTCACAAAGCAATCCACATAGTTTTAAAAATATGTCAGTCACACAGAAAACACATAGGTAATTCACATGTCAGCAAAAGTCACACCACCAAACACAGTCAGTAGTCAGGCACGAGTCATATAACAGCTATCAGTCTTAATCACACAAGTCACACAGAATAGTCATACAGCACACATTAGCTCACATCAGATGCACAACTGCCACAATCAGACCTAAAGCAATCACATACAGCAGTGAGACAACAGGCATACTGCTGTCGGACTCAGCAGTCAGGCAGTCACATAAGTCATATACAGCAGTCTCTCTCTCACACACACACACACACAATAGTCACTCATCCAAGGCAATTACACATAACTCACAACCCTCATAGACAACAGTTACACAGCAGTCTCTCATTCATAAAAACGTACAACTCAGATTCTAAATGATCACACAATAGTCACATAGCAGTGGTCCACATTAGTCACAGTCACACAAACTAGTTGCACACGAATTTCACACAAGAAGCACAACAATCTAACACAACACTCACCTACAAATCATACAGTTACAGTTATACACAGCAGACATAAACACAGTAGTCACAGTCACATAAAACATTTAAAAACAATCACAGGAGGCACATGGAGAACAGTCTAAAACACAGCAGTCTCATGTACACAGTATGCAGCAGCAGACACACAGACAAGTCACACTCAGTATAACACAACAGCCACAAACAAGTCAAACATACCAGCCACTTAAGAAAATAACACACAATTGCAACAATTACATATAAGCATTATACATAAAAATTCCACACAGTAGTCTCTCCCATTTCAGACACACAATCCAAACACAGGCAGAAATGTTGCATGCAATAGTCACCCATTAAGTTGCACAAATCAGACATACAGTCATAAACACTGAAGTCATACAGACAACAGGCAGAAACAAAGCTTACATGACAGTTATAAACAACAAGCAGGCTTTCATACACAAAGAAGCTATCGCAAAACATAACAGTCACATCAGCAACAAAAAGAACAGTCCATCACAAGAGTCTTTCATGTATGTAAAACAGTCATAAACAACAGTGAGTCACCAACAGTTACACAGTTATGAGGCAGACAATTGAATAATAAAGTCATACAGAAGATACAACTCAGACACAACAGTCTCACACCATCAGACAGTCAACAGTCACGCACAATCACACGATATTCCCACATGCAAATCATTCCATACAACACTAAGAAATAGCCAAACTCCTTCAAACACAGAACAATTGCACACACAGCAGTAACACACAGGACTGTCAGATATAAGACACATAACACAAACAGTCACAACAGCGAGGCATACAAGTTAAACTCAGAATTGTTCCACACAGCAGTCATACAACAGCAGTATCTAATGATCAGAAATGGCAGCCACATTCACAAGAGTCACATAATGATCACATTCATAACAATTGTGTACAACAGTCAAAAACAAGATTCCCCCATATAACAGTCACTCAAAATGAGTCATGCAACCATCAGTCAGAACCATCAAATAGTTAGCCACGTGTGTTAGACATGTCACAAACAATCATGCAACAGTCAGATGCAAAAGATACACAAGCATCACAAACATAAGAGTAGCAAGCAGCCTTACACAACAGTCACACAGACACACTCCTCAATCACAGACACCACCATCACACAAAAGTCATACAAACAATCAGATACAACAGTCACACAGCACAAACACAGCAGTCACACAATCACATACAATTCACACAAACAGTAAAACACTCCAGTCAGACACTGTAGTCTCACACATACAACAGTCACATGTACAATGCACACACAACTGCCACATTGAAAAGTAGCACACAGTAGTCTAAAAAGAGAAAACAGTTACACAACAATCACACATACAACAGTTGCGCACATCAGCAACTCAAGTCACACATGCAAAATTTACATGAACACAAAGTCACACAACAGCCACCATTGTACAACCCTACAACAAAAAACAGTCACAGACTGAGCAGTCAGACATGCAACAGTGACACAAGAGACCCACCAGTGAGTCACACATCCACAACCATCTTTACCTCACACATACACACACAACGCACAATACAGTCATACACAGCCACACACAGCAATCACACAAAGTCTCTGGCACATAAAGCATTCAAACACACACAATAGTCACACATAAAATAGACACACACACAAAGGAATCAGGCACACAGGCTGTATACCTGCACAGACTCCATTGTCACCCATTTTTTTTTTGTGTAGCTGGTTGAAAGCTTGGACTCTGATGCAAACTGCTTGGCTTCATTGCACTCATCTACCTTACTCCCAGTTTTTGCCTACCCTCTTTCTCTACAGTTATTCTTAAACAGCCATGCTCATCATTCAGTTCCTCATTTTAAAACACACCATGTCACATTATCTTGTCCCACCCCTTGATTTGCTCCACAACCTTAACTACATCTCTCTCTCTCCTCCCATAAAAGTATTACCTCTTTAGGGACTACCTGTGATAGCCTTTCTTTCTCTTTCCACTCAGCAGTCATCCTCCTTTGAAATCCTCTAAATCAGCTGCTCCCTTTCTACTATGTTTAATAATAGAAGTATTTTTTCAATTCATTCCCAAATTAATTGCTTTCTTTACATTTAACCTCACCACCTTTCTTAGCCCATCCCTTACTTATTTATGACATCCTCTTCCTCCATCTAATGCCACACCCAGACTGTCCCTACTAATACATCACCATTAAATACATTACCATCATGCTTCACTTCATGCCATTCCTCATCCTTCTGCTACAGCTTAGCCATCTTATCCTCCTGTCAATCAATCATACCATTACAACCACCATTCAGTCATTTTCTTTTTCTTCTGTACCCATCTGACAAAATCCTCTTCTCCTCCATCTCCCATTACTTCAATACCAGGTTAATCCATCTTATTAGACTATTGCATATAAATGTCAGGACCACTCAGTCCCCACACTGCCACCAATGTTTGACACAAATCCTGTTTCTTACTACTATTCCTACTACTACTACCACCACCATCATACCATCCAAACAATTGTGCAACTTCTACTCGGTTGTGATATGTACCCAACCCAGGACTGAACTCTCCCATACATCCCCACTCATCTCCTTCATTTACAAAGCTCAACAATAACTCTCCCACTCCCATTACAATCCTCACCACTCAGAATCTTTGGCCTCAGTATTCATACTGTACACAACAAAACAGCTCTGCTGCATGCATAGACATTCCAACATAGCCCTGACATTTTCATGTTAATCAAAACTAGTTTAAAACCCAACATACATAATGAGGAGACTACAGTATCCTGTGGCTTGAGTCCATCATCACAAAAACAGGAGATATTGCTGTCATATTCTCAATTTTCCTAAAAATAAGTTTATCCTAAAAAAATTTCTCCTTCTCTGATGCTAAAATCTTAATATCCACTCTATGATAAATAATTAAAAATGTCTATCTATAATAGCTCTCTATATCCCCTCCGATCATGAAGGAAACTCATCCATAATTGAAGATGTTCTTTATATGGTCTATAGTACTATATGTAAATATATTATATAATAGTGATATATGTAAAAAAATGCTCTTGCTCTGGGACAGGAACACAAACTGAACCTCGTGTAACCCCTTCTGTCCCTAATGTGACTTTTATACGTTCACCCAATTTATTTATTTGTTTATTTTTATGTTTGTTAACTGGATTTATCCGAATGAGCAAGTACCCTTTTTTCAGCAGAGGTCTGGGGAGAAAAGCTCCATATACAAAAACTTTTAAATACAGAAAAAACTCAAAATACAGAAACACTTTAAATACAGAGCAAACTCTAAATCCAGAAATAACTCTAAATACATAAAAAACTAAATTCAGCAAAAAACTCTAAAAACCAAAAAGTAAACAGAGACAAAGTAAAATACTGCCAAAATAAAGTGTTGGAGAAGATGGTACATAGGAGGAATAAAAAGGATAATAAAACAATTGGTTGAATATCTGCATATGGTATTAGGGCATGTATACACATAAATGGGCATGTAGATCAGAACAGTCTGGGGAATTTTATAGTGTCCCACTAATATGCTGCTTGTATTAGGGAAAGGGGAAAGTGATAGGCAGGTGAAGTAAAAAAGGAGGGAGAACTGAGTAAGGCAGGGTATTAGGAAGTTAGAGATGGAGTAAGAGGGTGAAATAAGAAGGTGAGGTATCAGGGAAGAAGTGAGGGTTGAGGAGGAGGAGGGGATGAGAGAATTAGGTTGGGTCTTGTCAGAAGCAGAGCCATGAGATCTGTAGTGTCTGTTTTAATGCCTTTTTGAAGTTGAGGGTATTTGATATAACTCTGATGGTTACAGCACGTTTGTTCCAGGCAAAGGCTACAGAGTAGATGTATAGGTTTAAACCTATTGTTCTTTTGGGCTTGTATATGTCCAACAGAAGCTGGACAGAACTCCAGAGAGAGAGTAGAAGTAGGAGTATAGAAGTTGATGAGAGGCGAGATGGTAGGGCAGGAGGTAAGTTTGTTAATACTGGAGTGAGTTAATAGCAATTGAGCTAGGAGTAGCTGATAAGAGAGCTCAAGCCAATTTTGGCATTTAAGGGAAAGGCAGTGGTGTGAATTGTAGGGTTGATTTGTGGCAAAACTAGTGACTTTATTATATGAGAGTTCAAGTTTATATTTTAGGGAGGATTGTAGGTTGATTAAGATAGGAGCGGCATAGAGTAGAGTGGAAAGAAGATAGGCATAGGCAAGGGAGATTCTGGAGTCCTTGTTGAGGAATTTTTGTTTCTATAAAGTAACCAAGTTTTTGCTGATTTTTTTTATACAACTTTGAACGTGTAGATTGAATTTTAGTTGATCGTCAATAATAATGCCCAGGAGCTTGGAGTGAGTTTCTACATTTATTACAGTGTTGTTGAGGGATGTTGTAGTGAAGGAAGGTTTAAGATGAGAGAGAGATTTTGGGAGAAACAGAAGTTTGTCATTTTGGAAGGTTGAGTACAAGTTGGTTATTTGTTAGCCACCATTTGACGGAGTTGAAGGAGTTTTGGGTGATAGTGTGGAAGTGTGAAAGATTATCAGATGTGCAGATGATAGTGATGTTGTCAGCATATTGTATGAGAGGACTCAGATAAGAAAGTGTGAAGACTGTTAGTAAAGATGTTGAATAGTAGTGGTCCAAGAATGGAACCTTGTGGTACACTGGTATTAACATGGAGGAAGTGTGAGAAGGAAGAGAGAGCCACCAAACAGATTGCTGCCTGTTGGAAAGGTAGCTGGAGAACCACTTGAGTGCTAAGTTGGAGAAACCAAGATCAGACATTTTATTGAGAAGGTTTGGGTGAGAGATAGTGTCAAAGGCTTTTTAGAGGTTGAGAAATAGGCATGATACTAGGTTATTGTTTGGCTTGAAAGATAACATGAATGAAGGAGATTAGAGCAAAAGTTGTGCTATGGTTAGGGCGAAATATATATTGCTTGTAGTGAGTAGATTGTTTTGTAGAAGATATTCAAGGAGTTGTTTTGTGTAAGCATTTTTCAAGTATTTTCAAGAGGTGGGACAGAATGGCTATGGCCCTGTAGTTTGAGAAGTCAGTAGAGTGTCCTCCTTTGTGAATTGGAATAGTGAAGAATTGTTTCCAGATAGAAGGGGCTGTGGATTCTTGGATAAATCTGTTGATAAGGACTGAGATAGGATAAACCCTTGAGTTAGCAGATAGCCTTAGGAAGACTGGTGGTAGGTTATCTGCTGAGGGAGACCAGGGCTTTAATTTATTCAGTAGTGATTTTATGTAGGCAGCAGGGACAGGTTTGAGTGAAAAGGTAGGTTTATGGTCAGAGGGAGAGAGAGGAAAAGTGAAACTGGAAGTGTGACCATTTTGGTTGTTTGTTAATTAAGTCAATGAAATAGGAGCTGAGTTTAGTGGCAGTTTCAAGGGGAGAGTTATTAGGGCAAGGGTTTGGTATACTGGGAGAGCCTGGGTAAAGGATTTTGTTAATGGTGTTCCATAATTTTTTTGGGTTGTTGTGATGGTATGTTTGAAGCTTTAGACAGAAGTTTTTTTTATCATTATTAACTTGTTTTTTTTAGTGAGGTTGTGGACTTCTTTATAGGTTTGAAGGTGATTAGGAGATTTGGTTTTTAGCCAGTTCTTCCATGCAATATCCCTTTTGTGCATTAGGGAGCATGTGGACTGAGAAAGCCATGGTGCATGGAGAGATTTGAATCTGATTTTCCTAAAGGGAGCAAGGGGATTGACAATGTCCAGAAAAATGTGGGTGAATTTTAAGAACAGTATCCCCCTAGTGGTATTTAAGAGGAAAGACCATTTTATGGAGGAGAGACTGTTGTTGAATTTGTCATCGTTGAAATTAGTGAGACTATGGCACTCTGTATTTGTTTTGCCTAATTTGATGAAGAGAGTGCCTCTGAATGCTGGCTGCTGGAAGGTGGTCGCTGATAGAATCAGGCAGTGTTTTGGGGTTATGGTACAAGTTCCACTTAGATACTAGTTTCCAGTCTAGGACAGAGCTGGATTCAAGTGATTTGCTATAGTGGGTAGGGGTTGAAATTAGTTGCATAAAGCTGTGGAGATTTATACTACAGGTAGGGGAGTCAGTAGCTAAGGTTTGCCAGTCAGTGTTGACATTCCCCTGTGTTATTGTTTCGTTAGATATGTACTGGTTGATCCAGGAAAGAACATGCAGCAGTGGTAGGTTTTTTTGTGATTTTTAGTTTGCAGCTGACTAGTAAGAGTTTAGCAGAGTGAAAGTTGGGAAGTGAAATGGACAATAGTGGCAAGTTATGCTGGTCTGAATATATTATAGCTACACATCCTCCTTTCTTTGTGGACCCTGTCAGAGTGGAAGATATTGTACCTTGGTGAAGAATTTTGTTGTCTGTGATGTGGGGTTTAAGCCAGGTTTTGGTGAGAATTATTATGTCAGGCAAGTGTTGGGCAATCCATGAGTGAAATTCACTAACTTTGTTGAGAATGCTGTGAATATTCAAAGAGATTATGGTTAAGCACTTGGTAGAAGACTTGGAGGGAGAGGCAGATGGATGTGTGGGGAAACTGTAATGAAAGGGAGAGGAGTGGGGGCCAGGGTTGGGGTCAATATCTCTCAGTAAGAATATATTCTAGTGATGGGTAGCAGTGTAGGTATCTTAGAACTATTAGTGGAGTATTTAGGCTTAGTTTTGTGAGGGTGTGGGAGGACACGTAATTTGAATTTGTGCATGAGAGGGATGGACAGGTTAAATAAATGGGGTGCTAGAGTGACAGGGTAAGGTTTCTCCTCATTCCATAGTGGGTGGTTAAGAGTGGAAGGTAAGTTTATGGAAGGCAATTTAGTTTGATAACAGGAAAGTTGAGACAGTAGAAGGAAGAGAGTAGTGACATAGATGAGAAACATATTTGGGGAGGTTGAGAAAGGAGGAGTGGTAGAAGGAAGAGAGAAACTGAGTAGGGTAGAAAGGTGGGTAGCAGTGTGCAGGAAGAGGTAGGCTGGGTGTTAAGGCAGGGGAGAGGATGGAATTGCTGTTGGGAAAGCTTAGCAGAGGATGAATATTGGGAATGGTGTATAACGTGTATGTAGTTTAATGTGAGGGTGAGTAGTAGTGAGGGAGGAGTGGGGCAAGCTAGAGGGAGGAGATATGGTTAAGAGGAAGGTAGAGTGTGTCAATTGGTAGGCATGAGAAGGTAGAGATGGTATGGTGATGAGGTATGTGGAGTGTAGTATTGAAGATGGTGGGGTAAGTGGTGAACAGAGTCAACAACAGGTGGAAGTAAAGTTAAAGGGAGCAAGTCAACTAAATAAATGCAGTTTTATAGATGGTAGGGGAGAATGTAAAAACAGAATAAACAATGAAATAGGAGGATAAGGCAGGATATGAAAAGGTGCTGATAAATTGTGCGAGGAAAGAAAGAAGAAATGGGGAGTAATAGGGGGAATGTTAATGTGTGCTAATAAGGCTATGTTGAGGTATAGACCAAATATGGGTTACACAGCAGAGCGGGTCTACTTTACATGGTCGACTTTTCAAAGTCAGTTTCATATGAACGAGACCATATGATCGACTTTCAGAAAGCCAACCATGTAAAATAAACAAAAAAAACACAACGAACACTTACCTTAAGACTTTATCTGCTATTAATTTTGCTGCATAGTAATATATCATATTTACTTCTATGTCACATGAATTTCTGATAACAGTCTTGATTACTGTGTTCATTCATTTTATCAGACTTCTAACATTTTTGGTATTATTGACTTTCTGTATTTTATTCCTTTCATCAATCTTAATATGTCTATTCATCTCTGTTAAAGCAAGTAACTCTTCCTTTAGATTTTATTCTCCATTTCCTGCAAGCATTCTGCAAAAATTTTCAGAACACCATCCTGTGTCATATAATCTTCAGCTGCATCCTGCGTAATCCGTTGCTGTTTCATGTGGGAACTCAACCGGCCTAGCACTCGACAACACTGACTGTGTCAGAGTTTCCCGTTTCCTGTTCTGTCCCTTGCTGTGCAACTCCTATTGAACTTTTATACTAGTTTCCTGCTGAAGGCTCCAGATTATTTTCATGTGGCATGTGATCAGATGCTTACCATTCCATCTGTTTCTCCTTAATTTGGGGACTTATTGTTCCATCATGTTGCAATGTTAACAGAGCTGGATTTTCTACAGTAAATTTTTCACTTCACAGATAATCCATAACTTTGTTTCTTTTTCCTTAACTTCTCCATTACTAATCCTTTTTTCTACGTTCCACCTTTGCTTTCTAAGTTTTTTGTATTGTAAAATTTTCCTTATCTGTATGCCTTTGCCTGTATTTCTCTTCAAATATCTTTGGTGCTGATTTTTTGCATTGATTAGTTGTGTTTTCTCGTAAACATTGCACCATATTAAATCTCTTTTCCATGTCCACATTTCTTCTTCAGATGTCTCTTGTTCCACCTGTTTCTCATTACTTTGGGGACTCATTTCATCATGCTGTGACATAACCAGTGTTAGACTTTCCACACTAAATCCTTCACTCCATAGATATTCCATAACCAGCTTTTGTTTGTTAAACTTCTATTTTACTAATCTTCTTTTCTTCATTCATCATTTGTGATCTTATTTTTTCTATTGTGAAATTTTCTATAAATTTTCTATATCTGGGTGTTTTTGCCTGTATTTTTCTTCAAATATCTTTGGAGCTGTTTTTTTTTTTTTTTTTTTTTTTTTTATTGATTAGTTTGGCTTTCTCCTTTCATAAATATTGCAGTATATAATATCTCTCTTTCTTTCTCATGTCCATGTTTCTTTTTTCCACCATTCAAAAATCTTTAGGTTTTGTTTGAATTTTTGCATTGTCATCCCCTTCTTTTTCCAAGTGGCCCAAGATTTCTTGGTCTGTGTAATGGTTTTTCATGAATCTGTTTTATTAATGAAAACAATTTTGCATTTGAAGCTTTTGGCAGTTTTTCTTGTGCAAGTATTTTTCTTTCCTCTAATTTCTCTTTTAATCTTTTTGAATATCTTTTATCCATAAATTATGGGCTTCTTGCATAATAGCAACAATACATAATTTCTTTCTTATTCTCAGTAGTCCACTATATAATCTTTATGGCTCTTTTTTGGCCTGCTAGTTTTTGTGTTTTTTGTGGACTACTACTTCATTCTACAATGGGGGGGGGGGGCTTCACCCTCCATAAGGGGTTAGATCTGTACAGCTGACCAGTTTCAGGCCAACTGCCATGCTTTCCCTTAATTTCAAAATCATTGACAAATATAATCACACTGAGCCAGTTCACTCTTTCTTATATCCACTTCCCTTCCATCTCCATCTCCACATGGGCTTCTACCATCACAGAACACCATCACTGCCCTACTCTCATTTCTTAATGTCATTTACCATCATAAAAATAGCAACATAATGTCAATTGTGTTTCATAGGTTCATAGGTTCATAGGTTCATACTAGGCTATCTGCCCGAGGGCATTTATAAGCCTAGCCCATCGTTTTGTGGCTTACACCACCCCTTTAGTATGGGGAACTATACCCCTTATTTTGCTGTGCCTCTTGTTCTATCCAAAGCTTTTGATAGTGTCTCTCACCAAGTATTGCTCCCTCATTTGGCACATGCAGGCCTCTGCCCCGCCTCCCTAAACTGATTTAACTCACACCAGTCAAGTAGGTCACAAAGTGTTGAATGACTACAGGCTACATTCTATCTTCTTTCTGTCTCGATAGGGATACCTCAGGTTCTCTCCTTGGCCCTCTATTTAATATTTTTATCAATGACTTTCCATCAGCCTTTGGCAACTTAACCCTCACCCAATATGCAAATGTCTCCATAATCATTTGTCCTGGCCCCCCAAAAAATACACAAGAATTCGAACCAGTTCCCTTCATCATAATGGTATCATATTGTTAACGTGTTGAAAGGTGGTTTATTATGCAGCTGTTCAATCCTCATGCATTGTGTTATGTTGTGTTTGACTCAGAGATAATGAAAGCAGTTATGTAACATGGCGCAGTCAGATCACTGTCTCTAACACAAGCACAGTGATGTTAATCACTCTAAGTGAGAGGGTGCAGTTTGCAACACAGCTGTAATGGCTTAAATTATGTAGACTCACAAGACATCTAGTCATACTGAAAAAGTGTGCTGTCCTAGAAAGTAAAGAAAATGTAAAGTCTGAGCCAGTGTGCACTTTCAGAAGTACTTGCCATTCCAAAATCAGCTTTGTGTGACCTGCTAAATGATATATAACATGTGTGTTTGTATGACAAGCAAATTCCCAACCTTCACAGCAAACAGTACTGGAATTATATGCACAGGAGGGAGGTTTGCTCAGATTTCCTATCTCGTGCTCATGTAAATGGCACAAGGCAGAAGTCTGAGGCATTAGTAATTGACAATGAGATTGGAGAAGTCCCTTTATTTTGGGGTTAGTACAATTAAGTAGTGGGAAATGTGGGACAACTTCCTGAAACCCCCAGAATAGTATTTTTAAGTGGTGCAGTGAGTTTCATTCTTTGACTTACAGCTCACAATTTTGTGGTAACACCTTTCAGTGGCAACTAGTTGTGATTTACTTTTCTGTTATGGAACCTGTTATGATATCTTCAGTAGCCCTTTATTAGTCCAGAAAGCTAAAATACTTCCACAGCTTTAAGTATGGAGGTCCTGTCTCACTGATGATATCTGTCTCAGATTATGTGTCACAGGCAGGTATAAGTCTAGCCTTAAGAAGCATTCTACCTTCTCCAAGGATGATGCCACAATACAAACAAAAAGTGATTGACTTTAACAATTGACTTAGCTTCTGGTGTCAGTCCAAGAGGATCCAATATCTGTCATCCTGGAAAGGCATGGTTGACAGATCACACTGCTTTGCCAGACATGGTCTGCACCTGTCTTCTTTAGGCCTTTTTATACTGGCAAAGGCATTAGCCATGCCTGTTTTGCCTTTTGTAGACAGTGTCAAAATAATCAAACTCCCAACATGACAAAATCTTCTCTAGATAAACTCAAAGTACTGATGCTTAATGCTAGGACTCTAAACAGAAAAACTGCACTCTCTGAAAACACTCCTCACTTTGGAAGATGCTGATGTCTGTACAGTCACCAAGACATAGTTCAAAGGCATGGAAAGCATACCAGCAGTGCAGGGCCACAATGCCTTCCATACGTTTAGACCAGAAGCTGTGTGTAGAAAAAAACAAAGGATGAGGTGTGTCCATCTCCATTAGTGACAAGTACACCTCGGGACTGGTCAAACAGTATGACTCTCTTGAGCTACTCCATGTCAGATTAGCTATAGGCAAAGCTCCCTACCACATCATAGCTAGCTATAGGTCCCCCACCATGAAACAGAAAAAAATACCTAATACCCTGACTTACTGAAGTCACTCAGCATATTAACCAACACCAAACTCATGGGTGATTTTAATTATCCTACCATCGGCTAGGAAACATACACAACCACAAACACACTGACTCAGAGGTTCTTAGACTTTATCAATGCAAATGCTCTGGAATAGTTAGTCAGCACACCCACAAAAGGTTCAAATATCCTGGACATAGTACTCAGTAACATAGGAGAGCACTGCACCCCTCATGTGATGTCCTCCCTGGTAAGACTGGATGATAAATCAGTCTTGTTTGATGTAATTATGAGATGAGATACCCCATCAAGCTCAAAAATGCTTAAGAATTTTTCTAAGACAAATTACCCCCTACTAAGTGATGGCATAAGAAGTTTTAAAGTCTCCTCAAACATAGCTAACATGGACTCCAATGCAGAGGTGTATTTCAATGGCCTGAATAACCACTTAGGCATTTGATTAGAATCAGTTATACCTCCCAATTTGGAATTAACTCCTACATTACCAAATCAGTAGCCAACTGGGTCACCAACAAGACACATACTGTCAAAGTGGGTGACCACCTGTAGCAAAAGACCAGTCACCAGTAACTTACCACAGTGTTTTGTGCTGGGCCCCTTACCATTTGAAATGTATTTCTTAGAAGTCCAGGCAAACTTGGACATCCTGTGGCTGATGACTTCAAACTGGGAGCAATCACTGAGTCCCCCAAAGATGTTAACATACTGCAGATAGGGTTAACACAAACAAATGATTGGTACTAAAGCTAAATGCAAACAAATGCATTATTATTCCTTTGGGAAAGCTGACATCCCTGCTAATTACATTAGAGATAACACCCCCCCCAAGTGTAGACCCAGTGGTGTGTGATCTGGGTACTCAGGTTGATAGCAATCTGAACTTTGACCACCACATATCCACAGTAGTAAGAAAATCCTTCTATGTGGCACATCTTATAAGTAAAGGCATTGCATCTAAATCTAAGGATGTTATAATTCCATTATACTCGACCCCCATCAGACCAATAATTGAGCACACTGATCCTTTTTGCATGTACCTCACCAGACACCTGCAACAACTGGAGTGTTCACAGAAGTTTCTCATCAAGAAATCACAGGGTACACAAAATAAGTTTATATGGAAAGACTGAAAGCCTTGTCACTGTATTCTGCCTCCTACTGGTTGCTAAGGTGTGACCTGTGCCTAGCTTAAGGGCAGTCCCTGACCCAGACCTGATGGAAGTACTACACACTCATAAATCAAACTGCATGAGGGTCACTCGCTCCAGGGAACTTAACCAAGCCTCTGACATGAACAGGTCATTCTGGAGACATCTTCCAGAAGTTGCCACTTCTCTGGAACAAGCTTCCAATTCCTGTGAAACAGAGCCCCTCCTTCACCCTCTTCAAATACAACATAGATCAATAGATGGGTGACTGCAAATTCACTCCTGGGATGGTGCCCATGTACCACCTGGACAGAAGAAGTCAGTGTTAACTGCCATTGACCCTTACCTCTGTGAACTTCACCCACTTAACCACCAATTGGATAAACTCAGGATAAATATGGCTAGACTTGTAAGGGCTCTAGGGTAATTAGTCTTGTACCTGCCTATGGACATATGAACCTATGAACATGTGTGTGTGTGTGTGTGTGTGTGTGTGGGTGTGTGTGTGTGTGTGTGTGTGTGGATGGATGCTGAATCACTACTAAATACCACAAGCAAGGTGCAAGGTGCAATGGTTGCCAAGGGCCCGCGACAGTGTTCGGTGCTGTAACTATGAATTAGTAGTCAATGCCATGCAAATGAGGCAAGTAATACTGAATCGCAAACGTTCCGCCAGAGTAAGGATGTACCTGACAGCACAGTGCTATAACACCAAGGAGTGTATCAGAGGAGATACGTGACATCAGCAGAGGGGTGTGCCACCGTATCAGTAAGCACATTGGAGCTATGCAAATCTGGCCTGGCCATTGCTAAGCAAAGCTGCAGGACAGGGGTGGGGAGGAAGGTATAGAACTGTTTAGCTGAGAGCACACATGGTGCCCGAAAGCGCATGTGTACGGGGATGAAAATGTGCCCGAAACCCGGCAAGCGGATGCATGCGCCGCGAACAATAGCATAAACAGGAAGGTCAGGGGAAGAAAAGAAGGAAATGCCGAAGCAGGGTAATTGGCGTACTAATGAGCACTTAACACCAATCAACTCACGTCAGCCAATCGACGCCATAAGACAAGCCTGCATGCAGAAACCTGCAAAATAGGATATGGGAGGCAGGGGATTGCAAAGAAAAGAGGGGAGGACTTGGAATGCAAAGATAGGAGAACTGTCATAGCAGAGCAAAGCAAACCCACAGTAGACCGGCAATAGAACACACTACACAAGATAAGCCAGGTCTAGGAAAGTACAAATGAAAGCAGGCTGCTGGATGCATGCCAGCAAATGGTAGGTGTAACGTGCACAAATGTAAACGGAAGGGCAGGAGGTAATTCACGGCAGCCAAATGTAATGCAACACCAAAGGCAGCACAATAGTGGTTCCGTTAATAAAACACAGAAGATACTCTGTAGCCACGATCGTACATACACACCCTATGACATCATCAGTGTTCACAGCAAAACAGTATAAAGTGTGAAAGCAACCAACACACACCTGTGTATTCCCAAACACTGCACCATAGGTGTAAACAGACGGGGAACTTTTAAAATGTACATGTTGGGAGCTGCCATAGCTGTGATTCATCAGCATGTGTTACAGACCGGCGGTGTTGTGGAGGATGATGCCGACAACCACTGTAGACCTCAGAGGAGGAGAAGAGTGTTCAGACCAAAAGTAACCTACCAGGGGCTACATGATCCAGAGATAGTAGAGCATTACAGGGTGGACAGGGACATTCTACAGCAAATAGTAGAGCTGTGCCAGCCATGCCTGAGATCCAGAAACAACAGAGGGGAGCCCATCCCAGTGGACATGAAGGTATGTGTAAGCTTGTGAATACTAGCCACAGGTACCTTTCAGAGGCCAACTGGAGATATAATGGGGATCTTATAGGCATCGGCATCCAGGGTACTACACCAGTTCCTGGATGCCATGTTACCACATGCCAATGAGCATATATACTTCCCCCGAACTCAGGAGGAGTTGGCTAGCAATATGCGTCACTTCCACCGTGTGGCAAATTACCCAGAGGTACTGGGTGCAATAAACTGCATGCGCATACAAATCAAGTCACCACCCGGTGAGTATGGTAGGCGCTACATAAACCGCAAGGGATTCCACTCCATCAACTGCCAGGTCATGTGCAATGCCCAGGGCATTATCATGGATGTGTGTGCTGGCAGCCCTGAAAGCTACCACAACTCCCATATCTGGCATGCCTCACAGCTGTATCAGGTATTTGTCGGGGGGGACATCCCACAAGGCCACCTTGTGGGGGATGCTGGCTATGCACTGGAGCCGTGGATGATGACCCCCATCAGAAATGCACACACACCAATGCAAGAACGCCATAATGAGGCACATGCACAAACCAGAATCATCATAGAGCGTGTGTTCGGGATGCTGAAATCACAGTTCCAGTGCTTGGACACATCTGGTGGAGCCTTGCAGTACTCTCCAGGCATGTGTGCCCACATCTTCATAGTATGTGCCATGCTACAAAATATGATCCTGCGGAAACAGCTGCAGCAGGGTCAAAATGGGGGAGGGCCTCACAGCTCACCACAATTGCCGAGGCCAACACAGGCACAGAGGGATCCAGACCACGGACACACTGTGCCAGCCCCAGTAGGCAAACAGAGGCATGCTCAATATGCCTACGCCTTGGCAAAGAGGGAATGTATAGCACATACCTTGACAGTGTAGGCTCCCATGGACTGACACCCCTCTCCACCTGCACACACAGTACAATGGATGGCACACAAACACGACCACCTGTAAATTGTGATGTATAGGTGGCCCACTGTGGAATCCTACATAGGCAGCCCTCAAACATTGTACACGCAACAGCCATTGGAACACAGAAATGTCAACACCTGAACAGTAGATGCACCTATCAGCATCTGTCGGTGCTGTGTGTATAGGTTCCCAGGTACATCGGCAGGTACACGCCCGATTGTCAGAGGCAAAACACCAAACAGGGCAAACAGTGACTCCCGTCACCACAACATCGAGTAAGCAACTGTCGCTTACTGGAGTAGAGGCAATCGTGGGAGCACATGTGTGTAAGCACTGTCCTACACACACTCAGCATTGATTCCCCGCTGCATTACCGAGGGGCTCCACAAAATGTAATCAGGGATGTTGTGTCAAGGCAGAGGATGTACCCATGACAGGCATTCGTCAACCCAGCATGCTGTATCCACAGTCGTATGAAGGTGTAGCACAGTAGCGGGTGTAGCTAATTGTGATATACATAACCAATGCCGGAGTACAGCCAGTAAACATCACATGGACATACCATTAACTGGACCCATCAATTTGTAAACTAATGGAGTTATCCATGTGAGTGTAGTGTAGTGTGGAGTAACTGCTGTAGTGCACTTCACATACAAAATGACATAATACGTGTACAACCCCCAGATGTCCAAGTGGTACATGCAGTGACTGTCGTGCATGTTCCCGGTCCCACATCCCACAAGGTATGTAATATAATCCCGATGGCACGGGTAATGCATTCCGGATGCAGGTCATCAGAATATGTGTAGCACACGTTAGCGGGAATAAGCGTTGCCCACAGCTGGTAAGCGATGTTTAAATACGACTATACGGATATGCACGAAACAGGGCTAAGCTTCACCTCAGATCACGGTCAATGATGTACAGAACAGGTGAAACCAGCATTAGTCACCCCTGAACAAATAGCGCCTGCTCTGAAGGGTAAAATGACCACTGCCAGGAGTGGAACAGGCAATCATGTATACAATCACCCAACACTGTTGCTAGCCAAGATGTACGTATGGCAGGGTTGCCACATTGCAAATGAACAATGTGGGACATACGCCAGATGTCTGCAGGCCAACACATATACCCGGCCAGTATGAAAACCAGAACGTCAGTGTTTTGCATTGATAAAAAGCTTATTCTAGTAATGGTCGCAGGTACGTGTTCTGTGTCCTGTAACATGTAGGTGGGTCAGATACAGAATAAGTGTTTTATGCAAACATTACATAAACTATAGGGAATATGTTTCTCCCACAGTCGCAGGACATTTGCTATGTTCACAAATATGTCGCAGGGCACATCTGCACAAAGAGGGACTGTCCCTCCCAAAGTGGGACGGGAGGTAATCTTAACCCATGGCAGGTGTGTAATGTGACAGGTACAGACACAAACGTGCATAGTCCAGGAAACACATTATACACTGACAAGCACACAATGAAAGGTGTATCGTGCCTGTCACCACCCCTGTCTGAGATATGTATATATATATATATATATATATATATATATATATATATATATATATATATATGTATATATATATATATGTATATATATATATATATATATATATATATATATATATATATATATATATCTCTACACATATATAATACAGATAGAAAGGGCGACAGTGTGATATATGTTGATATATAAGGAGTCACTGACATCTGCAAATATATAGATAGCTCAACAACATTCAAAACACCTTTGAGGTACAAATAAATAGGATACCGCCAAGTATGGAACATGTCAAACACTGACATGCATAACCAGGAGGCTGAAAGACAGAAAGAACACAGTACTGGAACAGTAGAACCGCGAGCAATATGATGATAGTACGGACATGTAGTCACTGCTGCCGGCGGTGTGGTCCACGTAGGTACCATGTACAACTGTGGTTGTGAGTGATGTAGCCTGTGTATGTGTGTGTTGAGGGTGCCATGTGTGTTTCCGTGTGACTGTAATGTGTGTGTGTGTGTGTGTCCGCATCGTGTGTCTGTAGGTGGCAACTCAGAGGTAGATGATAACGGTAGGTGTGGATATAGCTAGTCATAGGCATGTGGTAAACACCTGTCCCACATTGGGAGGGACAGACCCTCCCTGGGCATGTGTGTCCTGACATGAAACATTACAAAGGGCAACTGTCCGAGAGTTGAGGACATTAGTATGTCCCAAATATTATGCAATAATCGCAGGAAATACTCATGCCTGTATGTAAGAAACGGAAATGTTACATGCAAACTGATAAGTAGGCAAGGCCCAAGAACAATTGGTATGTAATGAGGATAAAAGTATGTGCTATCCTGTGTACTGACCGTGGCTATATGTCAGCCTATAAACACCACTGTGTGACCCGAAAGTGTCTAACTATGGCCATATGAAAAAGCCGTGCCACAGAGGGTCTGACACCAACACCACTGCAATGACTGCAAATATCTAGGACACACATACACGGGATAGCGGTCATTTAGAAATATCCCTGCACATATCGCTGTACATCCGGAGGTATGGAAGAATCAACCTCACCTGCATACCATATAGAAACCAATTAACAATGGCCCAAAGTAAATTCCCATAACAGAAGTCTAGTAAGTGATAGCACTGTAATTAGGGAAGGGGCCCACACACATACATATGGACTACGTAGAAATGCAAGCCCCACAAAACCATATATGCTAAGTTCACCCGCCTACACCCCCCACACTGGAAACAATAGCAATACAGGCCGTAATCACAGCACAAACATCCAGTTAGTCAATTACATCTGCTGAACTGTTAACATACCTTGTGAGAGACACATTTAAAGGCACCATGCAAAATTGTATCCATCGTATAACGGAACAAACGGCAATGTTACAGGTGTTTGCAATAGTCCGTTATCAGATGGGTGGGGTGACAGGTACAGTCACAGGTAGAACCACATACTCAAGCCATCACACACAATCCACGGGGGACATGACTTCGAAATACACTTGGCTCTACACATAGCAGATGCAATTACACACAACAAAACACAATACAGGCCATCTCCCCGAAGGCAGGGCAAATGGCCAACACCCAAGTGTAGAATTCAATTATACCCCACTGTTGCCACGTAATTGGTGAATGGAGTAGCTGCACAGCTGAAGTTCACGTAATTAATCACAACGGAACAACAATTGGCAGCAGTAAACCACATGTTGCAGGTATCGACGTATATAAGGATGACTTGCCAGATATGCAAATGTATGCTCATACCGAAAAAAAGTTCAAAGAGTGATACAGAACAGCGAGATAAAGACGAAATACCGTAACGATATCAAGGAATGTACAACACTACCTGTATATATAGTATGTTCTGTATTAAGTTATGTCAGTGTATGTATAGCCTGGTTTACAGTAATTAAAAGTGTCCGCCATGCATAAAGTGGGAAGTTATATTTATGTAGTGATGTCTTGCTGATCGTACTAACCCTTGTAGAAGTTGTGTGTCCAGCAGTGGGCCACAAGGTAAACAGCATAGACACCACAAGGGATGCAACATGACGGCTTTAAACAGAACACTGTCATACGACCCGCCGGTAGTGGCAGGGTATGTCCAACCAGTACGGGCCATAGCAGGGGATAGTATATGTGGATATACTGTAACAGTACGCATGTGTATGGGCATATAACGTCAATGACATGTCTAAGGTGGTCCCGCTGTGCATGTATGCTTTGAATTATGGGATACCATGTAACATATGTGTAATGTATAGTACAGTAGATTGATATGTCAGATATGCTACACAGGAGAACAGGCATATGATGCATACCAAAGGTATCGTATAGTGATGTGAGTAGTATGTAATTAATTTATGTATAAACAGCTATGATGAAAGAAATAATGTAATCCACTCTGTGCATTTGCAAAGGACGCAAACATTACTCCCATACTAGAATAGCAGAAGAGATGTGACAGACAAACAAGAACATGACTGGCGTGTACAATAACAGGATACATATGGCCTGTAGTCATGGGACATTGTAATAGCATGACAGCTAATCTAAATGGAAGGGCTATTCCAGTAACCATGCACAAAGGACATGTAACAGCTCCACAGGTTCATAGTGGGGTACCTTGCAGTCTGGCAAGTGTATGTGTAACAACAACTACAGTGTGCACACCAGTGGCACCTCTCTAGGGTAGTGTCCTGTGAACAGAAGAGCCATGTGTAACCTGCATCTCTGCACAGTACAGCCACTGCAGTGATCCCTGGCGTACGTGTCCACCATCCACCAAGTGAGGTATCACATGAACACTGCTACTGACTGTCCATGCGTGATGTACATAGGAATCTTGTCTCAAAACATGGTGAGTGTCCAGTCTGGGAATGCAACCCCCAAGCACATCCCACACACTGTCGCATGTGTGCACATATCCATGAGCATCATGCTCACAGTGGCTATTGTTTATGTCGCATATGCAGAGTATATCCATTAACATATTTGCAGACATGGGCCCTGTGTTTGCAGCAGAGGTCACCCCTAAGTATGTAGCCCACAAATGTGTACAGACGTGGTGTCTGTACAGCAGCCACAAACTTTAACCATCGTAGCTTAATAAATGTCATGGCGTTTTAATGTTGAGTTATGTAAAGCTGTAGCTGTTGTGTAAAATACACCCTAAGTGGGGTGTTGTACCCATGGATGTGTGTATAAATCTGGTGTTCAGAGGTACAATGGGTGCCTATGTACCAGCTACACACCCAGTACAGACAAGTGTGGACACGTAGAAGGATATCCATGCCACAGTGGCAATGTGGTAATCACAGGAGTTTGTGCGACATACATGTGCACTACGAACACGTACAATGCGACATGTATGTAGGGGACTAACACCTATGTGATAACCAGTGGGTGGATGGTGTACTGCAAAGGTGATGTTCATACCAAGTGTCATGCAGGTTGAGGCCATGATGCTCATATCGGGTATCCGTCACAGTGACACCCGTATGGATGGGGTCTGTATCAGCTGGTGGATCAACAATAGCACTTGGTATGCAGTGGTCTGTAAAGCTAGGCAGGGAAATCCCCTCAGTGGTAGCCTGTACCTCAGGGAAGCATATACCAGACATGAGGGCCCCATGAATGAGGACTGTGGTATGCCAAGTGTAACTGGAATGCAGTATGTGATATGGTATGCCACCCTCAGTATGTGTGTCCCATCCATTAGCCACTTTGCATAACATCCTGAGACATATGTGTTGATGTGCAGGTGAATGTGTATGTTGTCAATGCCAGAATGGAGAACAATGCTGAAAGGCAGCGAGAGGACAATGTAGGCTGTGTGGATCCCCGTGTCATCATCAACTACTCTGGCGACTGTACGAAAGGTGTTCAACAGGTGTAGGGGCATGCTGTGGCCCCAACAAGACCAACCCAGCTGGCATCAAAGGAATGGAGCACAACAAAGACTCAGCGAATGATGTCCATGATGATGTGCCCTATAGCCATACAGAACAGTCCAGTGAGGTGTGTAGAGCAATAGTCCCAGTCATGCATTGTGGCACCAGCTGTGTGGAGTGTGACGGTCGCTGTGTGCCAGTCACGGGCCACAATGTCTGGTACAAGGCTATTACTGAATATGGTGTCCCAGTGGGGAGACATGTCATTCAGAGGTCTGTGGACATCACAGCCTAGAATTTTGTAGGGTGACAAGGGGCCAGTGTCCTAGGACATATAGAGTGCAGGTTAGTACTGTGTAGGTGTGATCGCAGGTAGACAGCAATGTTCCTGCTAGGAACGTGGCCCCATAGAGAGTGAGAGGGTGTAATGTTAGCATTGAAGCCATCCGACAGCATGTTGCCAACATCACCTGTTACTGTCATGTTCCAGAGTGACAGTTGTATGTGTGAGCAGATGTGGGTATTGCATACGACTACTGACATATCACCATAATGCCTGGTGGTACATCTCGGAATGTGTCACAGTAATGTGTATGTCGCTAGTTATGGAGTATGTGATGAGGGATCCCATGGCCCTACCGAGGCTGACCAGTGTGATACCCTACCCATGGGAATGTACACCACTGTGCAACAGCCCCCACCTGTTGTTGTAAAGTATGTCCATGGAACTGCACCCCCAGAGTGGCGTCTGTTATCTGGTATTTACCATCATGGCTCTGTGTGGAATAGCATGATCCATATTGTCGTGTACATGCTAATGAAGTGCACTGGGGTATGTCTCAGCATTTGTATGTGCATTGTCCACCTGCACGTGTGTCATGACGTCAACTACCTCTGTCAAACGACATCTGTAGTAGGTGTTGTAGTACTTATCTACTGTGTATGCCATGAAGTGTGTGGTGCCGGTATGTGGCTAACAAGGGTGAGTAGCATATGTTCAGATTCCACCAATGAGGGGATAACCCCAGGTGTGGAACAGCAGTCACATGTTGGTAGTGTCCATGTCAAGGATACTGTTGGTCTTGGAGGTGGTGTGTATGGGTCAAACCAGCCAAGCGGAGGTTATGACTCACGGACAGCGTACGCCTAATGTGTTGGTACATGTGTGGCTATCACAGTTAAGTGTGGGTTACTGTCAGTCTCACATCAGTAGCAGCAGTATGAGCTCAACTGTCAAGTACACCATGAAATGAGGTCTGGTAACCATGGGGTATGTTGAATCCGCAGCTGGTAATACTGTGCATAGCAGTTCCGGACACGGTTATTTGCATGTGGAGCACCTGTGATGCATTGTGCTAAGTAACCAGCCGGGATGTGTGTACAACATAGTGGAATATGGGGACACCTCAGCCGTGGGTGTGCCAGTCCAAGTACGTGCCTGAAAGGTACGGTCTGTCTATAACCAGTCATTGCAGGTGTGCTCTGCAGAGCCAAGAGGCAGGTCCCAGTCACTGCAGAGATATTGATGTGGTGCAGTATCAGGTATGCCTTGCCTGCGTGCATCACAGAGGATGATGTCAAGCATTGTGTTACATGACCACATGTTTTGCTAGCCAGTTCCCGTTCTGGTGGTGACTGTGCAAGACAGGCAGTATAAAAGCAGCAAGACTCCAACATGTGATCCATGCTCCCATGGCTGACAGGTGCAGGTCAACTGTGCCACAGCATCATATTGTTTGACCAGGTCTGTCAAAGTGGACATATACCAGACACCTGTGGAATGACAGCAGAAGCATGGACAACTATTGGGAGTGACACAGTCACTCGTTGTACAGTGGTAACAGGTCAGGATGACCACAAATTGCTCCCCAAGGCTCGGACCGCACCATCAGGGCTACAACACTGGGGGGCTATTGCATGTCCCTGCACACATAGTCTGTGCCCTGAGATACAACTTCAGTCACACAGACATGGAAAATTACAGTCACATCGTACCTGCTGAGTTGTGGCATGTGTGCAGAGGTTATGTTGCAGAACCAGTGACTTGACAGCAGGATGTAAGTAACTATCGCCTTGTGTAGCCTGCTGAGTGGAACAGCAGTGTGACTGCCGACAGTCACCTATGACAGGTGTGTTGTGTATGTTACGACACCCTATTGGCCATATGTGATGGGCACACATGTCTGTGGGCTATAGGTTAGTGTGGTTGTGTTTGGCGATGTCGGCTGCTATTGGTGCCCACACAGAGTATGAAGGGGTACTGTACAAGGTGTCTCCGTATGTGTGGCCTGTGGTGGGGATCATGTGGAACTATTTGAGTGGGGTGTGTTGCAAATGTTGCACATCCCCATATGACTGTCAGGTGCAGTCAGGGTTGGTGACAGTATAACCCCCAGCAGGGCTGCATATGTGCATCCCCCACAGGCTGTACTGTTGTATGTTGGGAGGTGTGCATTGACTGTGTACATGAGAATAGCTCTATTGCCACATGTACAACACAGTCATCATAGTGACAGGCAATAGCACTGGTACGTGCCAGTTGGACATGCCTGTATATAAGTGGTACTTGCCAGGTGGACACACTGTATAAACCACCATGTCTCATGAGATATGTGAGTGATGTGTGTATGACAGCTGTTGTACTCTAAGCAAGTTGGAAATGTATGGACAGACAGTGTACCTGTGAGGACTGGTGTGAAATGGGTGCTAAACTAAGCAGTAGCTCATAACGTGCCAAGAAGCTCTGAACAAGTGCCGAGCATGCCCATACAATACAGATAGGGTGTTGGATAATATCAACCCACAAGTGTTGATGACAGTCATGAATGGTGGCACCACATCAGAACACTGCCGGGTATGGTCTGCAAGTCCACAAACCATTATCAATGTAGATGTTAGCAGTACAGATGCACAAGACAGTACGGATGTTTGACTACATATGCCTTTGTATGTCACAGGAGTGTTCTCCTAGTGGCCTGTTGACAGACTCACAACTACTAAAGGTGCTACAGTGATATGTGCATATCACATGGTGTCAGGTACAGTAAACCAGGGTTAATGTGTTGTATCTCACCCGCATTGTAGCCCATACCACACAGACAAACGTCAGCCATCTGTGTATGTGAGGATGTGAATGGCCATGACCTATGGGCAATAGTTGTCACAGTGTTGTGAACAACATACAGAATGGACTTTGTGTATGAGGTGTGTGACATATGTGCACATTCTGGTGGATGATATCAGCAATGACACCACTAGGGGAATACCCCTGTACCCATTAAGTAACACCTAGGCTGTGGTCGACATTATGGACACTGTGTTAGGGATGGTGTTGTGTAGTACCCCTCCGTGAGCTGGTGACGTCTCCCTGGCCCTTTAGGTAGTCATCCGAGGTACCCATGACATGACAGGGTGGTATCCATGAGCACAGAGATCATTGGACAGGCATACACAGCACGCGTGTGACCAATATTGGAACACATATCACCCTCCAGTGGTAGAGCCCATGCGTGGATGGCCGATACCAGCCTCCACAATACTCACCCCCAGTATGCAGCATGCTATCCACCTTGCATACAGACATATGCCACACTATGCTGTTGGACATGCTACATGTCCATAGCCTGATCTGAAAGACATACGTCATGGACAGCCACCGTCCTACGACTAGGATGGCCACATGCTGGACAGATCCCTGTGCCATACCTGTGACATACTCCCGCCATACCATGCAGCCCTGTCCACATAGCTGCACACACCATCCCTGTCATACATGGTGTGATGGCCATATGGTAGATGTAGTATCAACTATCTGGATCAGTAATGTGTCACTGATGCCCCTCGCGGTGACGTAATTGGTGTTGGATACAGCTAGTAAACCCAGCCCGTACATGCTATAGCCGATAACCTTACCTGCGAATGACGTCCGACTAGCCATTGTCCCATGTCTATCACATGTGCAACACAGGTGATTCGTGGAAGGATGTTGAACAGCTGTACAGTGCAGTGTAGATGTCTATGGCAAAACAGATGCATATACAGGTTTCCATGCGTACTTGGTGCATTGTCACTGCCCAAGTCCATTAAGGCTGTGTCTGTGTTGATATGTGACATATACACAGAATCAAGGTCAACAGCATTACCGTGGATACATCCAGGCATGTGCAGATAGATAAGAACACCAGTGCAGGCAAACAGACATGCCCACATGAAGACCGACATCACATGCAGTAGGAACACTAATGAGGTGCCACACATATATAGAAACGATATCCAATGCATAATGGGTGTTACATATGTGTGACACATACATGCCAGTTGTGTTAGTGTCATGTTGATTTGCAAAGATAACTGTGCAGATGTACTAGAAATGTATGTGCAGCAGTATCACTGTATATGTCTGTAGATGTGACCTGTCACCTTCATCATGTCTTACAGATAATGCCTCGTACACGCCTACCAGCATACAGCCGACAGGAGGATGATGTCCTAATCCCGTACCTCCATGAGAACTATGAGGTGTTATTTAGCCATGTGCCACAGCACGCACAGCAGCTGAATGACCTGTGGCAGGATCTTCGCAGGAGGGTCAACGAAGTGGGTGGCCACAACCGCACCTACCAGCAGGTGCACAGACATTGCACAGACTTGATACATCATGCAAAACAGCGTGCCACTGCAATCGCCAGGGAACAAGTTGGAACAGGTGTTGGGCCACCAACCCAGCCTCCACTCACACACACAAAGGAGCTACTGGCCAGTCTGGGGACACCCTCGGAACAGCTCTCACACACACTAGCTGTCATCGTGGAGGTAGGTGTCTCCCAACCAATGAGCCTGGAGTTTCCTGGTAAGTCAGTACTGAACATATGACCAGTATATCCTACGTATGTGCATGTGTCAGTGTACAGCATGTAATGTAACAACATATGCAAGGTATGTGGACACACATGCTGCATGCTACATTATGCTACCCTGTGTATGCACCATACCTCTGAACTGTACACATAGTTGCAGGATGTCCAGATGTGTGCCTCATATTGTCGGTGTGTTCCCCTTAATATCTGTCCCTTTATGGCATATAGCCGAGGAATGGAGTCATTAAATGATGACATACATTTGTGTTTACGACTGCACATTCCGTGTAAAACCATGTGCATGCAAACATATTAGTCTAGCACATTTCTAAGTTTGTAAGAGCAATATGTCACAGTTGTCCCTATTTGTTCCCCCATCATAGTAGGCTTGGTCCACATTTCTTGTTCTAAGAGGTTTAGAGGTATGGTATGCACACATGTGCTTACTGTATGCTATTGTACAGGCGAATGTGTTAACTTGCACTGTGCACCCTGTGGCTGTCATACAGTCATGGATAATGTTCATGCTGCTGTCACCCTATACAGGCACCTCTGGCGTGCTGCACACACAAGAGTCCTTTACAGGTGAGACTGTCATCAGTATCAGGCATGTCAAAGCATAGATTTATTCACCATATGGCCAGTTAATACATGGATATACAGATCACATCACCCATCATCCACACAGGCCACCCATGTGCAATATATACAAATGAAATGACACACAGACATGAAACTACAGTATTTGTCATTAATACATGTGTGTCCAGCTGTGCATACAACGGTGGAGGTGTTCTACAATGGAGGCATATGTACTATACAGTGGAACAAAACGTGTGGTACACAAAACAGTACCGCACAGTGAGCAGTGATATGGGCAGACCACAGGTGTCTCCATTGTGTTATATGCCCCTGCTATGGGTTCACACATTGTGATGTTCCATCCGACATGCCTCAGACACGTAGCATTTTGGTTGCAATATTGTCACACTTTCCCATAACCCATACCACACATACACCTGTTGTCTGCATAGCCCTGTGGATGGTGACATATCCAACATTTATGGGTGTATGTCATATGGGACAACACGGCCATCACATACATGACCTACACATGTGCACATATAGCCATGGGGGATGGCCGGAGGCACATAGCCACACAGTAGAAGGGATGTGGGTACACCCTGTCCCACTTTGTCCACACATGGTCCAATTACAGCCATACTAGATGGATTGTACAGGTGATGTGGTACACTGCACATCTTAAATGCCTGTGCACAGCTAGTGGAGGTGTCAGTGACATCTACCTCATAAGATGTGTTGAACGATGTCTGTGTCATAGCATGATAGTAGTCACCTTTACAGATTCCACTGACAGTGACACCATGCCACAGATACTGTACATTTCCCTTGCTGCCGTAGGACATCACTGTTAGCTGTGCACCTTGTGTGCATGATACATCAATGTCATGTGTGAAATGGTGACGTGACAGGTCCGCTATGTGTGGACATGGTTGCCAGGCAGCTAACACTTTGTAGTCATCGTGCAGGGGTGTCATCTGTATGTCCTCCACTGACCTGTCACATGACACAGCATGGTTTGGTGTGTATACACCTCAGCATCGTGGGTCACAATCCACAGGTATGTCATGGGTATGCGTGCAGTTCTGGATATGCAATGTGTACATATGCACTGTTTAGCAATATAGATGCCTCATGATGCCATGCAATGGCACAGTGTCTGTACTTCACACTGTACAGCAATGTAGATGGCTCACGATCCCCTACCATGCACATGCACATTTGCTCAACATGCAATCTATCTGTAGGGCATATGGGTAACACCGCAATGTGATACCCAGTACAATGCTGTACATGTGTCAGGATACCATTGTGTCAGGCATGCATGCATGTTAATGCACACATCAGCAGATTACATGTCAAGGTGACGTCAGCCATGTGTACTGTTATCCTGTTCTGGTCCACATGTGTATCACGAGGATGCATGCATACTACCATGAACGTGTGAATTGCATGGATAATGATATGACACCTGCCTGCTGTGGTGTGCATTCCAGGGGGTATGCTTACAAACACTATTGTTGTCTGGGCTGCATGCTGTCAGCTATATCACAAGCATGCTGCATGCCATCTGTCATATCACATGCATGGTGTGTCAGTGTGTATGTGTGTCAGTGTGTGTGTGTGTGTGTGTGTGTGTGTGTGTGTGTGTGTGTGTGTCAGGGTGTGTGTGTGTGTGTGTGTCAGGGTGTGTGTGTGTGTCAGTGTGTGTGTGTGTGTGTTTGTGTGTCAGTGTGTGTATGTGTGTGTGTCAGTGTGTGTGTGTGTGTGTGTCAGTGTGTGTGTGTCAGTGTGTGTGTGTGTGTGTGTGTGTGTGTGTCAGTGTGTGTGTGTGTGTGTGTGTGTGTGTGTGTGTGTGTGTGTGTGTGTGTGTGCGTGTGTGTGTGTCTATTGTAATTTAGTGTCTTTCTTTGCATTCACAGGTGATGTAGGTGCGTTACCCTCCTGCAGTCCATCTGATAGTGTCCCCACAGATGCTAGCAGTGATGAACATATGCATGAGGTACAGGCAGGGATGTCAGGGGCTGAATCTGTGCCAATGGTTGCCATCCCAGCTATGTCCTCCTCTTCCCCGCACACAGTTCAGCTGCCAACACAAACCACATCACCAGTGGCCATAGAGGAAGGACAGTCAGCGTCTGTTAGCGTTCAACAGGAACGTGTGGTGGCTACAGAAGGTGTGTCTCCACACCATGGTGGCAGTATACTGACTGCAGATGTGCCACACAGGAATGTGGCTGGTGCTGCTTGTAGGAGAACCTCTGGCAGACATGCACCTGCAGGACAAAGTGCAGCAGCTGGAATCACCAGACACATGTTCTAGACTGTAATGGCGGCACAGGCATGTGCCGAATAGCAGAACAGAGAAGGGCAGAGGCCGCAGAGGGCTGCTATCCGTACCCTAAACAACAACATCCAAGCATTGGCAGGTGCTCAACAGCAGCTTGCTGATGTTTTGGACAGGTGATTGGGTGTCATGGTCAGAAACCTTGACCGTGGCATGGCAATCCGCGAGTGTGAGCTGTCTGTGCTGGAACATCTGGTAGGGGTGAGGCATAGGCCACGTGGACATAGGCCAGCTACACCACCTAGTGCAGGTCAATGTGAGCGTGCCACCTCACATGGCTGCTCCCATAGTGCCGGTAGCAGTAGCAGTGCAGCTGGTGCTGTGCTGTCCACACCAGGACACAGCAGGCCACATGGTCATGGCCCTGGACGTTCCCAGCAGGGACACGGTTCCAGTGGCCATGTGTCGTTAGACAGTAGCCATTCTGTATCTCTGTCTGGTAGTGCCCATGCAACCCCTGGCAGGCACAGGACACATGGCCATGGCCGGTCACAGTGAGCTCTACAACCTGGTCTGTACAATCTGGAGCTGTCAATAATACCCTTGTGTAGGCCTCACAAATGACAGAATTGGGTGCACACATACACGCACACAGCAAACACAACTGTAGGGCTCCACAACACCCACATGCATACAGAACACACATGTCCAATCAAATCACCGGCCCTTACCCACACACATGATGTCATCCATTGGTGCAGCCTATGCCCCTGGCAAACAGTATCACCCTGTGCATATGATGAAGCCTGTGCCACATCCCTGTCATCCACACCATCGGTGCAGGGATGTGCTCAAATGGTCTGATGCACAGTGTGAACAGAATAGTGAGAGGTGTATCTCACATTACTTTTGTATGCATAGTGAGGGATGTGTATGTTGCAGTGGTTGCATGTGAATACTGAGAGATGTGTATGTGACATCGGTTGTGTACTGTCGACATGCACCAGTCATACCATGTAGTCCAGGTGCAGCATGAATTGTGATATGTTCACAGTATGTGTCTCGGTTACAACAGTAACAGCATGTTGGTAATGATGCCCTGGTTCCCTCCTATAGTGTACTGGCATGTGCCTACAGGTAGCGGTGTTTGCAGTCCCCCATGTGTAACTGTGGAGTACTCACTGGCACGTATGGCAATAGCAGCATGCTAAACGTACCCTCAACCTGACTGTTGGAAAGTCTAACATGACACAGATGTCCACACATATACTGCACCTGCAGCCTGTGGTCAGCTGAACAGGCTACAGCAGACAGAGACATGACATACATACCAGGAAACATTACAGGTATGTTGACATGATACAGGGGTTGTACACAGCGGTCTGGCCAATGATGACATTAGACACCACTTGATAGCATGAGGCCACACTGTGTAGCAGTAATACCCTGTCACATTACAGGAACATGGCCACATTCACGGGGTGTACACCACTATAACGCACACCCCATAGTGTTGAGGTGAGGACCCTTGCCTATGTGGTCATCACCCTTGCAGTACTTTGCACCCACACGACATGACACAGAGAAGGAACACGCACATGTAGCCAGTACATCTGGGATCGATGGCATCAACAGGGTAGGGTAGTAGACTGCATCACCATGAGGGGTTAGTCACCATGAGGAGTTAGTGATCCTGTGTTCACTGTATGGTAGCATACACCCTTACACCAAGCACCAGACAGCCATACATACATACATACACACACACACACACACACACACACACACACACACACACACACACACACACTGTGGTGACCAGAAATGTGTACACGGATAGCCGATGTGTGTGATGCACCACACCTGCCGACGTCATGCTTTCAACACTGCAGTATGTACAGATCTCTACAATGGTGTACAGGGATGTGTAACAACTGGGACGTATCCCCACGATATGTGGCATATGTGGTCACACAATTTGACACACATGGCAGTGCTGGGAATGATACACCTGCCATATGATGAGACATTTGATAGACATGCAGCGGTATTGTCCGCATTATGTGTACCAACACTATGTCTGGCAATTGTGCTGCTATATGCACATGGGAGGATGTAGGTGTTACAGGTGTCATGTGACATACAGTTGGTAACACCTGACCACTGTGTATGCGTTATGTCATCACCGTCAAATAACAGTGACATAGTGTACTGTTTGCACATGGCATGGTAGGATGGCATGTGAAACAACTGTGAGCCATCCCCGGCACACATACATCTACACAGGTGGATCACCACTTTATGTACACACATCCCTCCATACGTGCTGTACAACCAACCGTACTGTCTGTATGTCACTATATGCAGGTGTCAATGATGGGGCTGCATTGCGACTGCATGTTGTAGTTAGGCACAGCTGTGTTACGGACATCGGCCACTGCATATGCATGGTTGCTGCATGCACAGTACAGATTGTACATGTGTCTCCTGTAGCCATGTTTGTATGCATTGCTATTGGTGGACATGTGTGTTGACATACATAACACATGGACTGTGGTATGATATCATGGGTGTCATGGGTGACCAGTACAGGGGTATGTGTCCTCGGTCAACATTGCAACCTCCTGTAATGTGAGCATTCAACAAACATGGACCCACCTTCCATTTGCGTGCGTATCATTTCTTAAGCCACTGTTCTGCACGGGGTACAGCAAAGGCTATGCTATGTACATAAGTGTTGTGTGTGCAGTCATGCACACATCCACTGCAATCACATGTATGACATATCCAGATGTGTGTTCGATGGTGTACAGCAACACTCATCTGTCACAGCTGTGTAAGACCTGGGGCCCCTAGTATGTCTTGAGCTGACCTGGTCATGTATAGTGGTATCATTGCAATGCATAACACCTGTTGGAAACCTGTTGGTACATGTGTACTCTGCACAGTTGGTGTAGACCTCTGGACAGCCCACTGGTCATGTGTCACACGGTGTTGTGGTAATGTATGGCTATGTATTGCTGCACCAATGACATGGTGATATTTTGAAGGCTACTGTGTAGACTGCGGTGTGTACGTCTGTGATCTGCACCTGTGACAGCTGTGATGGCAGCTGAGTTTGTACTGGTCACTGCATGTGTGTGACCGCCCTGTGCATGAGGACAGTTATACCTTACTGTGCCCTTCCATGTTTAGACTCCATCTGCATGCAAGACAGCCCTTTGCAACTGCTAAGTGTGTGAGCATGCCCAGTACGCTGTTGTGCAGATGGACACACAGGACAGTCCAAACTGAGCCCTTGCGTGTTGAGACTCCGTCTGCATGCAAGATGGCCCTTTGCAACTGCTAAGTGTGTGAGCATGCCCAGTACGTGGTTTAGTAGATAGACACACAGTACAGCCTGAACGGATGTGTATTACTAGGCATGTGGCCATGGCCAGTGACACCTTGTGTCGATGTCCCTCTGTGCATGGGCATGGTCACTGACATCCTGTATACCCATAGTGGTCATCCAGGCAACAGATGTCCATTTTCAATGTGACGATGGATGCCTACCGAGTACACACTGGTCGACTATCTTGAAGGGTGTACTGTCTGTGGCATGTCCTGTGTCTATGTATTGTTGTTGTAGTGCTCCGTAAATCTTTAGTTGCCCCGATTACACCACTGCCATGTGTTTGTCTACGTCGACCGTGGGACAGTAATATGTCTGTATGCTTTCAGACTGATCACTCTCTATACAATCCCTGTCGGCGTCCTTGTCTTTGCGGATGATGACACGCGCCTAGAAGTATGCCTCTGGGACTGCTGTGTAAAGTAATCTCGGTAGCGCATTCTGTAAATGCATCATGCTGTAGTGTGATAGGGTAATTAGGTGTATGTTGGACTCCCAGCCCTGCCAAGTGTGTTTGTGTGTGTGTGTGTGTGTGTGTGTGTGTGTGTGTGTGTGTGTGTGTGCGTGCACATGCTCCCATCCGCCTGGGGACTCAGTCATGCTTTTAAACACCTCACACCACAGATATTTCCTACTGACGTCTTTGCCTTTGCGGATGATGACACATGCCTAGAAGTATTCCTCTGGGACTGCTGTGTTTAGTAATCTCAGTAGCGCGTTCTGTAAATGCGTCATGCTGTAGTGTGATAGGGTAGTTAGGTGTATGTTCGACGCCCTGCCAAGTGTGTTTGTGTGTGTGTGTGTGTGTGTGTGTGTGTGTGTGTGTGTGTGTGCACATGCTCCCGTCTGCCTGGGGACTCAGTCATGCTTTTAGACGCCTCACACCACAGATATTTCCTACCGACGTCTTTGCAGATGATGTCACGTGCCTAGAAGTGTGCCTCTGGGACTGCTGTGTTTAGTAATCTCAGTAGCGCATTCTGTAAATGCGTTATGCTGTAGTGTGATAGGGTAGTTAGGTGTATGTTCGACTCCCAGCCCAGCCAAGTGTGTGTGTGTGTTTCCAGCTGCATGACAACAGTACATTGCTTTTACAGTATTCACTCACCATAACATCTATGCAGTGTCTTTGCCTTTGATGCTGCTGTCTGAAGGCTAGACATATGCCTGTGTGAATGTGGTGATCTACTAATCACGGTTGCGTGTAACTGCGTAATGCTGTTGTGTGGTACAGTGGTTACGTTTGTGTTCTGCTCCCAACCCTGCCACGTGTGATATGTGTGTGTGTGTGTGTGTGTGTGTGTGTGTGTGTGTGTGTGTGTGTGTGTGTGTGTGTGTTTGTGTGCGTGTGCGTGTGTGTGTGTGTGTGTGTGTGTGTGTGTGTATGTCTGTATCTATCTACATATATATATATATATATATATATATATATATATATATAGATATGTATGTTGTGATTATCACTCTTGAATGTGCTGCATTATCTGTATGAGATCACCTTGGATGTATGTACATCTGCTATGGCTCTGTGATAGTGCACATACTGTGTGCTGTAGTGATCGTGGATTATACTTGTGTAGTGACTGGTTATTGTGCTGCTGGGTATTACATGGGGCATTGGGAACAATGTTAGTAGGAACAATGTTAGTACAGCACCTTTGCATGGTCGTATGCACATCTCGGCGACAGTCAGCAGTGGTTATTACTTTGCAGGGGGAATATGGCTCATATCCGTATGTAGTACGTGGCCTTTCATACTTCTGACCATAACAGTTACATATCTGTATTCCGGTTTATGGACTGATGCGAAACACACGTTCACCTTTACATATTTAAATGTGTGTACAGCACAAACGCATTCATAACACATTAAAGTTATATGTGCAGTGGTCGTAGGTCAACTGGGACTGCATTCACGTTGGCCGGATGCCGGAACCACTTTTCTATTGGTGTTCTGCCTCATTGATATGCATACCCATAGTACTTAGCTACATCAACATATGCCTCACCGCTTCACTTACAACACAGGCATCCATTCTCCTGCTGGGAAAAACGTGGTACTACATATTACACATTCCCTATTGCCTACTGCTGTGGACCCCAGCTGCATTGTTAATCACTCCAAGGATATACAGAACACCAAGGCATATAGTCCTGGCACATACAGGTCTTTGATTGTCAGGGTGTTCATGTAGTGATCTGGGTTTAGGCTTGTCCGCCTGGTGAACGGAACTTCCCCGGCCAAGTTCAAATTTCAGATGAAGCATATGGACAGGATGTTTCTCCCTATTATGAATTTTTACCTGTGTTTATAGACACAGGTGTTTGAGCACCTGTCAGCAGCTTATTCTGTTGGCAATACATATTATGGGTGGGGTTGTTACAGTCCATACTCCACGGTGAGAGGTGTTCTCATTCACATTTGACTATTACCTGTATTCAGTCATACGGGGATTATTATCTTCTACATGAAGTGACTACAGGTATGCAGTTGTACATTACACAAATGTGAAGGGTTGTTACTGTAAATATGTACAGACCATACCTCTCAACCTCTTAGAGCAACGGATCTGCGCAAAACCTACATGATGGGGGGACTAATAGGGACATATTTTAACTATTGCTCTAATAAGCTTAGAACGTTGTTAGAATACTAGGTTTCGCATTAGCATGACTTTTCTGCAGGATGTGGAGTCTTAAACTCAAAATAGTTCTCATTATTTAGTGACATCAATCCTCAGCTATTTACCAGACAGGTGCAGATTGTCGGGGCACACAACAGCAATATGAGGCAAAACTCTGGTCATTCTGCGAATATCTGGACAGTTGAGTGGTATGGTATGGACCTCTGTAATACGCTGTTATGTTTTGGCACAGCAGTAGCTCAGCATTAAAGACCGAAGTTGGAACATGCTGGCAGACAGTTGGGTTTCAGACTTCATACTCCGGACATTAATGCCATTGTGCAAACTGTTATTCTATCATATTTCTATGTTTCTAAGAGCTATCTTTACAAATTGTCCCTGCTTTTGGACCTTTGTCTCACTTGTATTCACGGCTCTGTCCAGATATCTAGCTCACACAGGTTGATAGGTATGGTCGGTCATGCCTGCACACAGTAAGTATCACTCACACTTGATCAGGGTTATCCTGTTTACGTCAGTGTCTTCCTCACCCTTATGCCATTTGCCACTATGCGAATGTGTGCAATATATTCTCCCGCCTATTCGTGTCGGGACACATGCATCACGGGAAGGTGTTTTATCCTGGGTAGTAGGTTATGCATGACCACTTAGGTCTGGACAGTGTCATGGACCTCTACTTCACATTCTGACTTGTGTCCAGGTATCTACAGGATTGGACATCATGTCATCATACCCATTCTACTATTTACACAGGTTAGTTATCCCGTGAAGGATATCCCAAAAATTGGACAAGACCAAAACAAGACAGATACCGAAGATTCTTTTGGCTTTATGAAAATGTGCAGGGGGTTTTACATGCAGGGGATACATGGCTTGTAATCCTGAAACTGCCTAGGGTGACAGTACCTACTACATATGCTTAGGGGTCACTATGTGTATCTGTGTCTGCAACAAACCAGTAGGCCAAGTACGGCTGTATTTGGTGGACGTTCTGGTATGGTGGTGGGTTGTGTGATGTGGAGGGTATGCTGGGTAGGACATTATGCATCCAGATGTGTTGCATTTGTTATGGCCAGTTCCATCAGGACCAATCTGTTGGTATGTGATGGTGACATATCTATACATTTGTATCGCACATTTCCATATTCATATGTTTGTGGGATTGTGTTCTGCACTATGGCCTGTCTGCTTGTCTTGCAGCTGTTTCTCCATGTGTTTGTGTTTATTTCCACTTCACCCACTGCCCCCTCCTACACCTCCAGTTCACCTTTTCTGCATACGACACAGTATTGCCTTTGCGGATTTTACCATTACCCATCCACCCCTCACACACAAATTCCTCACACCCCATAGATCACTACTTTGGTTGTTGGCCCATGACACGGCCAGAGTAACTACCCTACATGTGTCAGTTACCTTTATGGTTGTGTGGACTACCCTGCCATGTTTGCTTTCCACGTGCTATACCTCACGCACATAGGTACATGCCCATACTTCACTTTCATTACTTGGTTGGTATACCCGGGTACTACCCGTTCGACTGTGTCACATACAAGTTTGGCTTATACCGCTGACTTCCGGATTTTGAAAACCTGTTGAACTCATTGGTAGGATGGCACCTTTTCCTATGTCCATGCTATTCCATACACATATCCGACTGTTGTGGAGAATGCCTCCTCACAGTCGACGGTAGTGTTTCCACCTTTTCAATTGGCCACAGTATGACATTTGCGGTGAACACAGTACATTTTGCAGGCCGACACATACCCACGGTCAGTTTGGCAGATAGAACTTACAATTCTTGCCTATATCTAAGCTTAGTCTTGTAGCATTTTGGTGGCTTATTCTGTTAAAAAACTGTTTAATGCAACTATTACATGACGTCTGAGGAATAATTATGTCCTATAATCTCTGGACATTTGCCATGTTTACATGTTTGTGTCAGGACACATCTGCCCACAGAGGGACTGTTGCTCGCAAAGTGGGACAGGTGGTAATCTTAGTCGATGGTACAGATCATACTGTTCCTTTCGGCCTACATGTGTCCTTATTGTTGTAGCTGTTTATATGCTCCTTCTGTTTCGTTTACATGTGTATTCTATTTCCTATCACATTTGGTATGTGACATACGGACATACCTTTTGTATGTGACTATTACATCCCTTGTGGGATATGATTCGGACATACGGTCATTACATATATCTACATTTCTCCCCATGTATTTTGTTATGGACACATCTGCACAGCTATGTACCCTCCCTCACATTAGGGGTCCACTGGTGACCCTCTCCATTGGGCTGGACATACCTCCTGGTGGCGCGCTAACATATGATACATTTCACTTCCACATGGTATAGCTATCAACACTACATTGGACTACGGGCACACGGTTTTCATGTCATTTGTTCAAGGGTAGGGACCCGTTATTCCTTACCATGCATTTGTGTTTGCTTCTTCATTTTCTGTTCGCAGGGACTATCTTGCATGCTTTGCATATGTTTCAGTATCCACGGACACTGATAGGTGCGATTACTATTGCAGGCGGAATATAATATTCAGCAGTTTAGGTTGCTCATCGACAGCTGACATTGACACGCCTCCCTGCGCAACTTCGATATGCCCCATGCACTCGCGCATGTTTCCTATGCACGTGGCTGTGGCGGCTGCCCGCCTTCATTAATATGCATATGGCGTGACTACTCCATATATATGCCACACGGCCAGCGCAAGCCTTACGCAGGCCTTGCGCTGAGCTTCATGAATCCCGGGGAAATTGTTTTTGAAGAAATAATTCCCCCAAGTGCATTGCTATCTAAAATGCAATGTAGAGCAACTAACTTGCTGGGCTGTAAAAATGACAGATCTTGTTTTGAATTGTATATACTCCTGCTTGCATTCTGTGGAATCCTGATAGAAAGTCACATAATGCTCCTGTCCTCAAAGGTCTGCACTATGTAAGAAAGTTGAGTGCTTTAATGGGGCTGTCAATAAACAAATACATTATTGTGGCAGCTCATCGTGGTTGTGTTTCAAAACTGTTAGCTGCAATACCTGAAATTGTGCTAAATGTAATCATAATATATAACCTAGTGCTATTATTGTGAATGTATGCAAGTAATTACAGCAAGAAAGAAAGCAGGAGTGAAAGAAAGCTGAGCCAAAAAAAAAAAGTATTGAATTTCAAGATAAAGTAAGCAAACGTGCATAAAGATAAAGGCATAACTGTATATAACTGTATGACAAAGCTTGCATATCACAATGACAATATACATAAAAGTCAGTTTTACCACTAACTTCAAAGTCCATGTTCTGTTGAACAACACTGATTTTAAATTTAACTTAGTTTCTGCTTACTTATACCTACTCATAGTACTTCCTGATTGGGACTAGAAATTATACAAACTCTTAGATAATGGCTTCCAAATTTACAGCTTAATCTGTCAGATACACACACACACACACACACACACACACACACACACACACACACACACACACACACACACACACACACACATATATATACAAGGTCAAAATATATCTGAAAATACACACATATTAGGACAAATTACAACATAAAAATTTTGTTTTCTTATTAAGTTTGTGAATTCTAACAATAAATGCATTTTAAGCAACAAGCTTTAAAACACAATATATGAATATGCAGAAGAAAGCAGAACACAAAAGAATACATTCTCATTTTTTCTCTCTCTTTTCTGACTTTGCCATCTCACATTTTATACTATTTTTGTTATTCAATTCATGCTAATCTGGATGAAGTAATCTTGTTTTTCAGTCTTTGTTTTTTTTTTATTTTATTTTTAATGTTTGAATTAACCTGAGGCAAAACAGGCATGACTATGGCATACAAAAAGCTGCTGGCTTCAACCATATTATGTACTGTAAATTCATCACTTATGTCCATCTAATAAAAAGGCACATAGAATTAGCAGTGCCATTAGGATGGTTTGATGGAATACAGAATTAAGCAGCACAGAAGTGATCTATTCAGAGGCTGCCACTAACCCCAGAATCTTATTGTTAGATGGAAGCAGCCTGCTGAAATGTGACTTGATAGACCATGTACACTGAGACCATCCTGGGAATTATATAGACAGAAAAGTACATGGTTACCCATTGTAGAATGGCAGATGGAACTCTAAGTTGTACTATACCAGTTAAATACCAGCATGGAAAAAAGAGATGGTCACAACAGAAATGCATATACAGTATACTTAGAATTTACCAAGGGTCGTGGAACAGTCCTACAAAACAGATTATTAAAGAAGGCTAAACAATATTTAAACAGGTCTCACACCCCAGCTATCCAAATGACTAAGCAGTAGAATAGTCATTTTAATAGAATACATCCTGGGAATTATGTAGGCAGAAAAGAAAATGGTTAGTCATTGCAGAATGATAGATGGAACACTAAGCTGGACTAGAACAGTTAGGTACCGGCACGGAAAAAAAAAAGATGATCATGGCAGAAAAGCATATACAGTCTATTTAGAGTTTACCATGGGTTGTGGAGCAATCTGACAAAATAGATTATTAAAGAAGCTGAGACAGGATTTAAATAAGTTCCACACCCTCTCTATCCAAGTGACTATGCAGTAGAACAGTAATTTTAATAGAATGCATTGTAACAGAATGAATTTACATAATTTTAGTATTTTTTCACAACGACAACGGAATTCTTTGTTAACTTGTCCAGAGCTTACATCTATAAATTACAAATGAAACTTACCACACAGTAATTCTGACTTCAAGTCCACTCTTCTCTTTGTGTTTACTTTAACCTTTTTGGTTGTTTCTATTAACTATTCCTCTAATTGACCAAAAAGAAAAAAATGCTTTTGTGCAGTTAAAAAGTACTGTCTGCAGACTCTCTTTTCTTGGATGGCTGATGTTTGGTTTATTTTCTTCCTCAACCTCAAACAACCACATTAAATGATGCCACAAAAATCTGGATGGCAGATACTAGAACAGGTCATCATTCTGTAATAGAATTTGTATCAGTTCTCCAATTCCACTATCACTGCCTTAGATTGAGGCACTTTTCTTCTGAACTACTGTACATAGCAATGTATGCACACCATTTGTTGGAGGATGCAATAGACTACAGCAGTCTGTTTTCTAACTCCTGCTTAGCATGCTTTTCCTAATAAATGAAGTCAGATGGCACCTTCAATGTTCACTCACAGTAAACAGTATCATACATACATGTGGATTTAATAAAATCCAGGTAGGCATAGTGTAAAGCCTACATGGAAGGTACTATGGCCATGTATGCAGTACCCCCTCCATAGCACACCATGCATATTAATGAAGGCACATTACTGAGGGGGAGCCATGTGACATGTTTGTTGAATCAGTGTAGGGAGTGTGTTACTGTGTCCAGAGACGAGTATCACACCCCTTGCACAGTCAAAGTGCCAGCTATCAATGCATGCATATGTAATATATGTTTTATGTTTGCACAGCACGCAGCAATGGACATGTGCCAGATATCTAAAAATAGAAACTAGATAATTTAATTATGAAACAAAGGTCACATTTAAACAAAGATGAGCGGGTTTGGGAGCCATGGAAAAAAAAGATGATCATGGCCGAAAAGCATATACCATCTACTTAAGGTTTACTAAGGGTTGTGGAGCAATCCGACAAAACAGATTATTAAAGAAGGTGAGACACAGTGCTCAGCAGTGCTTAAACATAGTGGAGAGCTATATGTAAAAGTATAGCAACAGTCCACATGGCCATGTAGCCAACTAGTTAGAGTGACAGCCTTATGTGCATTAGGTGCAGGTTTCAAGTACAGAGACAGATTATTTTGTAAATACACCTTATGAGAATAATGTTAAATCCGGATTACATTTTGTATGGTTACAGAGACAGGTTATTAAATTTATTTTGCAAATACACATTTATGAGAGGTGCTATTAAACTGTGATTGAATCTGGTATGAATACACAGACAGGTTATTAATCATTTATGTTGCAAATAAATGTTATGAGAAGTATGTTTAAACCCTTGATTGCATATTCTATGTATGCACAGACATGTTATTAAAAATTTATGTGGCAAATGCACACTTATGAGATGTATTTTTAAATCCTGCTTTGCTGTGCTCAGCTAAGCTCTGCTAAGCACAGCAAAGCCTTTCCAAGCATTGCTTAAACAAGGACTGTTTTAGCTTTGCTTACCTGGTTTGCACATTGCTAAGGTGTGTGAAGCACTGCTAAGCAATGCCCATTTAAGCACTGCTCAGCCCAGCTAAGCTGGTTTGCACACTGCTAAGCATTGCTAAGCATTGCCAGTTTAAGCAGTGTGCAGCTAAGCTCAGTGGGTTTGTGGGGTGCTAAGTAAAGTGCCACATTTTTAAAAAACTGCCTAATGGTGGTATAGGGCAGGAAAACAGGCTTATTTAAATGCAACAGACAGGAATACAGCAGAACCAGTTGGAGTTTGAACTTGGCAGGAACTATGGCAGGTGTTGCAGATGGTGCTCACTTCCAGGTGCAGTGTTGGGGCATTCTGAAGTTCAGGGTCATGGTTGGATTCCTCTTTAAATACCATGAGTTCTGGCTGCTGCAGGGCCAGTACTAGGAGTCGGACTACAAGTCGGAGGTCTGGGACCAGCTGGCATGTGATCGCACCAATGCAACTGGTATCACTTGCACAGGTGAGCAGGGGCATCATCATTATGATGACCTGAAGCATCATAAGGGGAATCTCTTGGCCACCTGGGTCCAAGATGCTCGGGATGGGAATGCCCTACAAGTTTGTAAGTACTGTTTGCATTGTTTTACCAATACCTAATCTGAATGTGTGATTGACAGGTATGCATAACGGTGTGCTTTTCTCCCTACAACTGCAGAGGATAGAGCTTGCAACCTAGAACCCCATGGAGGGCACCTGGCTAGGTTGCACCGTGAGTGTGGTGAGTACAGATGTGTCTTAAATCTATAGTCATATAAGCAAAAAGGAGTACTGTATTAACTGCCATTAGGTATATACAGTTTTGATTGTACTGCAATGAATGTGGTCATAGAGCTGAACTGTAATAAGTGAATAATGCCAGGTATAGTTCAATAAAAATGCATGCATGAAACCTGAGAATGATAAGAAAATAATCTTTGTACTGCATTAATAGGGAAATTACAGCTGTATTGCAACACCTGCATCATTTGAACTGTTCTGCAATAAAGACTGGAAAAATATACCACTCACTGCATGAAGTAACCCCTAATAAAGCTGTGTTTTGCAATATGTGTGTAGTTTGGGCTGTTGATCATGAAATTGAGTATTTCACTTGCTGTGAACTAAAAACACAAATAATACCACTAAGTGACTGAAGTTTAGCTAATAAAGAGTGTTCTGCTAAACTGTAGATGTGGAGCTGTACTAAAATATATACTGCATTATGGTATTTGCTCTGCACTAAGAGCTGAAGCAATAATATGAATGTCCAAGGTATATTGTGTATATCAGGAGTGTCCTGTGTTAACCACTGCATTTCAGCTATATGCATTCCTGCTTTTATGTATGCCGCCGCAGGCAAGTATGAAACTGTAATAGCTATAGACTGCAAATATACCATCTGCAACTGTTTGTGGGTCAGGTAGCCAGGCCAGCACTCCAATATGGTCTGTACGCATCAGATATTTCCACCCACTAGGGGTATATTGTCTAAATCTGCATTCCATGTATTAATGCACAGTTCTCCTACTAGCTCTGTCATGCATGAATCTTATGCATGTGTGTTCAAGTGTCACTGCAGTCATGTATAACACTCTACCTCCACTACCAGGTCATATTTTACCAGGTGAGGTCTAGGCATGTATCAGCCAATCAATATGCAGCAGTGGCTCAGTAGCTCAGTTTGATAAATGCCAGGTGTGATGTACATTTTGTCACACACAGACCAGGGTTCGAATTCAGTGACAAGTACTACTAAATATTATTGAGTCAGTTATATATTGTTAACAGATGTTCTCCCAACAGGAATTACAGGTAAATAAATGGCTGTAGTTGTTGTTAGAATGGGTTAATAATTTGTGTGTTCAGATATACCAGAGTGTTAACAGCATTGCTCAGCAATGTGATAAGACATCAGGAAATAAAGGCAACAAGTACAATACTAATAAAAGTTAATACAATAAACAAAATATGCAATCCTGGTATTGCTGTATACCTGGTGTGTCTGTCAATGTCTGCTGATAGTCTATCCCCATGCCTGCCAAGGATGGCATGATAGTCGTAAACTCCCTGTACTGTACACTATACATGTCTCTCAAGTGTCATGCTGTCACTGATTGTGATCACTGTTGCCTAATCCCTCAGTCACAGATCTATCATCGACATGATTTATGTCAATAGTGCAGTCACACTACATCAGTCCACGGTACACCTTGGTAGTCATATATGTCCCCAAGACATGTAATAGTCCCCTGTAGTTATGCACCTGTAGTTGTTACAGCTTGGCCCATAGTGTCCTAGGAAGATAGCTTGAGAGGTATGTACATGGTACAGAAGCTATAGGGTTCTTGTATACATAAAGTAAGGGCAGACCTGTAGAGTATATAAGAGTACTGTTGCAAGCAATATAGCCTATACTGGTATTAATTGACTGTATTTCTCTCACCCCCCACCCCTTATCTGCATCATAATTTATTATTGTTATACATTGGTTATGGATTACTCTTAATATATGTTGTTCTCAAAATGTTATATTGGGCCTTGTGTTTTATTATTGTTATGTATTAAAATGGTTGCATACAAACATACCTTGTTGAATTACCTATGTTGACAGCTTTATGCTGTAACTGTTACTATACTGACTTTTAACTCACTTACTGTTGTGTTCCATATGCTCTGCAATGTTATGCTACTGGGTTATTTGCAACATTCTTGCATGCTGTTATAACCGACTAAAAGTTCTGTTTATTACTAACCTATACACTTTGAAATACCTCAACATCATAGCTCTACTGGGTAGGCTGGTTCCTGGTGATCAGTCTACCCTACCTCAGCTGGCCATGGCACCAGGTTCCAGCACGTCTGAGACCCAAACCGTTGGTTCCCCCTCTGCTGGCCCTGCACCATCTATAGGTGGCTCAGGGGACAGGGCCCATCAGCATCCTGGGAGCTGGAGAGGAAGGGAGGGGATTTGTCACCCAAGAACAGCTATCAGTAATGGTGGGCAGGATCATGCATCATGGCTATGAGGACCACCTGTGCCAGATTGAGGGCAGACTCACCAACCTGGAGGGTCAAGGTGGCCCTGCTGCCCAGCCTCCAGCACAGCCACCTTCAGGGCAGTAAAGGAGAAGTGTTGACTGCGCATGTGTGGGTAGCTCAGTCTCACTGCTGCCATCGGCGAGCACATGGCTGTCTGATTCCACAACACTGTTCCTGTCCAAGGTGTTTACTCCCTCATGTGTCACATACTCCCCCTGCATGCTGTCTTGTCTGTTTGCAAATGCAACCTCTCCCACTCAAATTACCTCCCCAGATGTACTTATATCCGTTCGCCAACATTCCACTCTCTCCTTAAAAAAAAGGCATCTGTCCCACAAAAAAATATCACCCCATGTATAGCTCTCCATTTCATACCCATGTCGACTGGACACAATCAGTTATTACAATAATTAATGCACACGGTTATGTTCCCCTCACCCCTCTTTCTGGGGTGTGAGGCTCCAAATTCCAAATTATCTACAACCTGCACAGCTGTTGCTGTACAAGAAATGGAGAGTTATGGTCCTTTCCTACATCTGTTCTGCACATCCCTACCTGCCTTTCAATATGTTTCCCTCAGCTTGCCCCATTTCACTGCTTTCCTATCACCATTTTTTCTTTTTTTTTAAATTAGCATGGGTTTAAACAGAGCTAAGCTGCATGTAGTGTCATACAAACCTGTTTAAAACTGCTTAAAACAGCTTTAATCACCTTCCCTGTTTCTGACACTGTTAGGCACATCTGCAAAATAATCACTGCTGCCAAGTTTCAAACCTGGTACCCTGTCAACTACAGCATAGGGTATTAGGCCACTCAACTTTGAAGTAAGACATATGATTCCATAAACATATCCTGATTGCCAATGACACACTGCTTGTACATATCATGTGAAAATTGACAGTGTACTTGGCACTGTGATGCAGACACCAAACCAGTACACAGCCAAATAAATAATGACGGATGTACATGAGGCCTGGGATAGCAGCTATAGCTGTCTCAGACTGTTGCAGAATGTCCACAGTTGTGCCACCTACTTTTGGCACAGTTTTCAGAAAACCTGCTCTGTGTGCTGAAGTACTGGCAAGTCAGTACAGACTGAGGTTACAAAATCATGGCAGGCAGTTCACTGTCACACGTCATACTCTTCCAAACACACATGCTTATGTGAATCTGTATGCATGTGCATATATCTTGCAAATACATCTGCTCTAGTATTGACTCAGTAGCTCAGTTTGTTAAATTCCTGGCATGCTGTACATTTTGCCACATACAATCCTGGGTTCAAATCCAGTGTGTTGCACTTCAATGACATGCTTGTGAATACAACAAAGACTGAGTCCTGCAATTTTAAGCAGATCAGGTTGCTCCTATTGCTTTCACTTCTATCCATGTTAACATGTCAAAGGCCTGTATGTAGGGACACACCACAAATATGTATAGGCTTCTTAAATTTCACCTATCACTCTCTGAATGGCAGTGTCACATAACATATGTACCTTAAGCACATGCCTCACCTAGACTGTTATGGTTACCCTCCCCTGGCTCTGTTGTAACAACAGAGCTGACACTGCTCCCTCACTGACACATACAGCTTGCTGTCCTCCAATGTGTTCACATTCCCCAGTATGACTCCTGAGCAAAATGCAGCACCTGCAGCCTGCAATATATGCACTATGTTCAGCTATCTGCTACAAACCTACCATACTTCATACCCCCCCCTTAAAACAAGGGATCCACACATCACCCATACATAAAGGGGTGGGGGTCAAAAGTCAAGTGGCAGGGACATGTGTCACAGTCTTCCCCTACAAACATACACAGCTGATAGACCAGCAGCTACTGCAGCAGCATGCATAGTCTAATGCATATGACTTATGACACTCATATATGTCTTCCCCTTACTGACCTCAACCCACATTGGTTAACACTGAACTGCCACATAATCAGAAAGTCATTTCACAATGGCCAAACACAGCATGCAAAACTGTGGACATACCACATAAATGCCAACAGTGGACAGTATGTTTACTTACCCTCTGCAATACTGTAGTCTCCACACCTCGATAATGTCCATCTCACAGACTAGGAAAGGGGCCAAGGCTTACATGAAGGCATTAAATATAGCACTGTTGTGCCATGTCATTGGCTAATGAAAGTGCAACCCAGCTGTTCTGGATGCAATTAGCAAGTCTGAGCCAGGGATTGGTGCACAGGCAATCACATGTTAATGAGCATTACCTACAAAAAGCAAGCAGCAGCCTATGGTAAACAGGACTGTGACTTGCTTTATCAAGACAGACTGCATTTTTAGAAGCATTTTTCTGCAGGAGTTCTGCACAAAAAGGAGTACAGAACTTTACCAAGTATGTAACGAAGTCCCCATTTAATAGAATGCTGATTGGAGGATGCAGTTAGGGGGCATAGGGATTACAGCAGTAGGCCTGTAGTACATCTCTGGGAATAGCATGTTGGTGATAGTCTGCCATCCAGCATCTATAGCCATGCCTTTTAACTCTGCCTGCTGTGATGTAGATTACATCTCTTCCCCTCTCAATCCCTCCTACAATGGTCAGCTCCTGTATGAATGCTACTGGATTGTCTGTTAGACAATAGTGACAGTACATAATGGTGGACACAGCTGGCATATCATATGATGTACTGTCATTCAGCTCCTCTCAGTCTGTGACTGTCACACAGGAATAGTTCAAACATTGTACAGGTGTGTCTGGCTAGGTACTGTTTAGTCAACATTCATATCTCATCCCTTGAGAGCTATGGCTAGCATACCTGGTGACCCCTACAGCAGAACTTCAGGTCATAGCCAATAGTAGTGGGGGGGACAGGCCCGACCTCTGCGACAGAGTGTACATATTGATCATGGAAAGTAAGGGAATGAATACAGTAACAGATATTACTGTGGCATAACTGTTTTCTGAGGGTTCTGGCATGTAACAGCTAGATTCCCCACATTCTGAGATCAACCATTAAGTATTGTCCAATCATTTTCCAGACATCCACATGTTTCTGGCAAAGGGTCCACATATATAAGGCACATGTACACATTCCACAAACATCTGTGTACTGCAGAAGTTGGATACCTACAGGGAAGATACCCTACAGCACATTTGCACTGCTGACTGGCATTGTATCACATGGATGTTGCTGGACTGCCCCCATATACTTGTAGTAACACTCACCTATTTGTTGGACAGTGGCTGTATGACTTGATACTGAGACATTGTCCATAGGGGACACACCACATTAGATGGCACTGATGGGACTGGAGACATAAAAAATACTCCCTCACAACACACAGGGACATAACCGGTATTGCCACTATGTTGCTGATGGCCACATACATACATACTGTATTGATAGATGGCGGGGTATGCTGTGGGGTTGCAGAGGATAGTGCAGACCAATCTGGATGTGCAGGGTGTGTACATAGTGGAGAACAGTGTATGTGGTCCTGTGATGTGTTCCCCTCTTTTTCTTTCAGAAAGGATGTATAGAAGGAGGCACTCACCATTTTCAGCTGTGGAAAATGATGTGATCCTAGATGACCTCAGACTTTATTGCAACATACTGCTGTCCAGTAGTTACCACAATCCTAAGCAATGTGGTGCACTGTGGGCTGACCTCATCACAGCAGTAAACTAAGTAGGGCTACAGGAAAGAAGCTACAAGCATGTCCGACACCGGGTGACAAACATGATAAATGCTGCATGGCAAAGGGACACTGCTGTGGCCAGGGACCATGCTAACACCGGCGAAGGGCCTGCAGCAGAACAACCACTCTTAGCCACAGAGGACTTCCTGGTGAACCTGGGATCAACCATCATCTCCCAAGCATCCATCACCCCATACGTTTTGGAGGTGGGTGCCACAGCTTTCACAGCAGAGGAGCATTCAGGTAAGCCTCTTGTGTTCATCACTGTAATACTGTAGCAGTCATTGTGGCAGCTCTACATACCAGTACACAGATGTCAGGTCTATCTGCATTTGGTGGGGGTTGTTTGTTATGCACACTTGTGCACACAAACTTAGAATGTCAGCAATGTGGGCAGTATCACAGTTCCTAATGTACATGTTGATATATGCACATACTATTCTGTAACAATGTCACATTCCCTTTTGCTGATAATATCTTTCCCTCACATTTCTATAGGTACATCAGGAGTCCAACATCCTGTAGCTGGTGAGTGTGAAACTATTTTTGTATGGATCATATATACCCTAAGAATGTTAAGGGCTGCCATTTTGCTGTAGATACAACTGATATGCTTAGCCAGAATACAATGCTTATATGTTTAATTTCAGAGGGGTTAACTGAAGTGCATTGAATTGGTAATAACAGTAGTGTATTTGCAGGAGCTGTAACATATTTGCACATAGTGAGAAGTTCTATGCAGTTTGCTATACAGGGGGCAATAGTATGGTCAAGACTGGTGCACTGTGTTTTATGTCTAGGTCTATCACATACACTGACATATCTCTTATCTCACAGGTGTATAGTAGTGGCAACATTAACTGGACGTAGCTGCAGTGTATGTTATAAAGGGCCTGTCTTGTCTGTCTATGTTGTAGTCTGCTTGTGTATTGTGCATGGGATCAGAAATATGATGTGGTATATGTAATGCAGTTAGGGCGCCTCACCTGTATCTGTGTATGTGTGTGTGTGTGTGTGTGTGTGTGTGTGTGTGTGTGTGTGTGTGTGTGTAAATATATCCTCTTGCAGCAGTGAGCCTATTTGTGTGCAATGCTTATATATTACACACACACACACACACACACACACACACACACACACACCTCACAGAGTTGCCCTTTCTGAGATTAGAACCTCTGCCTATCTAGTAGTATATACTATAGCACTAAGTAGTTACTGCATGCGCCATGGAGATTATGCATTTTGAGAGTGTCTGCTAGTGCTGTTACGGTAGATGACATCAGCAGCTGTTGACAGGGAGGCCACTGTTGTGCAGGACACTAGTCACAGGGCCATAAAACGATTAATCATTGCACAAACATAGGCCTGATGAGCATGTCTGTACCACTGTATGGGAAATATCTACATACACACCCAGTGGTTGATGTTAGATTAGAACCCCTACCTACCTACTATTACATACCACAGTTCACAGTACTAGTTGCATGCGCCACCGATTGCATTTGGTGTACAAGTGGCTGCCACACTACATCACTCTATACATTTATGTGGCTATATATAGCTGTTACCTCTAAATATCTATCTATATCTATAGATAGATAGATAGATAGATAGATAGATAGATAGATACATAGATACATATATATGTGCCACATACTGATAGTTAAGGGTAATCAAGTCTGAGAGGGATAGGGAGAGACAGATACATATACATAGCTGTCTGTATGCAGAGAGCTATAATACACATCTCAGTTCTTCAGGCAGATGAGGCATCAGATATGGGCTGAAAATAGTTAAGTGTAAGAGCACGCCAGTGTGACCATTAGTACTTCCAAGGTGACTCTAGGTCAGACTTATCTGTACCCCAGTCTGGGATTTTGTGTGCTACCGCCAGTTGGCTGCTGCACCTGATTCAACAGTCCAGCACCTCCCTGATATTATGTCCAAGGGATTCCTTGGCTGTGAGCTGCACATAATATCTGAGTCATACCTAGATTTTAGTGTTCAGATTGTAATAGAATATACAGGGCTTTGCATCATATGTCTGATAAGTTTTACATAGTATTGCGATTTTCTGGTACATCACTGGCACATCATTATAGACTGACATTATGAACTGATGAGAATCATTTGAGGTACTGACTCCATACACAGCAGGGAAACCATGCTACTGCATGACCTGTTATTCTCTGCCCTTTTTACATTTATCTGTCCACTAGTTAATCCTTCTGCTAATATGTGGGCCTTTGTCCCACTCCTGTTCATGACTTTGTCCATATTTCCTCTTCTAAGTAGTTGTAGGTTTGCTGTGACTGGGGTACATGATGTAACACCACAAAAAGGGTTACAGACTTCACACCTCTGACTGTACATGTTTAGCAGGATGTCCAGCCTTTCGCCCCATATGTCTGTTCTGCTCCTCAGACAGTTGTGCATTTTTGGTAATATACTACTACAAGATGCCACTGACTTGTTGTAGGTACTGACAAAGTTACGTGATGGCCTTTACATCCTGCGGCTACTCTGACTTGTTACAACCTGCTGTTATACTATCCCCTTCTAGGTTACTCAGAGCATGTGAAAAGTCCATAGCTGTGGCCCCCAGTGCCTCCATTTTCTCTGGCTTTGTCCAGCTTTCTTGCAGTAACAAATAGTGACATATTGACAGTCTGTGGGACTCCTATCATAGGAGTACCTCACATGTAAAATTGTAGGTGCAGCCGGCTTCAAACCATGAACACCATCAACCATGCTAATGTACTTAGGCCACTAAGCCACACTAGCCATCAGAAAGTGAAGTTTAATTTCTGACACTATCAACATCAGACAGGCATGCACTTTGACCCCTGCATATTGAGGAAATAGAACATGTCGCCTGGTTGCTTGGGACAGCCCTTGGATTGTGTGGTCTGCTGCTATAACCTTGCAAACATACTGTTACCGCAGTTGTATGGGAAAATGGCTGTGTTGGGGGTAGGGGACTCTAGCATTGACAGTCATGTGTCTGTCCTATGGCCCAGCTGTTTTGCATTTCCCTCACATACTTCAGGGGGTTTTGCTGCCTTGTTGCCTACTGCATATTATGAGGTAGCCAGTATTGGACAGAGTGTCCATGTTGTCCCACATTGCTGTTAGTTCTCTGCAGGTAGCCCAGTAGCCCACTCTGTTCCCTTGTTTACATGCAGTAGGTCCATACATGTTCTATCATAGTCTAGTACCCCATACATTTGTTGTGAAGAAGAGTGACTTACCTTGTGAATGCAGCAGTTAGAGCTGACTCTGTGTGATGTGTGCAGTACACAGCCAGTACATGGTAAGGTACAAGTTGTGTGGTGTAGCTGGCATCCTTTTTACTATGTATGTGAGTCAGAGTGAGGTGTCAGTCCCTAGGAGCCTAGGTTGTCAGTGCGTGTGCTATATGTTGCTTCTTTGCTAAGGCCAGGGCATACTGGGCATGCCTACATCTGCCTACAGGGACATACTCATGCATGGCAAACAGGAACTGGTGGAATACCCTGGATGCAGATGCCTCTGAGGCCCCCATCATGCCCCCAGTTGGTCTTTGAAAAGTTCCTGTAGCTAGTGTTCTAAGGGCTACACATACCTTTGTTTCCACTGGGATGGGATGCCCTCTATTGGCTCTGGGTCTGAGTTGAGGTTGGCAAAACATTTTGAGTTCTTGTAGTATGTCCCTGTCCACCCTATAGTGCTCTACAATCTCCAGCTCATGTAGCTACTGGAAGGTTACCCTGGGCCTGAACACTCTTCTCCTTCTCAGTCTAGGCCTGTTGTCAGCATCAGCATCAGCACTGCCCTCAGCCTCTAGCACATACAGATGTAGCAGAGCAGCAGCAGCCCCTAGCATTCTGTCAGTTAAAATATCCAAGTCTGTACTCCAATGGTGCAGAGTATGTGGAAAAATCAGTTTGTAGGGTGGATGCATACTTTATAGTGGTGTGCTGCAGATACAGCCTGTGTGATTGGCTAACTATGATGCATTCCACGTGCCAGGTATATCATTGAGGGGTTTGAATGGCCCATTGTCAGTGGAACAGGCTTATCAGTAATTTATACTATGAATGGCTTTCCCAGACTATTTCCTTTTTTTTTTTAAATGCTTTCCCTGCTAAGCATTGCAGTGTGGCATGCAAACCTTCAGCACTGGTCTAAACAGTGCTGAACAGTCTGGACACACCCCCATGCATGGGCATGCTCAGCATAGCTTAAACCAGCTGAAACATACACCTTGAAGCTAAACAAAGCCTAGCAGCACTAGACACACCCCCTGCTCAGCTGAGCTGAGCGGTAAGCAAACGGGCACAGCTGAGCTCCAATCCACTTAAACGTATAGTGACATACCCCCTTTTTATGTCAGCTGTCTATTCTACTGACACCAACATGGTTCTGGGGCTGCACAGGTTTTATCTGCAGACACAGTGGCACAATTTTTGCTATTCAGTAACCCCAGCCCATTTGCATACAGAGCCTTGCACATAACCTGGATACTTCACTATTCCAGGGCCTGCCTCCTTAGCAACCACTGAAATCTGCCATTGTACATACTGCATGCAGGGCCTTATAATGCCTTATTCTCACATATGTCTTAGTTTTAGTTGTTAATGTTCATTTTTTTTTTTTTTTTGCATAATGGCATGTTTGCGTGCTGTGCAAACGTAATATGGGTATTAAAAAAATATTATTTTATATTACTTTGTATTAGTTTTTGGACTCACAGAGCATAGTTTTGCACATATCTGTGCCTACTATGACAATTCTGACCTTTTAATTGGGGTTTTACAGATCCTGTTCAATTTTTACATTTCTGTACATGGACATGTTCCGTGTACACATCTAACACCAACACGGGTTCTGCACAGATATCTATCTGCTTCCTGGATTAGAAAACACCCTCATGTGCATGCATTTCACCTGCTTATGAGGTGATTTGCATACCACGGACACTTCCGTGTCTGCATGCTCATGCATACCCCTCTGCTCTGTTTCCTGGATCGCATGGCTGCTGGATTCCGTGTTAACACCATGCCACTCTGCCTACATGGAAAATCACTCCATGTAGGCTTTATTGAATTCCTTCACAGTGTACATTCCTTATGTCGATTGTACAATTTTAACATCCAGTAAGCATCTTGCTACATCATACATGATCATAGGAGTATTGTGGTAGGTGTATTTCATGAGGGAGTATATCTGAAGTGAGAAAATGCTGAAACAAAGTATTTTTTTCATTACAGGATTTATTGTTATTGGTGGGGCTCCACTCCAGCTTTGGAAATATTATTAAGGTCAAATATCTAGATGGTCATACAACCTGGTACCTGTTTTGGGATTTACTTCCTTTTATATATAGAATGCTTTTTTCCTTTTTGGGATTTTTTTTTGCTTTGCAAGTGGGCTGCAAATATTTTGTTTTCAGTTTTGTTATTTTCTCACACATTTGAATACATATAAAGTATGTGATTACATTGTATTAGGGCTCAGTGCTGATATCACAGTGAAGGATCTGAATGGAGAGATGATAAAATCAGCAAGAAAAAGAGGAGAGTAGTATTGCTGGAATTGAAGTCATCCTCAAGTCTTGGTAACTTCATGTGGTGGACCCTGTTTTCACAAAATCTCACCAAGACAACAATGATATATAGACTGTATCTTATATACCATATATCATGAAGAGATGTAGGGTAAAATTCAAAACACAAAAAGCTGGGTGCACATATCCCACAATAAAAATGTGTCCTATCCTGGTGTGCGCACTGATGCCAAGATTGGAAAAAAATGGAGTCTATATTAGGTCATCGAAATGGCTCATTATCGAATGCCGTAACGTTGAACTGCAAAACCTGAACCCTAACAATATCGAAACATCAAAACAGCAAATTGTTTCCCAGGGAAAAGATTTGCTGTTCCAAAAAACACACACCCACCACAAGCACACTAAAAAGCAGCAATCCACACACATACATTTAAAAGTTACATCTAACCCTACACTACACTGCACATGCACTACTATCTATCCACTTACCTTAACCCAGGCCCTAACCCTAAGGTCCATCACTATTGCATGCTCACCTCACCCGTGCCCTAACCCTAACTCACTTAACCCACCCCTAACCCCAAATTCTCACTATCGCACTCTCACCTCACCTGTACCCTAACCCTAACTCACTTAACCTGCCACTAACCCCAAATTCTGTCACAATCGTACTTACCTGACCCGCACACTAACCCTCACTCACCCAACCTGTGCCCTAACCCTAATGTCCGCACAATCACACACTTACCTTAACCCAACCTGTAACTTTCCACCGCATCGCTGAAAACAGCGAAGCCACAACAATGGCCAACGGAATTCTTTCCCTAGGAAAGAATTCGGTTTTGTGCAGCTTCACTGTTTTCAGCATTTGCGATATTGGGTTCGATATTAGATCATTCAAAATTATGCCGTTTCGATGATCTAATATAGACCCGAAAAAAATGGCAGTGTAGAATCCTCAAGACACAGAAGCATTCCTACAATGGGGTTAGGCCAGCCTCAGGGGGGGGAGGATGGCCTTCCTGTTGTCGAATGAAGTAATAGTCGACAAAAACCACAAAAACTGAAGGACAAAAAAGTGGCATAAAGATGACAGAGTGGACTGTTGAGGATAAGGAAGAAATTATGTAGTGTTACTATTATGCAAAACGCACAGAATTTCCAGATAGAAGATATTCAAAAAGATTAAGAGAGAAATTAGAGGAAAGAAAATAACTGTCAAAATCTTCAAATGCATTCATTATTACAACAGATCCAAGAAAAACTTCACAGAGATAAAGAAACTGTTGGAGACGTGGAAAAAGAAGTGACAGAGGAAGTGTAAAAATATAAAGGAAACAAAAAACAGATTTTTGAATGGTATAAAAAGAAACACGGATATGGGAAAGAAAAAGAAATCTGGTATGGTGCAATATTTATGCAAAGAGAAAGCCAAACTAATCAGTGCAAAAAAGCAGCTCCACAGATATTTGAAGAGAAATATAGGCAAAGGCACCTAGACATGGAACATTTCACAATACAAAAATAAGATCACAGAACAAAAGATTAGTAAAGTAGAAGTTAAACAAATAGAAGGCTGAATACCTACAAAGTAAAGGATTTAGTGCAGAAAGTCTAACACATGTTATGTCATGGCATGATGAAACAATGAGTCTATAAATTAAGGAGCAATAGGTAGAGTGGGAGACATCTGAAGAAGTAACATGGACACGGGAAAGAAAAAGGGATTTGATGTGGTGAAATATTTTTACAAAGGTGAAAGCAAAACTAATCAATACAAAATAGTAGCACCAAAGATATGTGAAGATAAATACATGCAAAGGTACCCAGATATGAAAATTTTCACAATGCAGAAAAATAAGAAAACAAAGGGTGAAAATTAGAAAATATGATTATTAATGGGACTTTAAACAAGTAGAAAACAAAGTTATGGATTATGTGCAAAGCGAGGAATTTAGTGTAGAAAATCCAAATCAGGTAATATCACAGCATGATAGAACAATGACTCCAAATTAAGGAGAAATTAGTGGAATGGAAAGCATCTGATCACTTGTCACATGATGATACTTTGGAGCTTTCAGCACGAAACCAGTATAAAACTTCAATTGGAGTTGCACAGCAAGGGAAGCAGGAAATGGCGGCAATTCTGATGCTGATTCTATGTTGTGCAGTGATGGGCCAATGAGTTCCTATGTGAAGAAGCAATGGATGACACAGGACAGAGATGAAGAAAATATATCACAAGAAGACATTCTGGAACATTCTGTAGAATGCCAGCAGGAAACAGAGAGCAAAGAATGCACTCTCAGTTTAGAAGAAAATGATCTAAGGGAAGAGTTGGTTGATTTACTAGAGATGGATAGACATATTAAGACTGATGAAGAAATAGATTACAGAAAGTAAATAAGACTCAGAATGTTAGAAGTCTGATAAAAGAGATGAATACAGTAATCAAGACTATTGACAGAAATTCATGTGATTTAACAGAAGAAAATAGAATATATTACTATGAAGCTAAATTAATAAAAGATAGGAATAGCATACGTCCTACACAGAGTGTACCATGGCCATGCCTGTAGCTCCCCCTCAGCAGCATGCCTTGCATATTAATGAAGGCAGGCTGCTGAGAGAGAGCTGTGCAACACAGTTACAGAATTGGTGTAGGGGATGTGTTACAGTGTCCGCAGATGAGTAACACATCCCCTGCACTGTGAAAGTGCTGGATGGCACTTAAATAATAAAGTGAAACATGAGTAAATAATTATTTTTTAATTTTTTGTGTGTTTGCATGGCACGTAGCAAGAGAGATGTTCCAGACATCTAAAAATAGAAACCGGATGCATTTATTTCTGAAAGGTCAAGTTTAAGCATAGCTAAGCATGTTTGCATGGCGTGGCATGGTGCACAGCAGTGCTTAAAAGTAACTGAGAGCTATATAGAAATATATAGCTGTAATCACCATATCCTCGGTAGCCAAATGGTTAGAATCATTGCCTTTGTGTGCAGTAAGTGCACGGTTTGAATACAGGCCATTTAGCTTTTGCATGCAATAGGAAAATGTTATAATTTTTTTTATTATGTGTACATTGACATTTGTTAATCAGGTTAGTCCAGCTGGACCAGAAGGCCATTTTCAGTGAAGACCCGAGGATAAAACCCCTAGTTACACACAAGTGTCCAATACATTAAAGTCACACACCAAAATAACATAGTTAAATGCATAAGTTTAGGAGATATAAAAGTAAAATAGATACACATAATAATAAAGTATCATTAATGAACAATTACTTTCAATATTTTTTTTTAAATCTGGTTTGCCTGTAGCTAAGCTCTGCTAAGCATTGCTAAGCCAAGCCAAGAAATGCTTAAATAGGACCTGTTTTAGCAGTACTTAGCAACACTTAGCTCCGCTTAGCTGGTTTGAGCACTGCTAACCAATTCAAGTTTAAGCAGTCCTCAGCTCAGCTAAGTGGGTTTGCTTTGTGCACCAGAAAGCCTTGCTAAGCATTGCCAGTTTAAGCACTGCTCAGCTAAGCTTAGTGGGTTTGCGTGGTGCTAAACTTCTCATAGCATTTTTAAAAATGGTCCATTGGCAGCAAAGGGTAGGAAAACAGCCTTATTTAAGCTGAACAGGCAGGACTACAGCCAGAACCTGTTGGAGTTTGATTCATGTAGGAGCTATGTCAGGTGTTGGAGAAGGTGTGTACTTCCAGGTGCAGTGGTGGGGCATGTTGGAGCCCAGGGTCATGGTTGGGCTCCTCTTAAAAGACCGTAACATCTGACTGCTACAGGGCCAGTACCAGGGGTCTGAATACAAATCTGAGGCCTGGAAAAGGCTGGTATGCAACCTCATTACTGCAGCTGGCATCCACTGCACTGATGAGCATGTGTGTCACCACTATGACAACCTGAAGTGTAGGAAGGGAGAACTCTCAGCCCAGTAAATCCAAGATACTCACGATGACAATTCCCTACACGTTTATAAGTGTAGGAAGCACTGATTAACCAAAGTCTAGTATGAATATCTAATATACAGGTATGCATAATGGTGTGTTTCTCTCCCCACAGCTGCAGAGGAGAGAGCTTGCAACCTGGAGGTCCATGCAGGGCGCCTGGCCAGGTTGCACCAAGAGTGTGGTGAGTACAGATACATTCTGCAATATAGACTAATATAATTAGGAGTACAGTAGTAACTGCCAGTAGGTATATTCTGTTTTGAGTGTACTGCAATGAATGTGTTCATAGACCTGGACTGATATAAGTGAAAAATGTCAGGTACAGTTCAATATACATGAAAGCATGAAACCTAATAATGTTAAGGAAAGAAATTTTCTGCTGCATTAATAATGTTAAGGAATAACAAGTGTATGCTATATTAATAATGATGTTCTGGTAATAAAGTACAACTGGATTCATAATGTGAAAGGAATAAATCATCTACATTCATAAATTTCAGGAAATAAGGTACACCTGCAGTCAGAATTGTTAAGGAAATAAAGTTAGTAATGCATACAATGTGGAATAACAGCTGTCTTTCAATGGCTGCATTATGTAAAGTGTTCAATAATAAAAAGACTGTTAACTGTTTCATGTCACCATCAATAACGATTTCTGATGCCAAATGTTGTGTGTATTTTGGGCTGTTGGTGAATAAATTGTGTATTACAAGAGATGTGAAGTAAACATGGGTATAATACAATTAAGTGTCTGAAGGTTAGCCAATAAAGTGTTTTGCTAATGTGTAGATGTGGAGCTGTACTACAAGATATACTGCATTGTGATATAGGTTCTGCACTATAATACTGAACCTGGAATAGTAATGTGTAAGGTAGTATGTCATCTTTCCCTCAGGGTTGGCTTGTGTTAACCATTGCATTTCAGCTATATGCATTCCTGAATGTAGTTATGCTGATGGAGGCAAGTATGACACTGTAATAGCCGTACACTGCAAATATAACATCTGCAACCATATATGGGTCAGGTAGCCAACCCAGCACTCCAATATGGTCTGTACACATCACACATATTCACATCCATTAGGGGTTAAATGTGTACACCTGCATTCCAAGTAGTAATACACAGTTCACCTACTATCTCTGTCATGCATGCACCTCAGTCTTGTGTGACACTCTACCTACATTTCCAGGTCAGAATTTGTTACCAGGTGAGCTCTAGGCACATATCAGTCAATCAACACTAAGTGGTTACTCAGTAGCTCAGTTTGCTAAATGATATGTATGTTATTCATATTCATGTTATGATATGTATGTTGTTCATTTTTCCAAACACAGACCGGGGTTTGAATCCAGGGACAAGTACTGATATATATTTATAGAAACAGATAAGTACTACTGAATATGTATAGTAATGGGTCTATATTACATTACTGAATTGACTAAATAGCGAATGCTATTTAGTCGATCCGATACTGTCGAAATGGCAAAATAGCGAAGTCATGGAACATCAATTTTTTTCCCAGGGAATAAATTTGGTGGGCCATCTTCGGGACTTTGCCATTTCCTCCACTATGGTGCGATCTCAGAGTTGGTATATTTAAGTAGGGGGTGTGTGAGGGGCAAAGCCCCCCACTTAAATTTGTGTTTAAGTTTTTTTTTTTTACGAAGCAGCAAATTTTTTCTCTGGGAAAAATGTGCTGTTCCATTTGTTCGATATTTTGTTTCGATATTATCAGTACGATGAAATAGCGTTCGCTATTTACATCGTACGATAATATGATATAGACGCTATAGAAACAGTTTTCTATTGTTAACAGATGTTCTCCCCACAGGAATTACAGGTAACTAAATTCTCTGTCATAGCTGTTCCAATGGTATATTAATTCATTTCTCTAGATGTACTGGTGTGTAAACAGCATTGCTCAGCAAGGTGATAAGACTGTATTAAATTAAACATCCACAAATAGACTATTATTCCACGTTAATAAGAATAATAAAACTGTTTTTTGTTGTAACGGCTGTATGCCTGGTGTGTCTGTCAATGTCTGCTGATAATCTAACCCCATGCCTACCAAGGATGGCAGAATACATGTAAACTCTATGTACTATGCACAATACATGTCTCTCAAGTGTCACACTGTCAGGGATAGTGATTACTGTTGCCAAAACCCTTGGACACAGATGTAACATCCAGTCATACAACATCAGTGCACAGTACACCTTGGTAGTCATATATGTTCCCCTGACATGTAATAGTTCCCTCTAGTAGTGTACCTGTAGATGTTACAGCTTAGTCCATACTGTCCCATGCAGATACATGCTACAGAAGATATAGGGCACTTGTAGACATAAAAGTGAGGTTAGACCTGTAGAGTATAGAACAGTACTGTTGCAATAAATATAAGCCTATACTGTTGTTAATGGAATGTCCCCCCCCCCCAATCCCTTATCTGCATCACAGTATTATTATTGTTATACTACAGGTATGGTTTCCATTTCATATATGTTGCTCTTAAAACTTTATGTTGTGCCTTCTGTTTAATTATTGTTACATATTACAATGGTTGCATACTAACATACCTTGTTGAAATACCAACGTTGTTAACTTTTGCCATGACTGTTACTGCCATGCTGTTACAATACTGACTGTTATCCCATTTACTGTTGTGTTCTGTATGCTATAAAATTTTATTTTTCTGGGTTAATTGGAACACCCATGCATGCTGTTATAACTAACGTTTAAATGTTCTGTGCATAGCTAACCTACACACTTTGACAAAAACCTTAACACCATAGCATGAGTGAGTAGGCCAGTACCTGCGAACCCACCTTCCCCACCTCATCTGGCCATTGCACCAGACCCCAGCACAACTGGGACTCAACCTGCACATTCTCCTCTGCTGGTCCTGCACCACTCACAGGTAGAACTGCCTCAGGAGTTGTGGCCTGTCCCCCCTGAGTGTGGGCATAGAGAGGGAGTGGTCACCCAGCAACAGCTCCGAGGGATGGTGCACAGGATTCTCCAGTGTGACATGGACAATTGACTGCACTAGATCGAGTGCAGACTGGTGCACCTTGAGGGACAGGCCAGTCCCGGCACCCAGCTCCCAGCACAGCCACCTTCAGGGCCATGAAGGAGCAGTTGAGACTGCCCATGGGTGGGGAGATCAGTCCCACTGCTGCCATCTGGGACCACTTGGTCTTCTGATTCCACAAACACTCCCTGTCCAAGGTGTTTACCCCCCTTCATGTGTCATACACCACCCCTCTCTGCTGTCTTGTCTGTTTGCAAATGCTACCTTTCCTACCCAACTTACCTCCCCACACATACCTATATCCCTTCCCCAACGTCCTGCTCTCTTCTTGAAAAAAAAGGCATCTGTCCTGCAAAAAAATATCGCCCCATACATAGCTCTCCAGTTTGCCCACACCTACACTGCCATCAATCAATCATCACAGCAATTAATCAACAATGTTATGTCTCCCACACCCCTCCCTCTGGGATGTGAGGCTCCAAATTCCAAATTATCCACAACATAACCAGCTGTTGCTGTACAAGAAATGGAGAGCTATGATCTTTTCCTATACCTGTCCTACACATCCCTACCTGCCTTTCATATTGTTTTTCCCCTTGCTTGCCCCCATTTCACCACTTTCCTATCACCCCTTTTTTCTTTTCTTTTTTTGGAAATAGCACGGGTATAAGTGCCGCTTGGCATCACTACACATCGCACAAACCCACACAGACCCACTTAAAGCTGCTTTATTCACCTTCTGTCTGTCTGACACAGTTCTGCACATCAGCAAAAGTATCACCCTGGCTAGTCTCGAAGTCAGGACCCTTTTAACTATGGCATAGTGCATTAGCCCACTAGGCCACCCAACTGTGAAGGCCGACAGGTGTTTCCATAAATTTATCCTGTTTATCAGTGATGCATACCTGAAAAATATTCAGCCACCACCATCTTTCAAGCCCAGGACCCTGACAATTACAACACAATGTATTAGCACACTATGCCACTCAGAGGGCTAACAGGTGTTTCCATAAACTTATCCTGTTTATCAGTGATTTACAGCTGAAAAATATTCAGCCCTTCCCATATTTCAAACACAGAACCTTGTCAATTACAATATAGTGCATTAGCCCATCAAGTCACTTAGCTTTGAAGACTGACAGGTATTTCCATAAACATATCCTTCTTGCTAGTGACACACTGCTTGTACATATAATGGGACAAATGACAACGTACTTGTGACTGTGATACAGACACCACACACAGACAAATAACTTTTGATGGATGTACATGAGGCCTAGGATATCAGGTAGAGATGACAACTTCAGAATGTTGCAGAATGTCCACAGTTGTGCCACCTACATTTGGCGCACTTGTCACACAACCTGTGCTGTGTGCTGACGTACTGGTAAGTCAGTACACATTGACATTATGAAATCATGACAGACATGTCAGTGTCACATGTCATACACATCCGATAACACATGTTCATAACAATCCTGTGTAACAGATTGTATGAATGCACATATGTCTTGCAAATACACCTACTATACTGTTGACTTCGTAGCTCAATGTGTTACATTCCTAGCATGCTTAACATTTGTCAACCCACACTCCTGGCTTCCATTCCAGTGTATTGCATGTCAAGTACATGGTTGTCAGAACAATTAAATGACTGAGCCGTGCAATTTTAAGCAGAACTGTTTTCTGCTACTGCAGTTACTGCCACCCATATTAGCACCTCAAAGGCCTGTAGGTTGGGACACACTTCACAAATATGCATAGGTGCTCTAACTGTCACCTACCACTCTCTGGATGGCATTAATGCATAACATATGTACCACAGGCACATGCCTCACCTAGACTGTTATGGGTACCCTCACCCTTGCTATGCTGTGATAACAGACCTGATACTACTCCCTCATTCACATATACAGCTTGCTGTCCCACAGTGTGTTTGCAATCCCCAGTATTGGTCCTAGGCAGAATGCAGCAGCTGCAGCCTGCAACATATGCATCAGTATGTTCAGCTATCTGCTACAGACCTACCATACCCCCCAAACACCTAGAACAGGGAATCCACACAACACCCATACATAAAGGGGTGGAGGGAATGGTCAAGTGACAGGGACATGTGTCAAAGTCTTCCCCTACAGACATACACAGCTGATAGACCAGCAGCTATAGCAGCAGCATGCATATTCTGATGCAAATTATGTATGACAGTCACATCTGTCTGTCTCCTTACTGACCTCAACCCACATTGTTAAACAGTAAACTGCCACATAATCAGAAAGTCTGTTCACAATGGCCAATCATAGCATGCAAAACTGTCGACATACCACATAAATCCAAACCATGGACAGTATTTCAACCTGCCCTCTGTGATACTATAGTCCCCACACCTCAATAATGTCTTTCTCACAGGCCAGGAAAAGGTCAAGGCCTACATGAAGACCTCAAATACAGCACTGTGTTGCCATGACTTTGGCTAATGAAAATGCAACCCAGCTGTTCTTATTTCAGTTAGTAAATCTGAGCCACAGACTGGTGCACAGGCAATCAGCTGTTCATGAGCATTACGTACAAAAGGCAAGCTACTACCTATGGTACACAGGTCTGTCACTTTCTCGATGATGACAGACTGCTCTTTCCTAGCATTCTACCACATGATTTCTGCACATAAATGAGTACAGCACTATACCAGGTATGTAATAACCCATGTAATTGGATGCAGTTGAGGGATGCAGGCATGGGAAATAGGGATTACCACAATAGTGGTCTGTGGTAAATATCTTGGAATTACATGTTGCTGTTAGTCAGCTGCCTAGCAGCTAAAGGCTTCTGTTTTGGCTCTGTCTGCTGCGACATAGATCACAGCTCTGGCCTCTGAGTCCCCCAGCAATGGTCAGCTCATATACGAATGTGACTGGGTGGTGTGTTAGACAATAGTGACAGTCAGTAATGGTAGATACAGCTGCCATATCACATGATGTACTGTCAGTCTGCTCCTCTCATGCTGTGAATGTCACATAGGCATACAAACATTGTTCAGGTGTCCCTGACTGTTCCTGATGCACTCTGGCTACTTCACTGTGTACCCATCACCTGTATATCATCACCTGAGAGCTATGACTCACATACCTTTTGACCCCCTACAGCAGGGCAGCAGGTTATATCCGGTAGTAATGGGGGGACAACTGAGAGTACATATTGAGCATGCAATGTGGGAGAATTAATGCAGTAACAGATATTAAAGTACCATAACTGTTTTCTGAGGTGTCTGGCCTGTAACAGACAGATTCCCCACAGTCTGGAAACAACCACTACATATTGTCCAACTGATTTCCAGACATCCACATTTGTCTGGCAGAGGGTTTGCATATATCAAGCACATATACACATTCTGCAAACATCTGTGTACTGCAGATGTTGGACATCCATAAGGAGAATACCCTATAACACGTTTGCGGTGCTGTCTATAATTGTGTCACACAGATGTTGCTGGACTGTCCCCATACACCTGTGGTACTGCTCACCTATTTGTCGGATGGTGGATGTATGACATGGTACTGGTATGTCATCCATAGGGGACACACTGCAGTAGCTGGCAGTGATGGGAGTGGATACTTAACAACACCTTCCACCACAGCACACAGGGCCATAACTGGTATACCTAGGATCATACAGGGTTACTAGGCTATTGGCTCTGAGGCCCTTATAAGCCTAGCCATTAGTTTATCCCCAATAGAATCATCAGTCAGCATCTGTTGCCCCTGTTATTGAAGGACACAGGTGGGACCCCGGGACAGATTTATGGTATCCCATCCACTCATCATGGTTACACTTGATGATGGTCTGAATGGTACTCTGTTTCACATCTATGGAAAATGCATTCCTGAAACAGGGCAGCCTCTGGGAGACAAACCTGTCTGTCCAGAAGGATTTGTTGTTGTTACCTATCAGATTCAGGCCTGTTGTGCTGGTAATGCATGGGGAAGTAAATGCACATATATGGGGAAGCTGTAGAAGGGCAGAGTTCAACATTAGGTTGTAGGCATGCCACAGCCCACATCAGGGTAACCTGTCTGATACTGAGTGGGGCACTACTGATTAGAGGATGTCTGCATGGGAAAGGTGTTAGAGGGCATGGATTATCTTTGCAGGTATTACCATGGCCCTTTCAGTTGTTGCAGATGTACAGATAGGTAAATATCAAACGGGCCATTGTACTAATGTCTTGTTGCACTGGCTAAGGACTATACAGAGGTAATATCCACCTTTTTTTCTGGATGCACTCCCTTTACCTATGACTTTCACCAGGTGCAAGGCCTTTCTGACCACTGCCACTACATGATGGATGAATGCGACATTGTTATCAAACTGAGTAGCCAGGTCTGTCAATACAGGTTGTTTGTTTATGGGGTTGCCAATGATGTGGCAAACAGTGGGGCCTTGTCCTTGCCATATGGTATGATGGTACTGTTTTTTACATTTAGCTTGAGGCCAGGATCTTGGAACCAGTCTGTATCCGATGTAAGACCCTGTTGTAGTGTGTTAACATCATTTGGTGGGTCAGTGACAGACAGCATACAACTTACAGTCATCACAGCCCTAGTTAGTGCCTCCATATGTGGGTGGTGGCAGTTAGCATTGATGCCTAGATACATGTGAGTTATGTAGGGACACCAACTACCCACAGGGCCTCAACATGTATACATATTGCACACACATAGGTAACACAGAGTAGGGTTGCCACCTTAATGAATGCTCAATGTCGGATACTTCTTGTAGTATTGTGACAGTTGGCAGGACAAATCATACCTACAGCAACTGAAAGGACAGGACTTTTCTTGGTCTGCCAATATGACATCTTATTTTTGAAGCATTTCTCTAGGTTATGCTATGTCTCAGAACATTTAGGTGTTTCTAATGTAAAATGACTGGTTTATGCAACTATTACACACATGCAGGAAATGTTTGTTGTCCTACATTCTTGGGACCTATGTATTGCTTTAGTTGTTATCACAGGACACACCTGGCCAAACATGGTCTGCACCTTGTACAGTGGGACAGATGTTGGGCCTAACACAGTGACACTGCTACATGTACTGCAAAGTGACATACACACACACACACACACACACACACACACACACACACACACACACACACACTCGACTGCCCTTGTTGAGAGTAGAACTCCTACCTGTCTACACCCACACACACTCATGAACTGCCCTTTTTAAAAGGAGAACTGCTGTCTGTCTAACTGTACATACTATAACACTACATACACATTGCATGTGGTGCGAAGCTTATATGTTTTTGTAGTGTTGGACAGTACTATTCAGGTGGATGACATCTGCAGGTGCTGTAAAGGTTGCCACTTGGGGTTTAACAGGTTGCACAGGCCCTTAAAATGGTATAACTGTTGCACACAAACCCAGGGAAGACAGCCATACTGCTGCAAGGGGATACAAACACACACACACACACACACACACACACACACACACACACACACACACACACGCGCACCCATGACAGTTTTGAGATTAGAACCCCTACCTATCTAGTTGCATGTACTATACTGCTACGTACTTATCGCACGTGTCATGGAGCTTATATACTCAGTGAGTGCCTAACTGTGAATTTAAGTTGGATGACAACAGCATGCCCTACAAATCAATCCAATGGGGGATTAACAGGATGGACCAGGCCTTAAAATGTATTAGCATTGCATGCACATAGGCAAAACATATACACAGCTTCAGGGGGATTTACTGACAAACACGCACTGAGTTGCTGTTGTTGAGATTAGAACCACTACCTATCTAGCTGTATACACTATAGTGATATGTATTTATGACATCCACCACAGAGCTTATGTATCTAGAGAGTGTGTAACTGTGCATCTAAGGTGGTTGACATCAGCAAGTTCTGTAAAGTAGGCCAATGGGGGATTCACAGGTAGGCACAGACTTTAAAATGTAGTAGCACTGCACACACATAGGCAAGAAATACACACAGCAGCAAGGGGATATACTTACACACATGCACTGAGTTGCCATTGCTGGGATTAGAACTACTTCCTATCAAGCTGTACACATTCTTAATAGTGCGTAGTTATCACACAATCCACAGACCTGATGCATTTGGATAGTGCCTGCTTGGAGTGGATGACATCAGTAGCTGCTGACAGGGAGGCCATTGTTATGGAGGACAGTAGTCACATGGCCATAAAATGAGGGACCATTGCACAAACATAGCCCTGTTGGGCATGTGCATTCTGCTGTATGTGAAATACATACACAAACACACACACACAAGGTGGCTGATATGAGACGGGAACCCCTACCTACCTACTATTATACACTAGAGCTCACTGTACTATTTGCAAGTGCCACTGGTTGCACTTGGTGTATTACTGTCTGCAGCACTACATCATGATATACCTTTCTGGGTCGCTCTCTCTCTCTCTCTCTTTCTCTGCATCTCTCCCCCTCTGTCTACCTCTGTAAATATGGTAAATATATGTATATATATATATATATATATATATATATATATATATATATATATATATATATATATAAAGCTATATTAAACTCAGCAGATCCACATATATCGTATATGTGCTACATATGGATAGATAAGGGTAATCGTGTCTGATGGGAATAGGGAGGTTAAGGTTTACATAGCTGTCTGTATGCACAGAGATATACTTGTATCACAGTTCTATAGTCAGATGTGGCTTCAGACATGGGGCTGAAATTTGCTAAGTGTAGGATCATGCTCAGTATGACCATCAATACTTATAATGGGACTTTCCAGGCCAGACCTACCTGTACTCCAGTCCAGGATTTTGTGTGCTACAGTCAATTGTCTGCTGAACCTGATGAAACAGTCCATCACCTCCCTGATATAATGCCTAAGGGATTTCCTGGCTGTGTGCTGTCCATACTATCTGACCCATATCTAGGGTGTGTACAGAGTGTATTGGAGTGAACAGAGTTTTGCATAATATGTCTGGTACAGTTTACATAGCACTGTGATTTCTTGGTACATCAGTGGCAGATTATTATAGCTTAATGTGAGGAACTGCTGACAGACATTTTGGTTGCCAACTCCATACACTGCAGGAACCCATACTACTGCATGAATTGTTCTGTTCTGCACTTTCTACATTTGACTGGGCAGTAGTTCCTCCTTCCCCTTATATGTGGGCCTTTGTCCTGCCCTGCTCTAGTTCCTGGCTTTGTCTACAGTTGCTGCTCTATGTAGTTGTAGGTGTGCTGTCACTGGGATAAGAGATGTAATACCACAGACAGGGCTATGGATTTCACACCTCTGACTGTCCCTGTTTTTCAGCTTGTCCATCATTGTGCACCATACACCTGCTCTGGTCCTCAGATGGTTTGTGTTGTACTGTTAAAAGGCTACATGTTGCCCATACCTCTCAAAGTCTTACAGCCAAAAATCTGGACAGGGCCATATATAATGGTGGGGCTCAGGCCTCATAGGGACATGATTTTAATATTGTTCTTCCAAACGTAGACAGTTGGTAGATTGGTTTTGTATTGGCATGCATTTTCTGATGGGCATGAAGTCTGCATTTGAAATGTCTGTCATTGTTTTTTCACAGCATCCTTTATTGATTTGCCAGTAGTTTGCCAGACAACTGCAATGTTATGACAAATAGAACAGATATAGGAGGCATAAATGTGGACATTCTGTGAAACCCTGTACATTTGTGGAATATGGGTGGTGCCCAATGACTTGTTGTAAGTACTGACACAGTTACGTGACAGCCTTTATATCCTGGTGCTATACTGACTTGTTACAACCTGTTGTTCTACTAGCCACCATCTAGGTTACTCAGAGCTGTGTACAGTCCATATCTGTGGTCCCCTGTCCCTCCATTGTCTGTGGCTTTGTCCAGCTTTCTTGCAGTAATAAATACTGACATATGGACATTCTGTAGAACTCCTGCCATAGGTGTGGCTCACATGCAAAAGAGTAGGCACAGCCAGTCTCAAACCATGTACCCTATCAACCATGGTAATGTACTTAGCCCACTAAGCCACAACAGCCACCAGGCAGTGCACTTTACTTCCTGATGCGATTAAACACAGACATACAAAGCACATTGACCCCTGCATATCGGGGAATGGGTATGTCACCAGGTTGATTGGGACAGCTCAGGAATTGCATGCTCTGCTCATCGTACCTTGAAAACATACTGTTGCTGCAGTTGTATAGGAACACAGGTGTGTTAGGGATAGGGGCTTTAGCACTGACAAACAAGTATCACTCCTTTGACTCCGGTGTTTGTAATTCCCTCACATAGTGCAGTGGGTTTGCTGGCTTGGGGCCTACTCCATATTATGTGGTGGCTAGTATTGGGTAGAGAGTTCCTGTTGTCCCACATAGCTGTCAGTTGTCTGCAGCTATCTGGTAGCCCACTCTATTCCCATTCATACATGCGACAGGTCCATACATATGCTACCACAGCCTATTACTCCATTAATTTGTTATAAAGAAGAGTGACTTGCCTTGTGCCTACAGCAGTTGAGAGAACAGTGCTTCAGGGATGACTCTGTTGGATGCACACAGTACACAACCTAGACATGGTAAGGTACAGGTTGTGTGGTGTGGCTGGCATTCTTTTTACTATATATGTGAGTTGGAGTGAGGTGTCAGTCCCTAGGTTCCTAGGTTCTCAGTGCATGTGCTATGCATTGCCTCTTGGCCAAGGCCAGGACATACTGGGCATGCCTACATCTGCCTACAGGGATAGGCTCAAGGGGCTTTCTTCCTCCGAGTCCCCCTGTGGCTGTGGAGACCTTCACACTGGAGGGGCTGTGTGTCCCTTCTCAGTGATGTTCCTGCCACAGCTGTTTCTGCAGGATGATATTGTGTAGCATGGCACATACTGTGAACATGTGTGTACATGTAGCTGGAGAATATTGCACTGCTCCACCAGATATATCGAGGCAGCTGAACTGTGACTTGAACAGCCCAAACACATGCTCTATGATGTTCCTAGTTTGTGTGTGTACCTCATTATGGCATTCTTCAGTAGGTGTGTGTGTATTTCTGATGGGTATCATCATCCACTGTTCCAGTGCATAGCCAGTAGATGGCCATATAGGATATCCCCCCTGACAAATGTCTCGTACAGCTGTGAGGCATGCTAGATGTGGGAGTCATGATAGCTGCCAGGGCTGCCAGCACACACATTCATGATAATACCCTGAGCATTGCACATGACCTGGCAGTTGATGGAGTGATACGACTTGCGACTGACATAGACTCTACCCTCTTCACTGGGTGGTGCTTTGATGTGGACATGAGTGCAGTCTATGGCACCCAGTACCTCATGGTAGTGTGCTACACAGTGGAAGAGATGAATATTTCTGAACCTCTCCTCAAGGGGTGTAGGGTAATAAATGTGCTCACTGGCATGTGCTTGCATGGCATCCTAGAACTGGTGGAGTACCCTGGATGCAGATGCCTGTGAGATCCCTATTATGTCTGCAGTTGGTCTTCGAAAAGTACCTGTAGCTAATATTCTAAGGGCTATGCATACCTTTGTTTCCACTGCGATGGGCACCCCTCTGTTGGCTCTGGGTCTGAGTTGAGGGTGACAGAGCTTGGTGAGCTCTTGTAGTATGTCCCTATCCACCCTGTAGTGCTCTACAGTCTCCAGCTGATGTAGCCCCTGGAAGGTTACCCTGGGCCTGAACACTCTTCTCCTTCTCAGTCTGGGCCTATTGTCAACATCATCATCTTCACTAACCTCAGCCTAAAGCATATACAGATGTAGCAGAGCAGCAACAGCCCCTAGCATTTTGTCAGTTAAAATTCCCAAGCGTGTACTCCAATGGTGCAGAGTATGTGTGAAAATCAGATTGTAGGGTGTATGCATACTTTATAGTGGTGTGCTGCAGTTGCAGCCTGTGTGATTGGCTCATTATGCTGCATTCCACCTGATAGGTATATAACTGAGGTTTGAATGGGCAAGTATCTGTTGAACAGGACTTAGTTATTTTTACCTGATTGGCTTTCACAGGAATTTTTTTTCCTATTTCTTTCACTGCTAAGCAGTGCAGCGCACCACACAAACCTGTGGCACTAGTGTAAACAGTGCTCAGCAGTTTTGGCACTCACCCAACCATGAGCATGCTCAGCTTTTCATAAACTAGCTAAAACATGCTCAGCAGCATCAGACACACCCCCCTGCATAGCTGTGCTTAGCTGAGTACAAGCAGGCACCGCTGAGCTCCAATCTGCCTTAACATAGTGTGACCACCCCTTTTGATGTCAGTTACCTGTTCTACCACTACCTACATGGTTCTAGCACTACCACGGGTTGTATCTGTGGACACTGTAGCCCCTTTTGCTATTCAGTTAACCCAGCTCATTTACATACAGCTAATTGAGTATACCTTGGATACTTCACTACTCCAGGGCCTGCCTCCATAGCAACCACTGACACCTGCCATTGTAATACTCTGCATGCTGGACACTATAATTTGCAAATGTCTACTTTACACTTTTTTAAACTTTTTAATTTTTTTCCAAAATGGCATGTTTGCACATTGCCCAGTGCTCAGCAAATGTAATATATGTATTAAAAAATATATTAATTTTTAAATGATTTGCATTGCTTTCTGGACACACTGGCCATAGTTTTGGCCATTTGCATGACTACAATACCATACTGACCTTTTTTTTTTTTTTTTGGCTTTTACAGCTCCTGTTTCAAAATTACCGTCTGGTACATGGTTACTATCCCAGTACATTTCTTATACCAACATGGCACCTACACGGGTGCCTTTCTGCTTATCGGATCACAAATCAACCTCATTTGCATGGTTTTTACCAGCTTATGAGGTGATTTGCATTCCGTGGACATGTCCATGTCCACGCGCTTGTGCATGCCCCTCCGCCCTGTTTCCTGGATCACTCAGTGGCCACGTTCTGTGTTCGGGCCGTAACATATTCCTACATGGAGAATCGCTCCATGTAGGCTTTATTAAATTCCACACATAGTCTTACCACAAAAATACAGTGCAATAAGGAAAAAGAAGGGAGGAAATAAAATGCCATCATGGAAGTATTGAATAGAGAATACTATAACGCAATTAAGACAAGCAGTGTCACTGTTAGAAGAGGGAAGAGATCAATGAAAATGCTTAGAAAGACAGATGTGATAAAAGCAATGTACGTTATTGGAGTAGACCAGTTTCTATCATACACTATTGCAAATAATATACTAAATATATCAGCATAGGCAGAATAGAAAATTAAATGATAAGCAGATAAATATTAAGGGAAAGTACAGAATAAGCAATTCACTGATGACCTGGAAAACAAAGCAAAAGGAATCAAAACACCACCAACTAAGAAGAATTAGACACATTTTGGAGAAATGTTTATGAAAACCCTGTGGAACATAACAAAGATGATGAATGGACAGAAAAATTAAAAAAAATAGTAAGAAGTTCAAATGTACATGATATGAAATGAGATGAAGTAACGTCCAGAGAAATTTCACCAAAATTAAGAAATGCACCTAACTGGAAAGTCCCAGGCCCAGATGCAATACCTAACTTCTGGCTAAAAGTATAAACATTGTTACATGAAGATTTAGCCCTGAGTAAGAATTATTTATATGCACACCCAAACACACATCAGCCTAGTGAACAACAGGAAAAATGATAACTCCTCCTTAAGAGTGCACCTGGAAGCTGTCCAAAAAACTATAGACCAATACCTTGCCTTCTGACAATCATCATCTTCTTTCGGCTGTTCCTGTTAGGGGTCACCACAGCATATCACCTGTTTCAATTTCTTCCTGTCCTCTGCACCTTGCTCTGTCACACCAACCACCTGCATGTCCTCTCTCACCACATCCCTAAACCTTCTCTTATGCCTTCCTCTTTTCCTCTTACCTGGCAGCTTCATCCTTAGCATTTTTTTCCCAATATATTCCACATCCCTTCTCAGCACATGTCCAAACCAATGTAATCTTGCCTCTCTGGCTTTGTCTCCAAACCTTCCAACCTGGGCTGACCCTCTAATATACTGATTCCTAATCCTGTCCACCCTTGTCACACCCAGTGCAAATCTTAACATCTTTAACTCTGCCACTTCCAGCTCTGACTTCTGCCTTTTTGTCAATGCCACTGTCTCCAACCCATATAACATAGCTGGTCTCACTACCCTCTTGTAGATCTTCCCTTTCACTCTTACAGGTACTCGTCTGTCACAAATCACTCCTGACACTCTTCTCCACCCACTCCATCCTGCCTGTACTCTCTTCTTCACCTCTCTTCCACACTCACCGTTACTCTGAACTATTGACCCCAAGTATTTAAACTCATCCACCTTCGCCACATCTACTCCTTGCATCCTCACCATTCCTCTATCCCCCCTCTCATTCACACACATATATTCTGTCTTAGTCCTGTTGACCTTCATTCCTCTTCTCTCTAGAGCATATTTCCATCTCTCCAGGGTCTCCTCAACCTGGTCTCTACTCTCACTACAGATCACAATGTCATCTGCAAACATCATAGTCCATGGGGCCTTCTGTCTGATCTCGTCTGTCAACCTGTCTATCACCATTGCAAATAAGAAAGGGCTCAGAGCTGATCCTTGATGTAATCCCACCTCCACCTTAAACACATCTGTCACTCCCACTGCAGACTTCACCGCTGTCACACTACCCTTGTACATATCCTGTACCACTCTTACATACTTCTCTGACACTCCTGACTTCCTCATACAATACCACAACTCCTCTCTAGGCACCCTATCATATGCTTTCTCCAAGTCCACAAAGATACAATGCAACTCCCTCTGGCCTTCTCTATATTTCTCCTTCAACACTCTCAACTTTGTTCATATGGAACAAAGAGTCATTAGTTGCTAAATAAAGCCATAACAGAGAATTCTAAAAAGGGGAAGAATTTAAGTATGGCATGGATAGACTACGAAAAAAGCATTTGACAGCATCCTGCATTTATGGATAAAGGAGTACTTACAGATATGTAAGATATATCCTACATTGATCAATTACATTACAGTGACCATGAAACAGTGGCAAACTATTCTGCAGCTAAGCAATGATAAAGGACAAATTATTATCCCATGGATAAAAATTCAAAGAAGGATATTCCAGGATGATTCTTTGTCATGGCTGTGGTTCTATCTTCCCTTAATCCATTAAGTTCTTTACAAAACAGATTAGATCTTGGTTACAATCTGGCTCATAAAAAACAAACTTACTTAATGATTTCTTATTTCCTTTTGTGGCTGACTTAAAACTACAGTTCATCATATGAGGAACTGAAAGCACAGCCAACCGCAAGTGCTTAAAAGTTTCTCGGATGATATACGAATGACATTTGGTCTTGATAAATGTGCAAAAGCAATAATTAAAGCAGGAAAGCTGCAGGACCAAAAATTATCAGTCTGGGACAAGAATGTAATCTAAACGAACTTGAGCATGAAGGAGTATATAAATATTTAAGAACTGATGAAAGATTGTCAATAAGACATGAACAAATGCAAATAAAACTCAGTAAGGAATACTTCTGAAAACTAAAACTAATATTGAAAATAGCCTTGACATCTAGGAATAAAGTCAAAGATGTAAACCAATTTGCTCTTCCTGTTTTAACGTACAGTTTTGGTGTGATTGACTGGCAAAAAAGATACTGGATCAGTTGGGCAGAAAAACAAGAAAAATGCTTCACACATCAACTGAAAGGTAAAAATCAGTGTATACCAAGATTATATATTCCATGCTCTGAAGGAGCTATGGCCATCCTTGAATTTGATTACATATATACATCTACAGTCATGGGGCTGCATACATATCCGCTGTCCTCATCAGATCCAAACATAGTGAAAGTATTAAAATATGAGGAGAGGAAGTCTAAGATGACCTCTCTGCTTAGTTTAGCAAAAGCATTCAGATGTTAAGCAGAAATGGAAATCAAACCAGAAACAGACAAAAATCAGACAGCAACTGAATGTGCCAAAAAAACAATGGTGAGAAGGAAAGAAATGTGGAAAAGCCATAATATAGTGGCAGGTATAAAGAACTCCTTGGTCAGCCTCATGCTGAACAGGATTGGATGCAGGAATGGTTAAGGAGAAGTGAGTAGAAACCAAAGGATGGAAGGCTAATAATGGCAGCCCAGAATATTGGACTACATACAAAGTCCATTGAACACGTGGGGAAACAGACAAATGTAGGTTCTGTGAAAAAGAATTGAGAATAGTTGCATATCTTATTGCTGGGTGTGATGCACTCATGGGCAGGGGGCCTGTACACTGAAAGGCACAATAATGTGACAAGATTGTTGCATTGGGGATTGTGCAAATACTATAATGTAGAAGTAGCTGAGATGCATTAGAAACATGAACCACAAAGCATTATAGAGAATGATGAAGTGTACACCACATGGGATCACCCATTACCAACAATTCAAAAAACATATGTGAGAAAAACAGGCATAGTAATCCATGAAAAAAGACAAAAGTAGCAATGATCATTGAAATTGATACACCTGGTGATTACAGTGTCTTGCATACAGAGAGAAACACAAAGTCATAAAATATCAGGATTTGCAGGCAGAAACTAGAGCAATAT
>NC_056739.1:513189890-513324009 GCF_019279795.1 Protopterus annectens | reverse complement strand
GTGGAATTCATTCATACCTGAATCGCTAAGCAGCCATATTTGGCGTTATAACGCCGACGCTATGCTGGCGCCTGGCGCAAGGTTCATGAATCCTGGGGAGAGATTTATTATGCTGCAATATTTAGGCAAAGGAGAAAGTCAAATTAATCAATACAAAAAAGCAGCTCCAAAGATATTTGAAAAGAAATACAGACAAAGGCACCCATATATGGAAAATACAGAACATAAAATAACAAAGGGGAATGTAAAATAGAAGATTAGTAAAGTAAAAGTTAAACAAATAGAAGCTGAATTTATGGAATACCTGCAAAGTGAAGGATTTAGTGTAGAACGTCTTACACAGGTTATATCACAGCATGATGGAACAATGAGTTCATAAATTAAGGAGAAACAGGCAGAGTGGTAGACATCTGAGGAAGAAATATGGACATGGGAAAGAAAATTAAATTTAATATGGTGCAATATTTATACAAAGGAGAAAGTAAAACAAATCAATATAAAAAAATGGCACCCAAGATATTTGCAGAGAAATACAGGCAAACGCATCTGGATATGGAACATTTCAGGATACAAAAAATAAGAAAACAAAGGAAGGAAGTAGAAAAGAGGATGGAGAAGTTGATGAAATAGAAACTGAAGTTATGGACTACACATGAAGTGAAGGATTTCATGTAGAAAAATCTTACTGTGGTAACGTCACAGCATGATGGAACAATGAGTCCCTAAATTAAGGAGAAACAAGTGGAATGGGAAGCATCTGATCACTTGCCACATGATTTTCTTGAGCCTTCAGTAGGAAATGAGTACAAAAGTTCAGTTGGAGTTGCATATCAAGGGAAGGAGCAAGAAATAACTGATGCAGTCAATGTTGTGTAGTAATAGACAAGTGAATTCCCATATGAAAGAGCAACAGGTGATGCAGGATGCAGCTGATGTGAATATGTCACAGGAAAATATTCAGGAACTTTCCATAGAATGCTTGCAGCAAATGGAGAACTTAGAATATGTCCCTCAGTTTAGGAGAAAATTATCTAAGGCAAGAGTCACTTGATTTACAAAGCAAAACTAAATTGTAGTCTGTGGCAGGATTGCTAGACATTGTGCATACTGCACAGGGGTAATATTCAGGGATTAGTCATTAAAATCATTTACATACCCATCTATAAATATAACATCATAATAATTAAAATTCATAAGTATACTAATACATTTTGTATATTTCCAGTCAATCAAGGACTCCTATAAGCTAAAATGGCAAATGGATATTCTATAAGTAGGAAAGGAAGCCTGAAAGTAATACTCATCACTGTAATGTTACAGGAATTAGTGGTGCACTAAATTCCAAGTCAGATGGCATAACTTTCTTACAAAGACATTCAGCTTTAGCTTTGAAGCCCCAGCAGGTAAAGACAATACTATACTAGGCCTTGACAGCAATCACCATTATATCATATTCTCCTGAAGAAGTAGATGAACACAATAAAAAAAACAGTAGTCCCATGGGCTCAAATAACATCCTAGGATGTTTCACTAGTGCTGTACAATATTCTCCTTTATTTTAGGGTTTGTTCATAAGCTATGGCAAAGAGCTAAAGTGGTTCTCATCTACAATTGAGAATCTGTTGCTTTCTTTGGGACATATAGAACCATTACTGTCACAGTGAAATGTGTATGTAAAAGAGGATTATTGTACTTGTTCAGGCAGACAATGGGGGGGGGGGGGGGGGCTTCTGCCTCCAGAAAATAATTATCCTGTCATTATGAGATAATACATTACTGGGTAAGATGGTATCATGGAATATCAATAAATACTCATAAAGGACAATATAAAAGTCAATGAACTCAGATGATAAAAGCAATGAGATTTGATCCTTACCGGTATGGGGCAGCTTAGCCCCCCACCAACTGTAACTTTCTCTACTGTCATATCAGACCACAAATTATAACTCTTGACCTCTTAGCATAAGAAATCTGGACAAAGCCTAAAATAATGAGGGGACAATGGCACAAAAATAGGGATATATTTTAAATACCGCTCTTATAAATTTAGAAAGTTGTGACAGTAACATATTTTTGCAGTAGCATGCATTTTCTAAAGGATATGAAATCAGGAACTCAAATGTATATCATTAATTAGTGACATCAGTCCTCAGTGATTTGCCAGAAAACCACAAATCTTATGAAGAACAGACCAAAAATATGAGTTAAAGATATGGACATTCTGCAAAAATCTGGACAGTTCATAGTTATGCCACAGATTATTCACATTCTCCATAAGACTGAAGCATGAAGCAACTTCACATACATCAGTATTCATAAATTATGTAAAGGCTTATATACTAAAACTGAATGATGACCTGTATATATATATATATATATATATATATATATATATATATATATATATTTAACATGGGTCTACATTGACCCATTAAAATTACATTTCAGTGAAATGTAAACAGGCAAACTCATTTTCGTGAAAGTGCATTTTTTCAAAAATGCACTTTTGTGAAACATAAACCAAAAAAAACCACAACACTAACCACGTTTATGCCCTGTGGCTGTGCCCCCACACCCCCGCTACTTTTATATCCTCACTCTGAGATCACACTACAGTGGGGAAAAGGGAATATTCCCTTATCCCTGCTGTGCTGCAATCTAAGCAAAAGTCCCCATTGCTGTTTGCTTACTTGCCTTTTTGCGAAAGTGCATTTTCGAAAAAATTCACTTTCACGGAAAGGAGTTTGTCTGATTACATTTTGTTGAAATGTAATTTGGATGGGTTGAGGTAGACCCATACAACATACACACGTGTGTGTGTGTGTGTGTGTGTGTGTGTGTGTGTGTGTGTGTGTGTGTGTGTGTGTGTGTGTGTGTGTAATGTGGTTAGCTGAACTCTGCTCATATCCACTCAACTCCTAATGAACAATTTGTTAAAACTAAAATAAAACAGTCCCTTCCCAACTTCAGCCATCATCTTAAAGTTAGCAGGCTAATAAAATTATGCAAAATGAAGCAAACCAAGTCAAACAGTCCTCTCCAAAACAAACTGTCCAGTGGTTTGAAACTCTTCGTTTATAGTGTTACAATGCATATTTTCATTGTTTCTGATGTTGTTTATAGTAGTCATAGTATTCCGCATCACTCTTCCACAAGAAAAAAGTGAATGTAAAAAAGAAAAAAAAATCAATGTAGGTATTAACTTATTTATCAAAAAGGTTATAAATTATAGATAGTGAATAAAATCAAAACATGTAGAAAACTTGTTATATGCACCATCATGTTTTATTTTTTTGCACCAATCCAGCTTTACCTTTACTTTTTATATGGGTTATTTGAATCTTAATGCAGGTCTGTAAATGGGGGTGAACATCTGTTATATTATTCAGAAGGAATGGGTGGTCCTTGCTACTGCTTATACTGGCTGGGGAGTGGTACTCCCCTTTTTAGCAATTGCCGCAGGTGCTTTCTCAGCGAGGTAGTTAGTTGAGTCCCTCAGGGATCCATATCAGTATTGCTGCTATTCAGCATATACTTCTCTGATCTCCAGATCATATAAGGGGCTCTCTAATTAATCAAATTTGTGGGTGATTATAAACTGTGTGTCATCTTAAGGTTTCTATCTGATATGCAAAGCATGTAACTTGAACTTACATATGTTAATAGCTGGTTTTCAGAGAACAGGCTAAAACTAAACGCTAAAAAATACAATATTATCACAAATGGAAAGCAATCCCTCAATAGAAAATACCACTTTCCGAAATGAACATATTGTGAGAGGCCTTGGAACATGGTTAGATAATTCCCTGTCCTTTCCTCACTGTGTCACGAGTGGCTAGGACATTCAATCTATCCGGCACAGTTGATTATAAAGGGTACCTCCTCAAAATACAAAGAAAACCTTACTTCTCTATATTCTGCAGTGATTAAACCCATCATAGAAGGCAATGCCTCCTTTGGGATATATATTAGTAGATATATCAAGCAGTTGGTACAACCTCAAAGGTTCTTAACAAAAAAGATTGTGGTCCTAAAAAAACTGAGCTATCAGGAGAGGCTGGAGGCTTTGTTCCTGTATTCAATGTTCTGTAGGCTCTATAAGTGTGATGCATGCCTTGATTTTCAAGCTATTAGAGATCTGGTAGTCAAAGACCTCTTATATGTACACAAAGCAAACCATCCAGCAAACACCAGTAGGACCAGATATCTGAACCTGTTTTGGCAAATAAATGATGGACAGACAGATTCCTAATGCAATGACTATCACTTCTCTGGAATAAACTTCCACACTAGATCAAGTAATGTTAAACAGCATCTTTCTTTACAAAGGAGTTAGACAATTGGCTGACCTAATGCTCTTTGAAAAAGGAAGTAAAGTCTAAGGGTTGGTACCGGTAAGGAGTAAATGGCCACAAGACTCATTTGCCTTGTATTTTTATGATTCTACAACTGTGACTCAAATGACTCATATCGATGTTCATGGCCTGGTGGAGCCTCAGGGAAGTGAGTGGCATTGACATACATCTATCCCATCCTGGAGAAAGGTTTAAATCTTCTATGCAGCATTGTATGATCTCACTGAAGACTGCACAGAGGTATGTAGTGAGTCAGCCAGGAACACATGCTCAACTCTTGCCAAGCTTCTTTATCAGTAACCTTCTGAGAGGATACTGCATTCTGAGGATAGCATGCCTGGAAGCATGCACATCTACCAGACCAGAAGTCATTGTAGGGCCCTCACACATGAGCATGCATGTCCGTTATCAATTGGAGGATTGTGAGGACTTACAAGAAAAGTTCCCTGATGGCTACCTAAATGGCAGTCTGTCTTTGCTGGCTGTCACCTTGAGGTCAGGGAATGAGTGGCCAGTTGGTCAGTGGTGGGGAGGGATGATGGTTGGCAGGCAGCAGGGGAGAAACAAACAGTATAAAAGAGAAACAAAAGTTAATGCTGAATGTATCCCTGTATTTTTAAATGCAGCATATTGTTATTTGCCAAGTAAAATTCCCAGAAATTCATACAAACTGTATGTTGATAAACAATAACAGATAAAACTGACTTCTGGTAATACTTATCTGATACCATACAGATAAGTTAGTAAGCAAAAGAAAGTTAGTAAGCCAAAGAAACATAGCAAGTGAGCAGAATAATGGAATATCTGAGGAAAAAATTGCCAGGAGAAAATTAGATTTTTTTATCCATGTGTACAGAAGATTTGCAATTATCATCTTAATCCTACAGTGTCAACAGGTGCACTTCTGGAGAACTCATTTTAATATCATAATAGCATACTTATCTGTACTTGTCCAATACAGCATACATATCTGTTACCTACAGCTCTTCACAAATGTATGTATGTACATCAACTGGTGAGGCCAGATAACAAAATATTGTTGCTTAGATGTAAACAAACACTTTATGTTTTAAACATTGTGTTCTCTTGATAATATTGATTAGCAATACTGTTGTCTTACAGTAGTAGACAACATATTTGCCAGAAAATAGACAAATGTATGACAGATGAGGCTGGCATTTCACACACATTACTTACATCTCCAAAGGAGTGTCCCCCACACTTCAAAATGCACACATTCTACAGACAATGCTACAGTAAAGAATAAAAGGAAGCCATCAGCACTGGTGAAATGGATGTGAGATGGCATGACAACAAAGATCGAGGTAGCAAAATTATAATTGCTTGCATTGCTGACACATGTACCCAGAGTGTTTATACACATTAATATATGAATAATGCCATTCATTTGAAGCTTTATATACAAACTGCAGAAACATTCTGTTGATTGTCTCTGACTACAGCCTGTCCTTTATTATGTAAACAATATGTATGAGAAATCTAAGTGCCCTCATCATGGATCACCCTGCTACATCTACTTCACTAGGCTATTGGGGACCAATATACAGCAATGAGTTTACATTTTGCCAGGAGGTCTTTTAAGTGTCTCACTGTGGAGTTAATATGTCATGAATCATCTAAGGAAGCTACAGCTAGTAGCACTACCCACAAACAAGATAGGACTAACCTCAAACCACATACATGTACACATGCGCACTTACTGAAATAAGTAAATACTCAACTAATATGTAGTAATAAGCCCACAAGTTGGGAAATCCTACCCACACAAGGAAATAACTGCCCCTTCAAAACCACAGTTAGGGTAGGAAACTTATAAAGTACACAAATAAATTCCAATACTGCACAACATCACACCTCTTAAAGAAAAATGCAACAAAAGTACACTAAACATGTACTTCTTACTTCTTCCTCAGTGTGCATGCAAAATATAACATCTGAAAATGAGTAATTCATCACAGTTCAAAGAAAAATCACTCAGAAGTAATGCAAGTTGTACATACCTGTAATATTCAGCAGTTGCCTGATGCAATTATGTTACATTGTGGTGCTACAGCAGTCTTCTACCATGATGATTATTTATTTTTGAAATGACCCCTCAAATACCTACCAAGCACCCATGCAACAAAACATGGTCATCAGCCCAAATACATCCATGAAAAGGGTCTAAATTCATAATCCTTCCTTTCATAAAAAGCAACCAATTTTGTTCTAAATATAGGGCAAAAAGAATTAAGCAGTATAAAAGGGTCACACTAAACCCTCTTCCAACTGTTCCCTTTGACTGTAAGTTCTCAAATGAGACCAAAATGCTTTAGGAAGTTGGAATCAGGCCCCACCAATAAAGCCTTCTGTACAACTACTCATACACTGAAATTGTAATTCTGTCAGGGAGAAGCACTTGATAGTAAATAAATCTCTTAGTCATACAGAGAGAACTCTGTCTCCATTGCCTCATCAAAATGAATGGACACATTTTCACCTCATTTCGCACCGTTTGTAGAATTCTCTTTGCTATTGGAATGTTATCAAGTAACTATTGAACTCTGACTTGTAGCCAACAATGATACCAAGTTTGTAGTAAAACACTTATTAAGGCTTTCTATCCCACGTTATAGTATTTTTATGAATATTGTCATTATTTCTATAGTTTTACTTAGCATTTAAGTACAAAATGTTAGTTAAAATGTAGTTAATAGTATAAACTGCAAAAACTGCATGTGTTTGTGAAGACTGAGATGAAAAAATGTCAACAAAATTTGAAATGGTACTTGAAGTTAGCACTAGATCCATAGGTTAAACAGCAGCTTTACAGATAATTTTTAAACAAGCATATTTCCGTATATTCCATATTGGTGACTATATGGTCACCATACCTCTCAAACTCTTAGTGCTAGAAATCTAGACAGAGCCTAAAATGGTTGGGGACAAAGGCCCAAAAATAGACATATTTTAAATATTTCTCTTATAAATTTAGAAAGCACTTGTGTTAGCATCCGTTTTCTGAACACTTTGAATTCTCAGAATGTCTGTCATTATTTATTGACTTCATTCCTCAGTGATTTATGAGATGTTCTGACTCTTACTTTCTATGAATGAATTTACTACTGGAGTTGAAGTATGCATAGTGACTAGATAGCCAGGAGTGGTTTGTCTTCCAAAGTCACTCAAATTTGAGGGTTTGTGCTAGCAAATGTATATATTTAAGTTAGCAGAAAGTAAGCACAGCAAACAAATGAACAACAAAATATGTATATTTAATGTAACCTATTATAAAACAATATGTTAGTGGTAGAGCATGGCCCCATGTCTTGATTACAATGTAACGTATTATAAACAATATGTTAGTGGTAGAGCATGGCCCTCTGTCTTGATTACAATGTAACCTATTATAAACAATATGTTAGTGGTAGAGCATGGCCCCATGTCTTGAATACAATGTAACCTATTATAAACAATATGTTAGTGGTAGAGCATGGCCCCATGTCTTGATTACAATGTAACCTATTATAAAACAATATGTTAGTGGTAAAGTCTAGCCCCGTGTCTTGATTACAATGTAACCTATTATAAACAATATGTTAGTGGTAGAGCCTGCCTCCGTGTCTTGATTACAATGTAACCTATTATAAACAGTATGTTAGTGGTACAGCCTGGCCCCCTGTCTTGATTACACTGTAACCTATTATAAAACAATATGTTAGTGGTAGAGCCTGGCTCCGTGTCTTGATTACAATGTAACCTATTATAAACAGTATGTTAGTGGTGCAGCCTGGCCCCCTGTCTTGATTACACTGTAACCTATTATAAAACAATATGCTAGTGGTAGAGCCTGGCTCCGTGTCTTGATTACAATGTAACCTATTATAAACAATATGTTAGTGGTAGAGCCTGCCTCCATGTCTTGATTACAATGTAACCTATTATAAACAATATGTTAGTGGTAGAGCCTGCCTCCGTGTCTTGATTACACTGTAAACTATTATAAAACAATATGCTAGTGGTAGAGCCTGGCTCCGTGTCTTGATTACAATGTAACCTATTATAAAACAATATGTTAGTGGTAGAGCCTGGCTCCGTGTCTTGATTACAATGTAACCTATTATAAACAATATGTTAGTGGTAGAGCCTTGCTCCGTGTCTTGATTACAATGTAACCTATTATAAAACAATATGTTAGTGGTAAAGTCTGGCCCCGTGTCTTGATTGCAATTTAACCTATTATAAAACAATATGTTAGTGGTAGAGCCTGGCTCCGTGTCTTGATTGCAATTTAACCTATTATAAAACAATATGTTAGTGGTAGACCCTGGCTCCATGTCTTGTTGAATCTCAGTGACTTCTGTTAGACGACTTTATGTTCCACAACCTGTAGGCTGCACTGTAATCAATTTGGGAAAGAAAACAGTAAAATGATTTAGTATCTCACTGGCAGAATGAAGATTATGGTTGGGTCACCACAGTAGAATGTCGTTGTACAAAGGAAAACTCTTGTCTGTTGGTGCATTTGCAGATAAATGCTATTTAGAGCACTTTAGCTTCATAAATGTAACACCCACTGGCTCTATAGTTCTAGAATAAGACTTCAACGATGACATGAGAAGATCAACCATACTCTACTAGGTATGTCTATGTAGACAGCTTGTCTGATGCTCATAAGAATGCTCTTAAGTGTACTTGGTGGCAGAGTACCTTGGTCCAACAGTCATCTTATTAGACATGAACTCAGGAGAGGTACACAGCTGTCAAGTAATCTCCATTTAGTGCTGCCTTGGGTCACTTGGCAGGAGTGATTGCTGGACAGATCCAGGAAACCACAACATGCAGAGAAGATATACTGGCAATGATTAGCTGATGCAGCTGCATGGGATGAGGTCACCTTTGAGCTTTAGAAGATCTCCCATTTACCTGGAGATTCTGGGCATGGGAATTTCAGAATGGATCCTATTCATGATTTCAGTAGCTTAGATGGTAGCAAGCATCAGCGGCCTAACATGGTCAGTACTTGTCATGACAGTAACCTAAATTTTGCTGGTGGCCATCTGAGGAGAGAGACAAGCTTTCTTGTTAAAAAAAAAAAGAAAGCAGTACAGGAGGCTGTGGCTACAATGTTGTATCTCCTGCCTTTTATTCTCCATCATAAAGGAAGTAGAGTTGACATCATACCATGATATTGCATTTTCAAAAAAAATGCATCTCGTTGATGAGGCAATATTCTGGGTGTTAGCAGTAAGACACGTATTGTACCTTAAAACAATACGGTCTGTTGTACTTGTTGGGCTTCCTGCATGTTCGATTGACTTGCAACTTGCTGGTGCTGTTCCACATGCATGAAAGTACCTGTCTTATAAAACACTTTCTAGAACATGCTGACACCTGTTGGTCTCCTTCATGGCACAATAATTTATGTTTTAATCTGTAAATTTGCAGATCCCAGTTATGGGTCACCACCTTTCCTCCCTGTTTATGTGATAGAACTGTTTCACTGGTGAGTATTAATTTTTATTTTCTGTATCTGTCACAGCATTCATCTATAAGAAATAAATATTTTCTTTGGGATAGCATGCTGTAGCTTCCGGGAGAAGCCAAGTTAAAACTGACAGATTGTCTATCTGGGATCTTTGCGGGATCTGTACACAAAATGTGGTCTTTTGTAGTTTTCTCACTTTGAGCCCTCATTCTTACATACTTTAACTAATGGAATTACAGTATTAAGATAATGTCTGATATGTTTTATTTTCTGATTATCCAGTGCCAATCTAATATGGAAGCCAGTTAGCCCTTACTACTGTGTTGGCCTTCTGGCTATCTGAACAGGTAACTGTCTGTCCTGTTATTCTTTTCTTCACAATAGTTGTTTAATGTCCACTAACTCGTGCTTTGCTCAGGGATTAAGGATTTCTAGTTCAGTCATTTTCTTATCTGCTCAAATGAGAGTTTTCCCCCACTTTCTTACCCTGTTGTGATTCAATCTGATACTGAAAATATTTGTGTTTGCCATGAATCCTGCATATTAATTTCTGTACAGTATGAGGCATTTTTATTTTATTTATTTATTTATTTATTTATTTATTTATTTATTTATTCATTTATTTATTTAATTGCTTTAAAGAAATTATTTCATTCAGTGGTTTTCTCCTGGTCAGTTTAACTGTAATTCCCATGTTTCTTTACTAATATTAATTGATTCTTTCGACTCTTGTATCATAATTCCTTTTGTGTTGATATATTTTCCTGTTTCCTCTCAACACATTGCTTTGTACTGTGTGGTTTCTGAAAAGGATTTAGACAGGCTGACTTGCTCTGTGCACTGATGCCTGTATTGTCTAACTTGCCTCCATGTTTTTATTTTCATAACAGGAAAACTAATTTTTAGCAACTCAAGCATTTGCTTGCAGGCACCAGATTCCTGCATACTAACCAGAGAACTATGTTACAGACCACAGCATCTTGTGGCCAGTCCTTGGTGAGGTCATTTTCTCCTGGTGAATAATAACAGTTGTGAGAACACCTCTCAAGTGTACTCCATTATGAGGGAAGTTTCTCATTTTGACTCTTGAAAAGTTCATGCTTCCCATAGTTCCAAATTGAAAGGGTTTGTTATATCTTTAAAATTAAACCTTTTTACTTGGTATTAATTAGATAATACTGATTCATATTAATTCAGCAAAAGAATGCTTTATCATTATATAATAACACATTTAACCATCCTTTGAGCTTCCTCATTGAAGTTGTTCATAAACTGTTTTTTAAGTGCTCTAAATTTTGCTTATTTGCTGCACATTATCAGAGACAGTGTTCCACATATTTTGGAGATAGAAGGTTGAGAGTTATCATTAAGTACAGTTGTGTAAAATCTTACCATAACAGTATATGTCCTTCTCTTCACTGTTGCAGTATTCTAGACAGAAGGGATCTCCTGTGCAGGGCAGCCCAATGCTCAGCCAGCATATAAAAATCTACTGATCTTGTATGCACCATACTTCACACTTATGCTCCATGCACAAAGCATATGGCATAAAAGGGACCAACGTTTGCAGCTACCCAGAACTGAATTGCCCCAGAAGAGAATAGTCTCCATAGCACAAAGGAGTCCATGCACATCCAGAAGGAAAAATGCAGAAGAAAAAGGGGAACCCTCAGCCAGCAGGGAATCTAAAACAAAAATCAGAACAAACAAGGTTGGGGAAAGAGAGTGAATACTGCAACATTGAAGAGGAGGACATCCACTGTTATGGTAAGATTTTACACAACTGTAGTATGCACTTGTATTTCACTGTTGCAGTATTCTAGACAGAAGAGAAAGTAAACCAGCTCAAGAAACAGAATGGGAGGTGGGAGGCTGAGAACAGCCCTCAACAAACCCATATAAAATGGTTCTAGCAAAATCTGCACTGGCCCTAGAAAACATAGCAAACTTATAATGCTTAGTAAAGCTATGCACTGAAGACAAAGTAGCAACTTTAAGGATGGAACGGGTGTCCAACCACTTGAAGGAGACATTGGAAGAGGCACCAGCCCTAATGGAATAAGTTCTAGCAGTAATAGACAGAGACTTGCCATGAAAATTATAGCAAAAGGAAATGGCCTTAGATATACAGGAGAGGAGGAGATGGTTTGCTTAGAAACAGCCAAATGCAATGTCCTGGGATGAAAGGAAACAAAAATCTGGTCAGACATATGAATTACCTTTGTTTTATCCAAACAGTACCTGAGCTGGCTGGGCAAATCCAAGGTATGCAGGACCCTCTCAGCAGCAGACAGAGGAGAAGGGAAAAAGGAAGGGAACTGTACTGACTGATTCAAGGGCAACTGATTTACTACCTTGGGCATAAAAGAATCCTGAGCACATCCTCAGAAAAGAGGTGCCTGAAAGGGATCAAAACCCTACCACTCACAGTGTCAGTTGAAGAGTGGACAAGAGAGGTTGGATGAGAGACGCCTTGTCCCGTGTGAGGAGATCCAACCTGTGAAGTAACTTGTGGTGACTTCACCTAGCCAGATGCATTAAGAGGGGAAACAGGTGCTGTATTGGCTAAAAGGGAGTCACTAACAAGACTTTTTGGGGAGTTCAGCTGAATCTTCTGCAGGATTTTTGGAAGTACAGGAAGAGGAAGGAAAGTATAAAGAAACATCTCCTTCCAATGAAAAGAAAGAGCATCCATCTTCCATGCCAGATGGCATGGCACTCAGAAACAGAAGAGAGGAAGGTGCCTGTTCAGAGAGGAGACAAAAAGATCTACCTGAGGAACCCACCAATGGACAATGTCCAGAAACACATCTCTGTGAAGCATCTATTACTGAGCCTGTGTTTTGGACTTGCTCAGAGAGTTGGCTACTATATTGTACTCTGAAGGAATGTATACTGCCTGAAGAGTTAACTGCTAACTGAGATCCAACTCCCAAGCCTGAAGACCCATCCTGCAGATGCATCCTGCCCCCTCCCCACTTGTTGACATACCACATCACTATAGTGTAATCTGTGTACATCTTCAAGAAGCCTGGAGAGAACATGGGGATGAAAAACCTGACATACTTCTGATGGAGGAGACAAAGACCCTGAACTTTCAGGTAACCGAAAGAAGCCATCCCACCCCATGTCTGAGGCATTGGGGAACATTTCTTGAGAAAGGACTGGAGGCTGAAGGGGCAGGCCTGTGTTAAAAGCAAACTATTGAATCCACCACTCAAATTCATTCTTTAGACAGGGAAGGAGAAACATCCTGAAAGTCAGAGGGTGACAATACTGACTTGAGCTACCACTGACGCTTCCTCATATGCAGTCTAGCAAGAGGAAACATTGGAATAGAAGAGGCCATGAATCCCAGATCCTGAAGAAACTCCCTGGCTGGCATGGCAGTCAGAGGAAGAAGAGATTTTAAGAAGGCTGTCAATGACAAAACTTTTGGAGGTGGAAGAGAGGGCAACATTGGCACTGCCTGAATCTTGCATCCCAGATACACATGATCATGAGAGAGAGTTAGGATGGACGTTTGGAAGTTGATAGTGAACTGCAGACTTTGAAAAAGAGAGGTGGTAAACTCCAGACCTGTAACAGGCAACTGGGATAAGATGCCTGAGGCAACAGGTCATCTAGATAAGGAAAAATCTGAATGCCTTGGAGCCTGCAGAAAGCAATTACAGGAGATAGGCATTTTGTGAATACCCTTGGGGCAATAGAAAGGCCAAAGGGCCATAAAAACTTCCTGAAAAGAGGGTAAATAGGGATATGAAGGCAAGCAGCTTTCATATACAAAGACACCAGGAAAAACCTGGGGTAGTAAAAGATGAAACAGGGTTTAAAGAGTAAGCATCCAAAAAAAAAATAGACCTTAAGAAAGGTGTTGAGCATGGAGAGATCTAGAATAGGTCTACAAGTGCCATCCTTTTGAGGAACCAGAAACATCATGGAGTGACAAAGGAACCAGGTTTAAGAGAAGGGGGTGTGAACTGTCAATGAGAAGCAGGCTTATCAGATAAAGGAGGCTTCTGGGCCATAGAAATCTGAGAAGCTTTAGCTGAGGGGGCCTCCCTACTACCCTTCCTGCCCTTGGAGGCCTGGTGGGCTTGCCTGGGAACAAAAGCAGATCTAGTGGGATACTTCCTTTGGAACCTAGGGATAGGAGAGACAAAAATATGTTTAAGGTCCTGCAAGGCTTTGTCTTTCTCGTGAATAGACTTAAACAGGTCAGCAACAGCAGTCGCAAAAAGATGTTTATTATCCAAAGGAGCATTAAACAACTTGGCCTTAATGTCCTCAGGTAGAGACTGGAGACAAAGCCAGGGATAATGCCTCATGACAAACCCAAAAGCTGCAGCCCTGGAAGAGGCATCAGCAGAATCATAGCTACACTCAACAGAGTGGTGAGCCACTTGAGAAGCAGAACCTAAAACAGATAAGTCAGTGGTCAGAAATAACCCAACAAGCCTGAACAATCAAGGCCAGAACATACCTGGTCATGTGGGTCTAGTCATTAACAGCTCTAAGGCCCAAAGCAGAAGCAGTGTAAACTTTCTTACCAATCCTCTCTATTGTCCAACAATCCTTATCAAAAGCAAAAGTTTGGAAGGGGCAAAAGCTTAGAAGGATTGTCAGAAGAAACTGACACCACAGCAGGATCAGCAGAAGGACATTTAAATAAAAATTGACAGTGCTCAGGAACCTTATAGAACCTAATAGGTTTCTTAGGAGCCGGAGGGTGAGAATCAGGAGAATTGGAAGCACCATGAAAGTGACTAACAAGACAGCCAACATATGAGGAACTGATAATGGTTTAGCAGCATCCACCTGAAGCAACTCATAATATCATCTGTTACATATCAGACACTTGAGAAAAATCCCACTTAAAGTATTCCATCAGCCTAGCAATTGTGTCCCCAAAGGACAATTCCTCAAAAGGAGAATCAGGGCTAACAGTCTCCTCCTCATCAGAACCATAAGCCACATGTGAAGGCATCTATGAAGAATAGGACAAAAACTCCTCATCAGACATTAAATCCTCATCCAAGGAATTGAGTTCCCTAAAGCATTTAGAAGGGGTAGAGATCCAACAAGGAGCAGATACCAAAGCCCCTTGAGGCTTCAGGGCCATCAAGGCAGAAAAAAGCCCTGAGTAAACTTTTGCCATTCCTTTTGATGAGCCTTAGGATGGACCAAAACATGCTTCATATTTTGTCTTTTCTTGGAAGGGACATAAGCTCTAACAATACTGGTGGTTCCAACCCTAGGTGAGATTCAGTATGAGGACCCTGAACCTCCTCACTGACCAATATCTGTGGAATTCCTCTTGGACTCTCTGGGATAGTCAACCGTAGTTCTGTATCGGCGTCCAGAGCAGATGCTTGCAAAGTCTCAAAGGATGTGTGAAAAAATGAATCCATGATAGCCTCCAAGGGGTTGCAGCAGAAGAATCCAGTATAGACACCCAGATGGCCTACAGAGCTATTATTTGCTTCTAGAGGGATGTCCGGTGGAAGCTGGACAGCTAAAGAATCTATCTAAGACTTCTTGGCCTTCTTACTTAGCAGGAGTATCTTGGGGTTAAAAAATTCTGACATGGTACCCTGGGCTAACTGTTTAAGCCATTGGTTTTCAAGTTAAATGTCCAGGGAAGATAATCAGCTTCTGAGTGTCTTAGGCACAAATGTCTTACAGATACTACAAGAGGTATGGTCATGGGGAGCACCTAAATAAAAATACACTGTTCATGAGGATCCTTATGGGGAGTCTACCTCCAACACTGACATGTTCCCTTCTTGGATGGCATGAAATCTAGGTAGCAAAATAAAATACAAGACCAAGAAAAGGAAGGAAAAAAAAAAAAAACAACCTCAATAAGGCACTTGTCTGGGGATACTTATTCAGCATAGCAACAAGGCATTCAGACCAACTAGTAATAATGGCATTCAAGCTGGCAGCAAAGAAGTTTTGGGTAGCTGCATCTGTATGTCCCTTTTATGCCCTATATTCTGTGCAGAGAACATAAGTGTGACATACAGTGCACACAAAATCATTAGGCTTTGGTATACTTTCCAAGCATCAGGTTGCACTGGGCATGCGATCTCTTCTGTCTAGAATACTGCAACAGTGATATAAAAGGACATCTCCGGTTACTGATGAGAATAGTTTAACAACTGAACACCGAACAACAGCCGCACCCCAATACTACCCCCACACCAGCTTCATAGATGCCAAAAATGATACCAGAAACACAAAATTATGCCAATTTTAACTTTGATTTTTTTTTTTTTTTTGCAGGAGGACAAACCTCAATGTATCCCCCAATGTGGGGCCTACCACTAACTTCTATATACTATCTCCACAGTTGGGCCAGCTTGAATAATGGACAGAACATACCTAGAAATCACATCAGAGGTGATTTCCTAAGGGAAACACAGATTGCTCATCATTGTCTCCTGCTTTCAACTCACACTTGGTGAATGTCATCACAGCCACCTGTCATATTTTGCAACTGTCCAGAATTTTGTAGAATGTCCTGATTTTTCCTCATATTTTTGCCTAATTTTTTTTTATTTGCTGGTATATCACTGAGGATAACTGTCAATAATGTCACACGTTAGTTTTTCATATTTCTTATTGTCTAGAAAATGCATGTTTATGCAAAATCTGTTGTTCTATTATTTTTTTCAGTGATTCAGAGTAATATTTAAAAGTTATCCCTGATTTTGTGCCTTTGTCCCACCATTAGTTTTGTCTTTGTCCACAATTCTTGAGCAAAAAAGTTGAGAGATATAACACCTGTACATATACATTGCAGAACACATTTGAAATGCAGAGGCTATGTAGGTTGGATCATTCAAAACTGTAGTTGTGGAGGGGTGCTGTGTATCTGCCTCTGTGGCAAATACTGTCTTAGCTATCAGCGTATTTAATGTTGGTTTGTTTTGGACAGTCATTATGGGGGCTCAGCATATCTGTGAGAATCCTTAACATGTTTTCATCAATTTATATTTAATGTTATGCCATGGTGAGATAAATGCTATGTGGGTGAAAGTTGAATGCGCCTGTTTCTGGAATGTCCTCATGTTTTTGCTTTACTACATTGTGAGCGTATTATCCATCATTTTGCTGTAATGATTACTTTTGTCTTGTCTACAGTTTATACGTCTGATTTATTTTATTACATTTTATATATGTTTCTTTACTGAGCTCGCATACTGATCATAACTGACCATTTCCAGACACAACTGGTTTGAAATAATTACAGTTCATACACGGTAGTGGTGTTGTGGTAGCATTGTCACCTCACAGCAAGACATTGTCACATTCGATTCTCAGCTAGAGCGTCTTCTGTGTGGAGGCATGCGTGAATGGGCATGCCTTCGTTGAAGGTTGTGTGTCAGGGCTGGTAACTCGGCACGTAAAAATCCACTACCAAACATTAGCGGACCAGAGTTCCACTGTGGCGACCCCTAACCGGGATAAGCCAAAAGACACAACAACAACAACAAAGAGTAAATATAACCAGCATTTTTCTAGATAGCACACAGCAACATTAACAGTTAAATACACAGTTAATAAGAAGAAACAAACAAGTTTTTCTGCATGGCACTTAGCAGCTTCAGCAATATATATATATATATATTCAAGATGTATCACTTTAAGATATAAAGTTTGCATGTATGTACAAAATTATATTCATATTCAATAGGCAAGAAAAATGGAGAAGCAAAGGGAGGAAAAAGTTGGTAGGTGGTTAGACTATATGACCTCCTAAGGTGGAAGGAACATTCAGCTTTTTGAGGAGGTCAGTTTTAGTTTTATACTTGAACTCTGAAGTTGGAATATGAGGAGACTTATTTTAGGTGGATGAGGAGAGACTGCCAAAGTGTAGGAGCTATAGGAGAGAAGAAGTGTTTGTATGATGCAATTTAGTTGTGGGGGTTAACAACAGGGGCTTCTCTGGTAATAGCCCCAGGTTATAAGGGAATGTTTCAGTGCTTAAAGAACATTACTTTAATACTAGTAAACAAATCACAGCATTTTTCTTGCTATCCTGCAAAGCTATATGATGTCACAGATATACCATAGGTTCATAGGTTCATAGGTGTGTACTAGGCTAATGGCTCTGGAGCCTTTGCAAGCCTAGTCTAAAGGATTACTCTGGCATCATGCCACCCAGCCTTAGTTCCCAGTGCATCTGTCGAGTAGAGCCCCTGGAGTGTTCCCTGAGGTGAATTTTCTATTTCCCATCCACTCATCAAGATTTCTCTTGAAGAGGGCCAGTGAGGTGCTCTGTTTGACATGCATGGGAAGTCTATTCCTTAGCATGGGCAGTCTCTGGGTTATGAACCTGTCCATCCAGCACATTCTGTTAATTGTTTTAATGAGATTGAGGTCTCTGGAGCGTGACGTGTGGAGGGATTGGGATTTGGTTAGCTGTAGCATTTCTAACAGAGCTGGGTCAGACATGGCTTTGTAAGTCAAGCAGAGATTGCCTCTAAGTAGGCAATATGAGATAAAGAATAGTTGGAGTTTTTTTGAGTCTGTCCATATAGGACAAGCCTAGGATCCTCTTTGTGAGGTACTTTTGTGGCCTCTCCAGTTGTTGCAAGTGTCTAGGGAGGTACATGCCAAATGGGGCATTGTACTAGATGACTGGCCTAATGAGGGAAGAGTAGAGGGAGACAATGACCGCTTTCTTCCTGGATACAAAACCCTTAGTAATGAGATGTGCCACACAGAAGGACTTTCTGACCACAGTGGCAATGTGGTGGTGAAAAGAGAGGTTGCTGTCAACCAGTGTTCCCAGATTTCTTATAACACCTTCTGTGTTCAGTGGACTACCATTGATGTGATAATTCATGGGTGCTGGGTTTTTTCCAAAGGGGATGATGACACATTTTTTAGCATTGAGCTTAAGGCCATGGTACTGACACCAGTTGTTGGTCTCAGTGAGGCCTTTCTGTAGAATGTCAACATTACTTGGGGAGTTAATAATGGCTCTCAACTTGCAATCATCTACGAACTTTGTCAGCCAGAGTCCCTTCATGTTGGCCTGGACTTCTGAGAAGTAGATACCAAACAGGAAAGGACCCAGCACTGATCCCTGTGGGACTCCACTTGTGACTGGTCGGCAGTCTGACTTGGAGTCAGCTACTTTCACACTGTGGATTCTATCTGTGAGCCAGTTTACACCCCACCTAGTGATATAGGGGTCGATGCCTATCTTAGTGAGTTTTTCTATGATTCCTGAGTGGGGAATGGTATCAAAGGCCTTGGCCAGATCAAGATAGGCTGTATGAACCACCTTGCCTTCATCCACAGCTCTGGTGACTGATTCAAAGAAGTTGACCAAGTTGATCAGGCATGATCTACTCTTCACAAAACCAAACTGTGTGGGATCCAGAGTTTGGAGATTCCCTATATCCTTGTTTATTAGGTCCATGATGATGTGTTCTATAGCTTTGCATATTAGACTTGTCAGGCTAATGAGGCGATAGTTCCCAGGGTCTGTAGTCACTCCTCCTTTGTGGACTGCAGCAGTGCACCATTCAGTAGGGACAAAACCTGAGGTAAGGCTGTGACTGAACAGGGCACACAGGTGAGGTGCCAGTTCACTCTGTAGTTCATGTAGAACACAGCCAGGGATATTGTCAGATCCCATAGAAGCTGTATTCCTGGCTGTGGGGCAGTGCTGTTTTAACCTGTGCAGCAGTAATACTGGGTGCCTGGCAATCTACCGATAGTATGATTGGACCTCTGGGGGGAGAGAGGGTTAAGGCTGGCACTGAATCTGTTGGCCAATATACTGGCAATATCTGTTGGCTCGGTATAGGAGGTACCATTGTTCAGTAGCTCAGAGCAAATCTGGGTATTGCCGTAGAGATTCTTTACATAACTACTAAAGGCTTTGTGGTTGTCTTTACTATCTGCTGCAATTCTGTTTTCATAGCTAGCTTTAGAGGATTTGATGAGGGATCTCAACTTTTTGTTGAGGCTGATAAGGGAGTTTTTCCAGTTTTGGGACTTCACCTTATTCCGCACCAGTTTCCTTCTTCTGATGTAGAATTTGTTTATGGCAGGGGACCACCAGTTTGGCTTTCTTTTTTTTTGGAGGAGAGCATCTTGGTTCTATAGGGTATGGCGAGATCCATGCATTTGTGTACGTGTTTGAACAGTGCATTGGTGTATGATTCAGCATTCATGCAACTATTCTCCATTTGCATGGGTGCTGTGAAGTTAGCCACCTCTGTTTTTATGAGCCCAAAGTTAGCTTTGGAGAAGGTTTTCATGGTGGTTACCTTTGTGGGGGGTTGGGAGGGATGTGGATTTCCAAGGTCATTAGTTTATGGTCAGATCTAACCAGGGAGGAGTTGACTATTGGTGTAGAGCAACAGTCGACCATGATAGCAATGACCAGGTCAAGGATGTTGCTACATCTAGTAGGGGTAAGAACGAGCTGGTCCAGGGCACTGGAATTAATGAATTCCAAGAAACATTGGGCAAGTGTGTTGGTACATGAGTAGTTTTCCCAGTTAATGGAGGGGTAGTTGAAGTCGCCCAGTATGAGAGTGCTAGGTTGGACCCTGATATTCTCCAGGGTGCTTAGGAACATGGACTGTGAGTCTTGGGACAATGTTGGGGACCTATAACAAGCTGTGACCTGATTCACTGTCTTACCTAATGTTAGCTGCACCTGAAGTATCTCTGATGTGTTATGTTGGGCTACCAGTCTGGAGGTGTGCGCATCCTTTATGAATATGGAAACACCACCACATTTGGAGCTTTGGTCCAAGTTCTGGGGCCGAAAGGAGTGGAATGAGTTATAGCCTGGTAGTGCAGGGGTGCTTTATTCTGCCTTGAACCAGGTCTCTGTTACAGCACAAATGTTGATGTTCTCCATTTTAAGGAGTGCTTTGAGCGAGTGCATTTTGAGATTTAGACTTCTAGCATTGACCAGCATGACCTTCAGATTGCATTTGTTTGTAGATGTTACGGTGGTTATTTGGTCTTTGGAACACTGCCTAAAAAAAGGCACTCTAGTGGTGGAAAGAGCCTTGGCCAGTATCTGGAAGCCCAAGGGTGACAGATGCAGGCCCATCTCTGGCAAAGCATCGATGTCTGTCAATCATGTCATCCCAGGCAGAGAGATACTGGATCCCCTTACAATGACACGAGAAACTTAGCCAGTTGTTGAAATCAGTCATTTTCTGCTTGCACTGTGGTATCATTTTGGATGATGGTAGGATGCTGCTCAGTGCTAGGGTCATACCTGCCTGGGCTACATAATCCGAGAGCTCCTCCATGTCTCTTTTCATGTAGTCCAGGGAGGTGTGTCTCAGGTCATTCACACCCACATGTACAATGACAGAGTCATATTTGTATCTGTTGTTGAGGGACCTGAATGTGTGCATTATATGGTGGATATGGCACCTGACAGACAGCTGACTGTTACTTTCTCCTTATTCAACCTAGTGAGTGGGACATCAGTGTGCCTCATTATTGAGTCACCTATGTCTAGTGCGCTGGGCATGCTGTTTTTTTCGTAGGGGCTTTGGTTGAGTGGCACACTGTTTACGAGAGTTATGTGTCTTGTGATTAGTGTTGTGTTGTGGTGGTCGAGTGCATTTCTGCCTTGGAGGTCTCTGCTGTTTGGGTAGATTTTTATTGAGAGCCTCCACAAAGGTGGGTGTGTGGTTTGTGTTTTTATGTGAAGGCAGTGCTGGTGTGTGTTCTGGAGGGCTATGTGTTTCATGTGGTGTGGTGCAAGTGTTGACCTTCTCCTCTTGACCAGCTATTCTGGTCTTGGCTGGAGAGTTTGTGGCTTCCAATTTAGATATATAAGTGCATCTCTTGCAAGTCTGAGTTTTTGGAGGTAAGAGAAGAGGGTTGTCAGTGTACATGAGGCAGTTGCTACATTGCCTCAGGATGCCCAAGTTCACCACGTTAATAGGAGAAAGCACAGGGAACTGACCTTTAGACATGTCTGGAGGGTTGGGCATTAATAATAAGTACTGGAGCTGTTTTCTTGTATAACTTTTAGTGCTAGTAGCACTTTTGTGTGCTACAATAATTGCTACAAGAAGTCTGGTATGGTAAAGCACTATACAAATAAGCTAACAACAGTGCAGCAGAGGAGAGAACTAGCAGATCTAAGGTAAAAATTGAAGAACAGACTTTGGCACTTCTCAGAAGCTTACAAACAGTTACTGGTGAAATGTGCTGTGTATTAATAGTATGTGTATTAACTGTATAAAGTGTTTTTTTTTTATGGCCATTTGCGCAGCTCAGAGAGGAATGCAGCAATGTCAAGCAGTGTTTGTACATAGACAGCTGACACCTGCCAGACATCTAAAAATAGAAACCAGATGTAATTAATTCTGATAACTGTTTTTTTTAATTTTTTTTTTAATGTCTGTTTGCGCTGCGTGGTGCGGAGCACAGCAATGTAAAGCTACACTTACACATACACAGTAGATACCTGCCAGACATCTAAGAATAGAAACCGGATGTAATTAGTTATTTATTTCTGCATTTGTGTATGCTCATTTAAGCCTGTTTGCATGGCATGCTGCTATTGCTTAGTAGTGTATGTGAAGGTATACTAGTTTATATACTATCCAAATAGCTAAATTGGTAGAGTAACAGTTTAAAGTTCCGTAGGTCTTGGGTTAGAGTCCGTAGCACACCTATCATTTGTTGAATGCAACGTAAAATGTCTTTTAAATTAAAATAAATATTTTTATATTTGGGAGAGCTGCACAGTGCAAAGCACTGCTTAAATGTGGTTACTGGCTAATATTGTTTGCGCGTTGCTAAGTTTTGCTAAAACCATGGTTGTATGAGTTTTTGTGATGCTCTGCTCTGTTTAGCTGGTTTGTGCGATGCTAAGCAATGTGCACTTTTTTGAATGCTGCTACATGATGTGTAAGGGTGGGAAAACAGTCTAGATTAAGGCCAATAGGCAGGACTTCTGCATCATTTGTTGGAGTCTGCTTATCTGCTGATATGCCAACTGGTATTGGAGAAGGTGAGTGCTTTCAGGTGCAGAGATGGGGTGTGCGGGAGTCCAGGGTTGTTCTTGTCTCCTCATATGGAATTATGAACCTAGGCTGCTGCAGGATGGTTACCAGGGCTCAGATGCCTAGGATCAGTTGGCCAGGGATCTTACCAGTGCTACTGGCATCCCTCACACTGGTGAGCAGTGTCATCACCACTATGATGACTTGAAGCTGAGAAAGAGGGGAACATGGGCCACCTGGGTTCAAGAGGCTAGGGCTGAGCATGCCCCATAAATATGAAAGTATTTTTCCACTGTTTTACCAAAATGCAAGCTGAATTTGTGCACAACTGGTATGCATAATGGTGTGCTTCTCTCCAAACAGCTGCAGCTGAGAGGATTTGCAATATTCAGTCCCATGTCGGTTGCTCTGTGAGTGTGGTAAGTACAGATATATTATGCTAGCTGTAGTGCAATAAGCAATAAAGAATAAAAAACTGTACTGCAAAAAAAAAAAAAGAATAAAAAGTGTAGTGCAATAAGTAGGCAATTAGCAATGTATTGCAATAAATGGGCAATTAGAACTGTAGTGCAATAAATGAACAATAACAACTGTATTGCAATAAACAAGATAATTATCACCAATACCAACAGAGTGTTAAACAGCATTGTGATTTCCCTAAATAAATCTGTCTTAATATTTGCAGCAGAGATGTATTCATTGCATGTGTGTTCTACTGTCACTTCAGTCAAATGTAAAACTATAATACTTCTACAGTGCAAAAGGAATGTCCTGTAAAATGTTTTTCTCAACTAATAGTATGGTTCAAAGTTATCTCCAGGCCAATGTAAATCACATAATACTCACATTTTCTTCAATATCAGGAACAAAAGGTATATGGCTGTGGTAGCCCACTTTATGAGCAGATAATGTACATATTTCACAGATAATTATCAGCAACACCAGTAATGTGATAAGTAGCATTACGGGTTCCTAAATAAATCTGTCTTAATATTTGCAATAGGGCTGTAGTCATTGTATGTCTGTTCGAAGTGGCTGCAGTCAATTGTTACATTATTTGCAGATGTCCCCTGCCATCTCAGCTATTGGAATCTACACCCATGCCTGCTAACTAAGGCATGACACCTGTCTAGTTTATTTAATGTACACAAACATGCCGCTCAACTGTCATGATTTTTTGTAATGTAATTACAACTGCCTAATCTGTTTATTCCATGATTACCACATAAATGATTACCTGGAATGCTATATATTTTCAAATCCCTTTACATAACACCTTGGTAGTTATGTAAGTCCACATTATCTGAAACTGTTCTGTGTAGTTGTGCACCTGCATTTGTTACTGCTTGGCCCATACTGTCCCATCCTAACAGCTTGAGAGGCATGTATGTGCTATATCAGCTATAGAAGAATTGTAGTCACTGTACTCACAAGTGACACTGCACACCTGTAGAAGTTTGCAGTTATACTCTGTGCAGTAACATTACCTGTGAGGTAAATAATGGTATGTTTTTCTATCTCTCCCCACCCCTTATCCTCTTTAATTTATCATTGTTATTTATTATTATGATTTAAAATTAAGATATTTTGTTACACTAATTGTGTTACTGGCCTTATGGTTTAATTCACATTGGTTTTCTGTTAACATACTTACTGTTATGTTACTTAATGTTCTGTTACACATAATATACCTTAATATGTATGTGGATCAATAAATATTACGTTTCATTCTGTTAATACCAATATTGGTTTGGTTAATACTAACTTTAACTTATTGTCATAACTACTTTACTACAGCGTATCAAAGTCGGATGGTTCCTCATGATCCACCTACCTTGCCTCCTCCAGCCATGGCACCAGATCCCAGCACATCTGAAACCCAGTCTCGTGGTGCCTCCTCTGCTGCCCCTGCACTACCTAAGGCATCGGGTAGTACCCCCCCATGCTACAGGGATGGGCCTCCTCTTGGAGCAGTGGTGGAGGGGGAGTTGTGACCTGTGATGAACTGATGGGTTTGGTGTGCAAGATCATCTTCTGTGGATTTGGACGATGCCTGCACTGGATGGAGACCATGCTGGCCACCCTGGTAGGGCAGGCTCACCCCGGAGCCCAGCCTCCACCACTGCCACCCTGAGGGCAATGATGGAGCAGTGCCGACAGTCCCGTGGGTGGGGATGAGAGTCATGCTGCTACCTTGTGGAGGCACATTGGACCAAGATTTCACAACACTCTCCCCATCTAAGGTGTTTACCCCCTCTTGTGTCACATACCACCCCTTTCTGCTGTCCTGTCTGTCTGCAAAAGTTTTCTCATCTACCCAACTTACCTCCCCCACACATACCTATGTCCCTCCCTCAACATTCCACTCTCACCTTAAAAAAGAAACAAATGTTGTCCCATACATAGCTCTCCATTTCACACATGTGTCCATTGGACACACATAATTAGGTCCAATTGGCATAACAACACAATTATTTTGTCCTTACCCCTCTCTCTGGGGGTTAGAGTCCAAAGTCATCTACAAATTCTGTCAAAGTGCACAGTTGTTGCTGTAGAAGAAATGGATACCTATAGTTCTTTCCTATATCCTTCCTGCACATGCCTACCTACCTTTCACTATGTTTCCCCCCTGTTTGCACCCCATTTCACCACTTTCCTATCTTCCCATTTTTCTTTTCTTTATATTATTTTAGCAGGATGTTGCACGATTTGGCTTCGCTAAGCTCAGCTAAATGGAGTTATATCAATATATGTGTTTTAAATAATAAACACCTATCCCCTACTTCAAACCCACAACCATTGCACCTGTAGTGTGCTGCATTAACCTGCCATGTAAAACTATAAGTGCATAAAGTGTTGCATCATGAATTAATATGCACTCACAGAGGATTTTAACTCAGTTAATGCAAATGAGGCCCACTACTATCAGAGTGCAGTACACAATCCTTTCAAACTCACAGTGCAGATTAGCACAGCTGCACAACTAATATACACATTTGAAGCCCCTGCTTGTAACAAGGGTTGCCAGCATACACTTTCCAAATGAGTAACAGACTGTAACATGTGGCCTGACAGTTGCCCAAATGATGGACATAATGTTATATTTATCCCCTATGTTGCCCAAAGACACAACAAACATGTAGCATAGTACTCTGTTAATGATACCGTTGCCTAATATAATTACCTTAAACACATGACTTAGAGTGGAACGGCTACCCTCATGCTGGCTCTGCCTCTACTACAAGGCTGACACAGTTACTGATACAGCATGTTGTCCTCCAAACTGTTCACACTCTCTGCCTAGGCCTATTACCTGCAGCAGCAGCTGAAGCCTGTACCACATTTGGGTCTACTTTACAACAAAGAAAAATCAAAATATTGAGCACCCAAATCAGGAATTTGATATTTAGCTTTTTGGATTGCAGTACAGTGAAGATCGGAATATTTGCCCTTTCCTCACTGTAGTGCGATCTTGGAGTATATATATATATATATATATATATATATATATATATATATATATATATATATATATATATATAGTGGGGGAGTGGGGGGGGTGCAGCCGCCCACAATAGCGATTTCGCGTTTTTGATTTTTTGCTCACATGAACGCTCAATATTTTAATTTTTTGTTGTTGTATGAGACTTTCTGCACACAGAGCATGTGTTTGCAAAAACCTAAATATCACCACATATCAACAGAGGAATTTTGCACTCCAGCAGGTATGTAACCTTTTTGTTTACAACAGGATACAGATGTGTCAATATACTGATAAGAAACAGGGGCTACAGCATTAAGCCTTTCTTAGAACTGTGATAATGACATGTCATTGATATCCAGATTTGTTACATCTACAGAGGATGTACAATACATCAAAGGTGGAATGCTTTTTGTCAATGTGGCACACTGGTCTTTGATGTTGTCCCTTTATAGTGGTTGTAATAGCACACTGCCATTTGTTTGGCACTGTTGTTTTGACATATTATCAGGGGGGTTGCCCCTAGGAAACAGACTACAGTAGACTCCAGTGTTGGGTGTATGATCATACAGCAGTATCTGTCATGGTACACACATGGAAATAACTGACTATCACTAGTATCTTAGTTGTATCCACACACATAGTATGTTTGCACACTTTGGAATATGACATATCTGAGCAAGCAGTGAATATTGTGTGCTTCCACTTATGTGATCCTGATGTGTTCCCATTCTGTTGTCTTTCAGGACATATGTATCCAAGACGCCGTGCACCTTTAATGAATGCAGAGAATGAGATTATACTTGAAGGCCTCTGGTAACACCATGAACTCCTACTGTCCAGGGAAAGGCAAAACAGGGGACAATAGGCAGCATTGCAGGCTGACCTTGTCTGTGATGTGAATGCTACAGGTAATCAGAGCAGGACATATGCCCATGTTCGACACCGTGCAATGGACATGATCAATGCTGCACGCAGAAGAGTAGCAGATGTAGCCGGGGATGGTGGTGTCATTAGTGGAGGGCCTGCAGCAAAACAACCACTCTCAGCCACTGAGGAATTCCTGGTGTACCTAGGCACACATGACAGCTCCCAGGCATCCACCACACTGTACATTGTGGATGTGGGTTTCACAGTTTTCATGGCAGAGGAGCGTGCAGGCAAGCTTAGTTTGATCACCATTGCAATACTGTAGCATTCAGTGTGTCAGGTTGTACATACTCCTATGTGGGTGTCAGGTCTGTGTTCTTTGTGGGGGGAAGGGTTTAACTGTAGTTTGACTCTCCTGCTCAGATGTTGACCAATATAATAATTAACATAGTAGCTAATGTAAATGTGAGATATATGGATGTATTACCTTGTTGTGGTGCAACATGCAGTGGTACTGACATTACCTCTCCCTCTAGTTTACACAGGTCTGTGGGGTATCGGCCAAAGCTGTGATCCTGCTCCTGGTAAGCACAACACTGTTTTGTTATAGATGTAGGTTTACAGCAATGCAATCCCTAAAGTATCATCTCAGGCCTGCTGCCTGCAGTGCTGTACTGTTGGCATGACTGCCAACTGCACAAATATTTTATGACTGTACACATGTTGCAGTCATGCGTATGCCTTGTAGGTGTCACCATACTGATAGATGCAATAGTATTGTCAGGACATTGCAAATTGCCATATGTGTCAACTGTGCAATGTCTTCACAAGCTTCAACAGTGTACCTTATTTTTGCTGATGGGATTGCTGTGTAAAAAGCTTTTATTTGCAAGTAACTACAGCTGTTTGTGGGAATAGTAATGCTCTCTTGTCCTGCTATATGAGTTTGGGGTTTAAACAGGTCTGTAATTGTGCCAACAGTGTAACGAGCTGTACATTTCTTGCAATATAGTACTGCAGAGCATAATAGTGTAGGTATTAATGTACTGCTTTTTCCTCTCTCATCAAATGTGACCAGGGGATTGGTCTCTGTCCCCTACACAACCTAATGTCAGTGTCTCTTCAGACTCTGATGATGATGGTGGCCACAATGAGGCACAGGTGGGGGGTTCATGGGCTGAATGTGTCCCAGAGGTTGACATCACTCTTCTGCCCTCATAGTCACTGCACACAGTCAGTATGCCTACATATACCCAGTCCCCAGAGTCCACAGATATTGGACAGTCAGATGGTGGGGACATTGAATGGAAAATTGTGGCAACTATAGCTCCAGTGTGTGTAAACAGTGGCCATAGCCAGAGAGCTGGTGAGGTTCCACACAGGCAGATTGATAGGGGTGCCCACAGGAAGCCTGCTGTCCTTCCACCTCCTTTTTCAGGTGTCACATCACGGTTCACTCGACGTATATTTCAGGCCATCAGGAAGGCACAGGCACATTCTGAAAGGAACTCCAGATGTATGCTCAGGGTTATGGATCCAGCACAGTCTAACATCCATGACTGCCTCCACCGCATTGGTGACACCCTGGATCACTTCACTGATGCAGTGAATAGAAGGTGGGCCAAGACAGTGTCTGTCTTGGAGTGCACAGTGTCTGTGCTGGAACATTTGGTTGGAGTTGAGCATCAGCCTCGTGGACATACGTCAGCAACCCCTATCTGCTAAGAGTCCACGTGGCTGTGCACAATCACGCTCCTGTAGTGGCAGTACATCCAGCACTACAGAGGGGAGTGTACTGTCAACATCAAGACATGGCAATCCATGGGCTTGTGGTCCTGAGCATTCCTGTAGATGACACAGTCCCTGCAGATAGCAGTCACCGTCAAGTACTAGCACCACTACTGATCTTGGGCATGGAGGTGCCAGTGCAACTCCTGGCAAAGCCAGTTCCTGTGTTCGTGCCTGGAGATGGTGAACTGTCAGCTCTACCATGCACAGTTCAAAGCTGTCCAACATACATGCAGGACTTGCACTGAGCTTGACTGTATACATGCACACACTCACACACCACTGTCAAATGCAGGTCACCTACAGACACACACAGCACAATTCCATGGTCCACCTTGCCTGCTTCCCTTCCAGACACACACACATGCTGTCAACCTTTTGGGTCAACCTAGGCCTCCTGCACCCCCACACAACACCCTGTGCAAGTGATGACACCTTTACCATATCCTTGTCATTCTCATCTTCGATGCAGGTAATTGAAGTTATATGTCTGATGCACTCAGTGACTATATAAATTAATATGCACTTGTTTAATGCATTGTGTAGCCATGCCACTTGTAGTGGTTACTGACAGATAATGTATGCTGACATTTTTAATGCGTAAGCCACATACTTTTGTGCACCTTATGTTGTATGATGTTTTAATGGCTTTATTATAAAAATAATGAATGATGTGTCATGGAGCTGTTTCTGTTTCAGGATTCTGATGGGCACAGCTGTGGACACACAGCAGCAAGACAGCCATAGATGTCACAGCACAGGACAGACTGTCTGCACAGAAGAAATATGTCCTCAGCAAGGTACAGAACTATAGGTGCATGGCTCCATAAGTCCATATGTGTATAACAGGCTAACAATGACAATGGCCTCATGCATTGTACTCATACATCCCTAATCTGTGAAATGGTCTAACACCCTTAATAAGTGTCACCAGGGTGTTGGGAGCTATCAAATATACAAGCTGTGGTGCTGGGGATGACCCATCTTCAAATTTCCTGTGTCCATTACAGACATTTGTCCACCAACAGCTATGATTGTTGTGTTCTGCACCCCATGGTGTAACCTGAACATGATGTGTGTCACAGCAGATGTGTGCTTCGCATGCATGGGGGGGGGGCCTGTTACATATAGGGAGTACTGTCTGTGTGACATACCTGTCTCTCCAACATATAGTATTTATACCACAGTGACAATGTAGGTGTGTAGGTCAGTTAAGACATGTGTTAATCCTGTCATGGATGTGCAAGAGGTATACAGTGGGATCTGACACCTCCTTGTATGGTAGCCATACACATCCCATTCAAAGCATTTATGAGACAGACTACACATGTATGGCCCTGACACAGACTCCGTAGGACATGTTATCTTCAATGTGTATTGCAGTACCATGGAACCTGTGAGGCTGCTTTAGTTGTAGGATATGCCTGTGTAGTGACATAGCAAGGGTGCCATTGTACACAATGATAGGTGTGATGAGTGCCACCTTCAGTATTGCAATGACAGTATGGGAGTTACATCACAGCCCTGTCTGTTTATGATGTACAACATTTAATGCATCCCCACATCTCACCAATCACTGAAAGTCAAAGGCTACATTTCTCCCTGTGTCCACACATCCATGATTAATGGCTCAATTGTGTGTGGAGTGAGGACACTACTATATTTCCCATGGGTGGATGACTTTCCAAAGGATAGTATTGTGCAGTCATTGGCATTTAGTATTTATCAGTGGCTCAGACCGCAACTGAATCTGTGTCACAGGCCATCATGGTTAACTGTTGGTTCTGTGTGGGATTCAGTGACAGCTCCTGATATGCAATCACCTGCTAATGTAGCCAATCAGACAGCACTGACAGTGACTGTGACTGCAGAGAGGGAATGGCTAGAAGGGGTACATCATCAATGATGTCTGGGGAAATTCACTGGTGACTGGTGTCATTGCAGCTTAGGTGTCCCAATGCTATCTTCCCAGATTATGACTGTCAGACACTTGCCTACCCACCAGCTGATATAACACTCAGTACATAACCTACACAGTTTCCAGCAAGGCCTGCTGGCCTAATATTGTCAAGCACCTTGTCAGGCCATGGTGGGTAGAGTGAGTAATATTCCCGTCATCCATTGCAGTGTAACACTCAATGGGGTTCACCAGTTAGAGTTGGTAGGCATGATTTGGTCTTGAGCGTAACATCCAGTGTGTGGTCCAGTGTCAGTAGATATATGACAGTGTTACTGCTCATATCCATGCTAACTCCTTCCGTGGCATTTCATGTCATATGACTCAGAGATCTGGGGGCACTGCTTGGCACTACATGCTAGTTATCCTTTATGCAGCTATGTATTGGCTTAGTTAAAGTCACGTGCAATTACATGGGCAAACTCTAGTTTCCTGCTCTGGGTTCACCTATGGACTGGTACAGAGTGGCAAGTGCTGCATTAGTGTTTGCACTGGGTGGAATGTAAACAGCTGTTATGCTGTTATATGAAAACTTGAGTTAATTGATGAATCTGCTTATCTGGTACAGAAAGATGTTAAAGAAAGAATTAGCAATAGAGATTGTTGTAAGAGGAGTCCCAGCAGCACTGAGACAAGGGCTGCAGAACTGATAAAAAAAGTCACAATATTGATCTACAACCACTTGAGGGAGCAGGCCTGAGATGCCAGGGTTAGCACTGTGGCTTTATCAAGACTGAGAAATGCTAGACTGAATTATTTCAAAACTGTTTCAGATTATTCTGTCATTCATTTTGCTGTTGGTAAAGTCTGAAAAGTTTTCTTTACATAAAATAAGCTTTTGACATTATTCTGTTGCTCCTTAAACATTTGAGAATTAATATAATTTATGTTGATGACATGTCTCTGCACTCCATCGTGCTGAGTGATCAGGTCATTTATTTAAGTATGATCCTTAGAGAAATTCCTTAGTGAAGCCATATAATTGATGGCAGAGAGGAAAACATCATTAAAGCTTTGAAATGCTGCATGTAATTTAAGTGTGAAGGGAACTGGCCAGTCCACTTAATGAAGTGCTTTAATGAAGGCAATAAAAATTAAGAACTGTGTGCCTATATAACAGCATACTGTTAAAGTTGTAGAATCTTGAAGTGTGACCAGAAAATAAAACACTAGCAATGGTCATTAAAACTTTCAGCATACTAGCAGCACAACTAATGCTATTAGGTATTGACATTACTATGCAATCTTTTTGAAGCTGTGTAAGTCTGATCGGCCAGGTTTATTCCTAAGACTATGCTGTCTATTTAAACTGATGAGTAGAAGGATAACGGACTTAAATATAGATTTCAATATTTCTACTTATGCCCTTGTGGTTCCTATCATCTTAAAGCAAATACTTTGTGTAAGGTTATGGTTACACCACCTGCCAGTTTCTGGTCTATGTGCTGAAAAAAAAAAACATACAATAATTTTGTGGGATTATCTCTAAGTCCCTGGTGTGGGGAGGTAACTGTGTCTCAGTCTCTGCTAACATACGGTATTTATAGGATTCCAGCCAAAAAATAAAGGGTATTAATTTATTATATATAACCTGTGTGGTAACATACATGATTTTAAGCCCATCAGTATTATGGTAAAGTTTGTCTTCAGGACTGTCTAGTACTATATTACCTAAATAAATGCAAACATTTGGACATCTATCTCTAAGGCAGAGTAAGTCTTTATCTATAAAGACTGGATTTTGATATTCTTTTATATATAATGTTGAAGTATGAGGAGCCATCTGTTAACTTTGAGAAAGTTATTCCATTGGACTATAGGGATTACGCACCTACATGTGGGATAAGTGTTAGATGACTCTTTTAGTGAGGATATGATGCAGAAAGCCAGTCTCATTTCATATACACATAAAACTACAGATGGTGGTATAATAAGATGTAAGGGCACATATGAAGGTAATCAGTTAAGAGCTTTCATCCGTCATATCAGGACTTCATCAGAACTGATCAAAAATAACAGTAAAGAGTTTAAATAGAATACCTTTCCTCCAAAAATGAGTTCTAACAATCAAGTTTAAAATTGATCATAATCCTCTTCTTCTTTTGGCTTTTCCCGGTTAGGGGTCGCCACAGCGGATCATTGTCTGCTCATGATTGGCAGTGGAGTTTTACAGTGTCGAGTTGCCAGCCCGGCACCCAACCTTCCACAGAAGGCACACACACATTCACACCTACGGCCAATTTAGTGTGTCCAGTCCACCTACAGCATGTCTTTGGGATGTGGGAGGAAACCGGAACACCCGGAGGAAACCCATGCGAGCACAGGGAGGACATGCAGACTCCGCACAGAAGGCACCCCAGCCGAGGATCGAACCAGAGAACCTCTTGCTGTGAGGTGGCAATGCTAACTGCTGCACCACTGTGGCCGCCTATTTTGAAATTGACCATAATAACAAAGCCAATATAATATAAATTCATTATTAACATTAAAATCAACATCCAAAAAATGTACTTTTTAAATCTTGAGAATACTTCATTGAAAAAAAATGAAATTGTGTACAAGATATTACTTTTATTAAAACAAGAGTATAGTAGTCATTAGCCAGTATTTTTTAATACTACTGTAAGACTGTACTGCTGTTCCTAGTTTTGTTTGAAATATACAAATGCATTGCCAGCACTGTCCACCTGATGCCACCCTAACATTTACACTCATCTGCTGTGCCTTTTTTTTTTTAAGGTTTTAATTCAAATCTATATTTTGCAGTTGGTAGATCTGAAATTTTAAACACATATAGCCATGTAGTTTCACATTTGCTTATGATAGTTTCAATATCAGTCTCCAGCATTAACCCAAAAAAACAACTTTCAGAATTCCTGTGAATGTAAAAAAAAAAAAAAAAGTTATGTCTTTTCTGCTGAAAGATCTTTGCACAAAGCATTTGTAGTTCAAAAGCCTTTACATAATGCATATGTAGTTGTTTATGTTCATATGCCATTTGGATATATTCAGCTGTAAATGCTTTAAACTGTCTTATAGATCTTTATATATATATATATATATATATATATATATATATATGTCATATGATACATCAGCATACAGGGCACATTAAACCAAATTATCTGTCTAGCCTATGATGAGCTGTCCCATTGTACATAAAACAGTTTATCCTAGTATGCATGATTATGCAGGACAGACTGCAAGGCAGTTTAAATATGTACAGTTAAATCACTGCAATACCTTTGATTTTAAGACATGTTTATGCAGTTCAGTGCATATGAGTGAGCAATTATGATGTCATACACAACGGTCTTAGGTAATCTTCAATTCTTGAGAAGGCTGAGAGCAAAACTGGTTAGACATTATTTTACCCTTTGCTAAGCAAGCAAGCTGAATAGACAACTGATGTACTGGAAGCTTTTAATTTTTTTACAGTGATGCGTCCTTTATTTTATCAAGCCTGTATCTTGGACAGATATGAACTTTTGGGTTCTTAGGAGATTCCCATTAAAAATAGGAGCAGCTCTGCCTAAACATTCTGCTTATTTTATCAGTCCTAAACATTGGTGAGAACAATTTAAGAAAATGATTCTAAAACAGCAGGTTTAAAAACACATAACTGGCTTCAGAAACATTACTGCTTGCATTAAGCCATAAATACCATTGGCTGTAGCCACTTCCAATTCAGTGACAGCCCTAATGCAGTGTGCGTATGCAAAAAGCTGCAGCATCATGGTGGGCTGCTCCTTTGGCTTATGGTAATTGTTAGTGAGGTATTCTGGGGGACAGCCATATGATAAGAAATCATGTGTTGTGCACCAGAAGTGCCAGTGATAAGTGATTTACTCAGCTGAGTGACTCAGAGAACTACTTGGCTAGTTGGCTGTGCAGATCCTTACCACCAGCTGAGTTAATTAACATGGCCAAAAGCTCGCATTAACCCATTATTGTCAGTGGTAGAAATCATGTTAGAGTAAATTACCAGATAGTTTAATGGACAGGTAGTATTGGGCAATGTATGCATGTGGTTATGTGAGTGGTGGCTGCGTATGAGTGTATGCAGAGGTATGACTGGTCTCATGTGAGTGTGTGTGTGTGTGTGTGTGTGTGTGTGTGTGTGTGTGTGTGTGTGTGTGTGTGTGTGTGTGTGTGTGTGTGTGTATGTGTGCTCATGCATATGTGTGTGTGATAGAGTAGGGAGATTCAATACATCTCAACGTCCGCTAAAATAGCATTCACCAGTTGGAATGCAGGGCTGGGGGAGACAATAGGAATAAGTTTTAAATATTAACTGCAATTGAGAATTTAGAAGTATAGAGCTCTAATGTATGACATTATTGACTAACTATAAAGGTCTAAGAGAAGGGATAGGGGAGATTGAGAGGAAAAACCTGTTGACATTCTGTGACAGCAGAAGCTCTTGACAGGCATTGGAATGTGTGTGTGTGGGGGTGGCTGAATGGGGGCGTACTTGTGCCAATGAATGCATGGGCCACTTGCATCAATTTCTGCAGCAATGTACAGTGGTTAGTGTTGTCGTTTCACAGCAAGAGGTTCTCCCTTTCGATTCTTGGCTGGAGCACCTTCTGTGTGGAGTCTGCATGTCCTCCCCGCGGTCAAGTGACATTAAAGACATGCAGGTAGGTGCGTGCGTGAATGGGTGTCCCTTCTTTGAAGGTTGGGCTTTGGGCTGGCAACTCGGCACCATAAAAATCCACTGCCAATCATTAGCGGACCTGAGTTCCGCTGTGGAGACCCCTAACTGGGAAAAGCCAAAAGAAAGAAAGAGGTGCTTGGTAGTGTCTACAGTAATTGCCAAGTCATTCAGAGACATGCAGAGTTTATGCCACTATAACTGGATTTCTAATAAAGGGAAAGAACAAGAGGAGGAAGGTATTGCAAGATGAGGTACTGCAGGGAAATGATCAGAGAATATATCATGAGATGTGTTTCTGATCTTAAATCAGCAGTTCTAACTGGATAACAGCAGGATGTTCATCATTCCCACTGCTTCAGTGGCATTTTGGGTTATATGCTAAGGTAACCCAGTACTGGCCACCTTTCAAAAACTCAAGACTTCCCTCCCTCCCTCTCTCTCTCTCTCTCTCTCTCTTCCTGTGACAGCTGATTGCCTGAGTATATCCTGAGGAGGAGGACTTCAGCTGTTACAGGAAGTGAACGTTCAGTCTCTTTTCTGACATCCAAGGAAGAAACTCCTCTGACTCTTTACAGAATCCAGTGCTGATTTTTCCATCATACTGTTCAGATAAGCCCCACTTGGGGATCTCCTCCGTTTCATTCTATTATTAGATGTATTATCCTCTTTCTATTTTTGTATTTATTTAAAAATATTTATTTTTATATTTTATTTTATTTTAAGACATAGGCAAAAATATTAACAGAAGAAAATAAGACAAACCATATAAATCTTAATTTACATATATTATTCATCACATATGTTTTCCTTCTTTATAATTATCATCAGTCCAACATTACAAATATTGCTGAATTTCTGCCTTCCCTTAAACCTAACTCCTTTTCCTCCTGAACATTATTCTGTATGCATTGTTCCTGCAATTTCCTTTTATTTCTATGTAATTTGCTACTTCTCTTTTCTACAGATCCTTCTGCCAGTTCTTTTAGCTGTTTTATAATGTTCAGTTGGTTTATACTTTGATTTCCATTTTCTAGTAATTGAGTTTTTGGTAGCCAATGCAAGTAAAGTAAATAAGGCTTTTACTGTGTCTAGGCAGTTCAGATGTTGTACCCCATCTCAGAAAAATCATGTCCTTAGTTCCAGTCATTTGCTCACCCAGTATTTCTGATAGAGTACTCTGTGGGGAATTTTTTAAATTTGCCAACTCACTACACTCCCTGAACACGTTTCCACTTACTTTTCTTTTCCCATTGCACCTCCAAAATTTAGTATCTATCTGAAGAAAGTTTCTTTGAATTTTGCTTGTGGTATAAAAATACTTATGCAACACTTCCAGATGAAGATCCTAAACCTTTTGGACTTTGTTGCACACTTGGGAGCCATACATATGTCCTCCTATTGTCCCCCTTTAAATTGCTTTTCCAGTATCTCCTCCCATTCTTTTCTAGCTTCATCTGATTGATTCTTATAGTTGCCATGCAATATTTTACATGTGCTACTAATTATCCCTTCCAAATTCAATTAAACCCCCCACCAGAGCAAGTCTTTCACTTAAGAGTCCCCGATCCCTTTCTCTTTGCCTGTACTCTGATATCAATCCCTGGTAGGGAAGGCAGTCTCCAGCCTACAGTCTGAATGTCTTCTTTGCCTCATCCCACTCTATTACCACTCCCACTTTAGTTATTTGTTCCCAATACCCTGGTTCCTTTGCCAAGTTTCTCCAATAAATTCCAACCTCCTCTTGCTTATTTCTGTACCACTACTTGCAGTTATCCTTACTGGCAAAAATCTCTTTCGCCATTCACATATTGACTTAGGTTCTTAGAATACTTTCTGCTACTTTATGAATATAATATTCTGTATGGTTATTATCCTTAAGAATCTGCATCCAAAATACCACATTATCTTTATATCTTCAACTCCCTCCCCCCTGCCTCATCATCATCATCATCACCCCCATTTTGAATCATAACTTTCTGCTTGTGTTTTGTACATGATCTTTAACTGTGTAGCTCTAAAATATCCATTCAGATCAGGTAAACCTAAACCACCTTGTTCTGTTGGAAGGATCAACGTATCCCACTTAATTCTTGCCCTCTTCCCTTCCCAAATAAATTCATTAAATGCTATTAATTACTGTCCACAATTTCTCCTCTGGTTGATAAAAATATGCCTCACCCATATATAAAATTAAAGGGACTAAAAACATTTTCACTGCTTGTATTTTACTATCCGTAGCCATAAACAGGAGCTTCCAGTTTTTTTAGTTTTTGTATTATTCATTTAGTCTCTTCCCACATATCCTTAGCCATAACAGAAGCCTGTGCTGCAGGTGCTGCAAAGAGCAATTCTGTCTAACATCAAAGACTGAAACTATACTAATTTCACAATCTTTAATCATATTTTGACTTAGAAATGGAGTCCATTCCTGTCATGGTATTAGAAACCCAAAAGACTTGGATAAATTAAACTAAGAGAAACATTTTTAATCCATACTCCAAAATACTTCATCTTATCATGTCCCTATAAATATGCATATAGCTGAACCAATTCTTGCCTGATTACATAATTTACATCTATGGCCTTTGTTTTATCTTCATTAATTCATTAATTTTATATCCCAAAAACAGCACTGAGTTGTTCTTTTCTGGACTTATCAGGTGCAAATTAATATCTTCTGCAAATAAAGCCAACTTTTCTTGATTACCATACCAATCTTATCCTTACATTTCTGAGTCACTTATTTTCTTTGCTAATGGCTCTAAATATAATGTGAATAACAAAGGGGAAAGAGGACACTCTTGCCTGGTTAAACTGGTCTAAAACAACACATCAGAGAGGAACCCTCACACTTTAATTTTTGCCTCCAATCCTTCATATATCATCCTAATTAACCTTATTATTTTGTCAGGGAATGTAAATGCTTCCATGGCCTTACTCATAAAGTCCTAGCCTACTCTGTCGAATGCTTTCTCTGCATCACCAACAACAGCACTATTTTTCTGACATTCTGATTCCCTCTGGATCATCATTGTTGTGTTAATGTTATCAAATGCTTGCCTCCACTCCCCAAAACCACACTGATCCATAGCTATCAATTTTGGCAATATATTTGTCATTTTTAGCTAGTATAGACATAAACACTTTATAATCATGGTTTAAACTTGAAATGGGTCTGTATAAAGCTACCAGAGCTACTCAGAGTATGGCCTCCTTAACCAGAGATCTAAAGTCAGTCTGAACGAAATCCAAGGCATCTTGTGAATTCTACTGAAAAATAAGCATTTTTTAACCTTCTTTGCACTTTTAAACTGTTTGCAACTGTTTTGCTGCCTACTTTAACCTGTTTTTATTGTTTGTGATTGTGTTTTCTGGCATGCCTATTTACAGTACTTGAACAATTTATAGCATAGGCTAGATTTAGAGCTGCTTTCTGAGCACTAAAGCCAGCCATCTTACATCAAGAGGGCCCTCCTGCACATCTGTGGCAAAAGAGTGTAGTCAAGGACACATCTAAGTTGGGGATTGTTGGAACAAGGCTCAGTCTTGGCCTTTCCTATTGGTTTGATTGTTTGAAAACTGTTTTTACTTAGCTGATATTTAAACACAGTGTTTGTGTGGACCTGTGTGCCTTGCAATGGTGGTTAGGACTGCTGTGTATAGACGCAAATGCTAAATAAGTAAAAAATTCCCCAGATAACTGCTAAGCAGCCCTCCTAAGCTTGCATTGCACAATGCTGTCCAGAGGGCAACCCAGCTGCACTTTTTAGGCACCGGTGCAGGTTTCTACCCCTAAACCTACCCTAGATTAGCAATTTTTCTAGTTCTACAGCAGAACCTAGTCTGTCTTGTCCACCCTCCACCACTTATTACAGAATATACCTGACATAATGGAAGGCCAAGTTTCCCACAGTATGTCTACCCAGACTGATTGACATAGGCATCCTGAGGCAATGTAGCAATTGCCTCACATGTACAGACAACCTAGTATTCCTAAAACATACAAATACAATATGTAAGACAAGTATCTATACTATGAATCTGAAATCAGTGCTTTCTCTCTCTCATGTAACGACAAACCAAATACCAAGCAGGTTGTCAGCAACCATACCCCACCTCCAATACATACCAAGCACACAACACATAAACCCACATACGCAGATGTACTCACTAGAAATATACCAAAAGCAAACACCTCCCAAGCGCAAGCTTTCTGCACACAATATGGCCCCAACCGCACCCCTACACATAATAACACATGCATCAGTGTCTCACCCAATAAGTCCCTAAGGCAAAACATAGCTAAACCAAATGTCTTTGTCATAGGTGACTCCACATTCAGACACATATATGTTCCTCTCACTAGAATGGACAAACAGAACATCACAGTCAGCTGCCTGTCTAGTGCCAGGATCCCACAAATCACGCACACACTCAAGTCTCTCAACAAGAAGTACTGTTATGACTCTGTCATAGTCCATGTTGGAGTGAATGACCTGAGAAGTACCTCACTGGAATCTTTCAGATTATGTTTCCCAGGCAGGTATGTCCTTAGCCCTAAGTAACATTCTTCTCTCACGCAAGATGATGCTACAATACAAACAAAAAATGATTGACTTCAACAATTGTCTTAGCTTCTGGTGTCAGTCGAGGGGGATCCAGTATCTGACAGTCTGGGATGATATGGTTGACAGACTACACTGCTTTGCAAGAGATGGTCTTCACCTGTTGCCTGTAGGCTTTAGGTTGCTGGCAAAGGTACTTGCCTTCCCCATTGTGCCTTTTTAGGCAATGTGATAAGAACAAAATTATCGACATAAAAATATCCTCCAGAAACAAACTCAGGGTTATGCTGCTTAATGCTAGGAGTCTAAATTAGAAACTGCACTCACTTGAAAAATTTCTCACCCTGGAAGATGTTGATGTCTGCACAGTTACAGAGACATGGCTTTAGGGCTCAGAAAGAGTAACTCAGCCATGAAGGGCTATAATGCCTTCCACATGTTCAGACCACAAAACAAATGTAAAAAAGACAAGGGAGGAGGAGTATCCATCTTCATTAAAGACAAACACACCTCTAGACTGGTTAAACAGTATGACTCCCTAGAGTTACCCCAAGTCCAACTAACTGCAGGAAAGACACCCCTTCAAGTCCTTATAAGCTATAAGTCCTCACCATGAACCATGAAAACCACACAGCCTACCTGGACCTACTTGAGTCACTCTCATTACAGCCAAATACACTGGTCACGGGTGACTAATTATCCTTCCATCGATTGGGTAACATATATTAGTACAAACACACTTGCCCAAAGGCTCCTGTACTTTGTTAACACAAATGTTCTGGAGCAGATAGTCAGCAACCCCACAAGGAGCTCTAACATCCTTGACATCATGCTCACCATCATGGGGGATCACTGAACCACTCCATGCATGAGGCCCTCCCTGGCAAAGTCTGATCATAAATCAGTCTCATTCAAAGTAACAGTCATATCTGACCCACCCTCAGGAGCAAAAAGGTTAAAAAATTTCTCTAAAGCAAACTATAGCTACTGGGTAATGACATCAATAGTTTCAGATCCCCTGCCAGCACTGACAGCAATGACCCCTATACTGAGGTGTACACAAATGTCCTGTATAAACACTTATATAAATGTATACATTCAGCTGTACCGGAATGGATCAAACCAAGATCCTCATGAAAAAATAAGCCACCCTGGTGGACATCCAGCATAAACAGGTTACACAATAAGAGGGAATGTTCCCGGCAAAGGAAGAACTCTCTCCAAAGGATAAACAAGCATATTAGACATCTTGTGAAGTCCTCTAAAGCTAATTACAAAACTAAAGTAGCATCCCTAGCTAAGAAAAATCACAAAGCATTCTTTAGCTATGTCCAACATCTAAAAGGGAAGGCTCAGCTTTGTGCCGAACTAGTTGCGGACGGTACCATTTATAGTGAACCTGAGGACATTACCAACTTACTAGCAGACAAGTTTGATGAAAACTTCACTCGCTATAACCACCAATCATACCAGATAACATATCTGTCACCAGTCCTTTGCCTAATATGTCCAGAGAGCAGGTCATAGTCACACTCTTCAAGACCAAAAACACAGCCTTTATGGGACTGGAGAACATCCCAGGGTACTTATTAAATGGTCTAAAAAAGGAGTTAATGGAACCGCTGAGCAAGCTCTTCAATCTCAGTCTAAGCACTGGCTTTGTCCTAGCTTAGTGGAAAACAGCAACCATAATCCCCTTGAACAAAAGGGGTCCCTCAACCGACCCTGGGAACTATAGACCCATAAGCCTAACCAGCTTTATCTGCAAGGTTATGGAGAGAATCATGGATCTTATCAACAAGGATATAGCGGTCCTTCAAACTCTTGACCCAGCCCAGTTTGGCTGCATTAAGCACAAATCTTGCCTACTAAACCTGCTGGACTTCTTCAAGAATGTTACCAAGGCACTAGATGAAGGCAAAACAGTTCACACTGCCTATCTCAACCAAGCCAAGGCCTTTGACACAATCCTTCATTCAGGCACCATTTTGAAACTCATCCAACTGGGGATTAACCCTTTCACACTAGATGGGTTGCCAACTGGCAGACAAACAGAACACATACAGTCGAAACTGGGGATGCCATCTCTGCTAGCAGACCTTTTACCAGTGATGTTCGACAAGGATCTGTGCTAGGCCCCCTACTGTTTAGTATCTATTTTTCAGAAGTCCGGGTGAAAGTAGATGGACTATGGCTTACCAAGTTTGCTGATGACTGCAAACTGGGTGCAAACATCAAATCCCCCAAAGAAGTCAACATACTACAAAATGGGCTTGCACAGACAAATGACTGGTGTCAAAGCCATGGACTTAACTAAACACAAAAAATGCATTATCAACCCCTTCAGTAAAGGAGATACCCCTGCTAATTTCAACATTAATAATACCCCCCCCCCAAAGTTCAAAACCAGTGGTGAGAGATTTAGGAACACAAGTTAACAGTAGCCACAGGTGTCTGCAATAGTAAGGAAGTTGCACACCTCATAAGCAAGGGTATAGCATCCAAAGCTAAAGAAGTTATAATCCCCTGTACTCAGTTCTCATCAAACCAATAATAGAGTACAATGCTCCCTTCTGTATGTACCTCACCAGACATCTGTAGCATCTGGAGGGACACAGATGTTTCTCACCATTAAATTCAGGGCCTACAACACATGACCTGCACAGACAGACTGAAGGCCCTATCACTTTACTCAGTATTGCACAGACTGCTCAGAGAAGACTTATGCCTGACCTACAGAACAGTCTCAGACCGTGCCTTGATGAAGCTGCTGCACATCTGCAAATCCAATGGGACAAGACGTACTTGCTCTAGAGATCTTAGCCTAGCTTGCAATATTAACAGGACACACTAGACAGACACATAAGTCTCACAGAGGTTGCCACTCCTCTGGCTGGAACAAACTGCTAAGTCAGGTAAAAGTCTATTTAAGTGTAACCTGGACAACTGGATGGGAAACCACAAATTTACACTGGGGGGGTTCACCTACATCCTACTTAGACAGGGGCAGCCAGTTCTGATCTTAGATTTGCACACAAACATAGACTATATATCTTAGTCCATAAGGGAACAAAGGTATAACATGGTTAGGCTTGTAGAGGCCTTAGGAACAATAACCTAGTAATCTCCTATGATCCAGGATCCTTTGATCTGATGGGTCATTACTGTCCCTAGTTAACACAGACACCACAGCTTTCTTCAAAGATTCTGATGCTTCCCCTCCTTTTAAAATACAGTTAAACAAAATCTTCCAGATCTTTATCACGTTCTTCCCTCCTAACTTTCAAGTTTCATGTGTTCCTGCAGAGTTTCCTGAGGATTGATTATAAATCACCATTTTTATCTATTCCCTACTTATCTTAACTGTTAATTATTGAGCCTCATCTACCTCTAACCTTGGCATAATTAAGTCTTCCATACATACTTCCATTTGTACTCTTTCTTGGTTTCCACATTTCTCTGCTTTATACAAATTTTCATACAGTTTTCAAAATATCTGTAGGACCTCTACAGCAGAGGTGTCCAACCTGTGGCCCTGGACAGCTAGTAATGCTGCACTCAAAGGATTGCAAACTGTACTTAACATTGCTTTGTGATTTGACCTGACTGCGCTGCAATTCAGTACAGTACTTTATTTGGGGGGATGGGTAGAATCTGGCAGGCACTAGGACCCACGACTGTGAAGTCAGCAGCCTGTCATGTACATGACGAGGCTGCTAATCAGTCCTCTTACTCTCCCATTCTCTTCCCGCTCTCTAGTTACAAGGGAAAGAATGAGACCGAAAGAGTGGACAGAGCAATCAGATTAGTCACTTCTCACAGGTATACTTAATCGTTTCTACCTGCTTTATTGTATGCTTGTATAATAGGTTTAACATTAGCATGGACATTAGCATGGAGTTTCTGAAACTGAAGCATTGAAATAAAATCATGGACCTTCAGTGAAATCGGGAACAGTTGACAGCAATGTTAACCACACAGCAGCACAAAAAAAATTCTGCTTTTTAACCCAGAGCACCTGTGTACAGTATGATAGGGTCCCCCAACCACTAGGTCACAAAGAAAGAATAACAAACTTTTTATGTTGGACACCCGACTGTTTGTCTGCGTATGTATGCATATGAGTGTGTTTATGTTTCTGTCTGGATATGTGAATGAATGCATGTATAAAAGCAGAAGAGACTGTGTGTGTGAGAGATCAAGAGAGAGTGATCTTGTGTGAGTGAAAGCATGTATGAATGCAAAAGAGAATGTGTGTGTGACAGACTGAGAGAGAGTGAGAGCGATCTTGTGTGAGTGAATGTGTGTAGGAAAGCAGACAAGACTGTGTGTGTATGGGAGAGAGTGAACAGCGATGTTGACTGAGTTGTTGTTTTACACTCGATAAGCAGTGCTTTTGTTGTTTAGCGAGTCTAGATTAAAAATAAATGAAATTGCAAAAAGTGTGTGTGTGTGTGTGTGTGTGTGTGTGAAGAGTGAGAGCAATCCCTGGCAGTAACATCACAGGTTTGCATACCTCATACCTCTTAACCTCTCAGCACAAGAAATCTGGACAGAGCCACAACTAACGAGGAACAAACGACCAAAAATAAGGAGACAGATTTTAAATATTGCTCTTATAAACTTAGAAAGTTGCTAGAACAACAGGGATTCCATTAACATGTATTATCTGAAATATGAAGTCTGAAACTCAAATGTCTCTCATTATTTAATGACTTCAATCCCCAGACATTTGCCAGAAAACTGCACATTTTAAGAGGTAGGGGCCAAACATATGAGCCAAAAATGTGGACATTATGCAAAATGTGGACAACTGAAAGATATGCTCTGTTGACTCTTAACTCAAGTATCTAGATAAACCTAAAATAAGAGGGGGACAAAGGCTGAAAATAGGAACATATTTTACTTGATTATTAGGATTTGGGTTAGCATACATTTTCTGAAACAGAGGTGTGCATGTATCAGTGTATTTATTTTTCATAACTTTATGCTTCTTAGATACACTTCAGTCTAACCAGATAGAGATGTTTTGGGTACTGTTGATGATTTTCTTTTTTTAATATAATACACTGGCAGGGTCAACCAGATTGTAGTGGTCTGTGTGTTTGGGGGCTGTTAATGGATTTCTTTTTTAATATAATATCCTGGCAGGGTTAACCAGATATAGGGAGGTAATGTGTTTTGGGGGCTGCTGATGACTTTGTTTTTCAAATATAATATCCTGGCACATGTCAAAGAGATACTAGGTATGCAGTGTGTTCTGGGGGTAGGGGTTGTGGATGACTTTTTTTTTACCCAATATCTTTTTGCAGGGTTAGTCAAGATACATTAAGATGGCTTGTCAATGTTTTGTTGTTGAAACAAACTCTACTCTTGCATGAGTACAGTGTGCCTTGGTGAACTGAAATAAGATCATCTGCAAGTTCCTGGTTCTGTGATGCGAAAGAAATACAGTAACATAACCATGGTCTTTTATTTTCATATTTTAAACCTTGTAATTAGGCATTTATTATTACATTTATTGCTTGAATGCACCCTAGAGGGGAGCTAGGAGGTCGACTTTGGTCACCCGTGGCAGTGAAACAGTTAACTGTATTATATATTTTATATGTGGCCCCAAGACAATTCCTCTTCACTCAATGTGGCCCAGGTAAGCCAAAAGGTTGGACATTCCTGCTGTATAGTCTACCAGGATGTAAAATGTTTGACATGTTTAAGAGTTTACAGAATTTTTTTTATCTGGTAATCACTATACATAAGTGCTCATAGTATGTGGAAGTAATGATGTAGAAAGGACCTCTTATGATCACTGGAAGTTTACCACTATGCGGTCCATTCTCTCCGCCCACCCCCTGGCTGTCTCTTTCTCAAACTTTAAGAAAGCAATGGCACTTCATCTGACAAAAGAACTGAAACAGCTGTGTCTGTCAAGGAGTATTCAAGTTGTATCCTTATGGAAGAGGCTTGTGCAAGAAATACCATGGCTTTAAATGATTGTTAGCACCAGGAAGGTTAAAATAATAAGATTGTAATCAGATATTTAACAAAAGATGTAAAGATTTCTATAACAACTTTAACCAGGAAGACACAACTTCTAATTCTCCTGCTCAAATGAGAAATGTAACCTGCTTAATAATTAATGGAAGGAGATTAAATAATAAAATAACAGAATTCAATTGTCTGTTAAGCACATGGTGGGATTACATCAAGGATCAGCTCTGAGCCCTTTCTTATTTGCAGTGGTGATGGACAGGTTGACAGATGAGATTAGACAGGAGGTCCCGTGGACTATGATGTTTGCAAATGACATTGTGATATGTAGTGAGAGTAGGGACCAGGTTGAGGAGACCCTGGAGAGGTGGAGATATGCTTTAGAGAGGAGAGGAATGAAGGTCAGCAGGGCTAAAACAGAATATATGTGTGTAAATGAGAGGGAGGGTAGAGGAATGGTGAGGATGCAGGGAGTAGAGTTGGTAAAGGTGGATGAGTTTAAGTACTTGGGATCAACAGTTCAGAGTAATGGTGAGTGTGGAAGAGAGGTGAAGAAGATAGTACAGGCAGGGTGGAATGGGTGGAGAAGAGTGTCAGGAGTGATTTGTGACAGACGGGTACCAATAAGAGTGAAAGGGAAGGTCTACAAGAGGGTAGTGAGACCAGCTATGTTATATGGGTTGGAGACGGTGGCATTGACGAAAAGGCAGGAATCAGAGCTGGATATGGCAGAGTTAAAAATGTTAAGATTTGCACTGGGTGTGACTAGGATGGACAGGATTAGGAATCAGTACATTAGAGGGTCAGCTCAGGTTGGACAATTTGGAGACAAAGCAAGAGAGGCGAGATTGCGTTGGTTTGGACATGTGCTGAGGAGGGATACTGGGTATATTGGGAAAAGGATGCTAAGGATGGAGCTGCCAGGTAAGAGGAAAAGAGGAAGGCCTACGATAAGGTTTATGGATGTGGTGAGAGAGGACATGCAGGCGGTTGGTGTGAAAGAGCATGATGCAGAGGACAGGAAGAAATGGAAACAGATGATCCGCTGTGGCGACCCCTAACGGGAACAGCCGAAAGAAGATGATGATGATGTTAAGCACATGCGTCTACCATGCTATATGTGTAACAGAGACATGGTAAAAAAAATACAAACTTATCCATACAGTTCAGTTCAAAGGTTACATACATTTTCATAAAACACAATCAGACAGGTGGAGATCTCTCTTCCTCTCTCTCTCTCTATGTGTCCATGTAATATATATATATATATATATATATATATATATATATATATATATATATATATATATATATATATATTTATATGTACATATATGTGTGGTGTGTGTGTGTGTGTGTGTGTGTGTGTGTGTGTGTGTGTGTGTGTGTGTGTGTGTGTGTGTGTGTGTCTATATGTATATATATATATATATATATATATATATATATATATATATATATTTATATGTACATGTATTTTATATATATATTATATATATATATATATAGAGAGAGAGAGACACACACGCATATACAAAGACAGAGAGAGCCAGTGGAGTAACAGCAAGGCTATGGGTTGTATTCCCATACCAGGTAAACAGATTGCTGACACTGCAGTAAGGTGGGGGCGTGCTGCACTCTAGTGTCATCCTTCAGATGAGACCCATCTTCCTGAGTTCATGGTACCTCAGCAGGACATAGAACATCCCATGGCACCTATTGAAAAGAGCAGGGGAAATTCCTAGATACCCTGGTCAAATTTCCCCTAGCAGTATAAATACCACTTCTAGTGGGACTTAGTCAACAAAGGGCAAAGAAATGAATAAAAAATAATAAATTAAGTAATAATAAAGTACATAAAGAAAGAAATTATATATTTTGGAGTTGTTTTTTGAGTATTGTAGTGAGACAGTTTGCTTGTATTCATCTAGGTAAGGACTGTTTACATTTACAGCCTTTTACATGCCTCCAACTACTTATAACAATACTTAGACAGGAAAAATCTTCACTGCAAAATCTAGTTGCTTAGTGAAGGGTTTCCATTTTGTGATACATGATCTAAATGTCCCATCAATAAACTGGTATGTAATGCATGTACAGATACACTACTGGAAATTACACTTTACTAGGATATAAACAGATTGTTTGTGAAAGTATAATCAATCTTGATAGTGTTAGTTAAAACTGTAGAATATGTTATAACATGTACTGTGGTTCCTAATCTAGATATATTTGATTGGATCTACTTTGTTTAATTGAAAATACGTTATATCGCACAAAGTAGATGCTCACTTCAGCGAAAGTGCATTTCAATGAAAGTGCACTTTCGCTGAAACCTAGTCACTGGATTGGCTGATTAAAAAAAAAACACACAGAAAACATATTTTGCAGTTGGGCAAGCCCCCCTGCACCCCCTATGTGGGGTGCTGTGTCCCCACCCCCCTACTTAAATATGCCAACTCCGAGATCACACTACAGTGAGGGAAAAGGGAATATTCCCATTCCACGCTGTATTGTGATCTCTGTACTCCGTTTTCAAAGTTTTCCTAATTTGAACAACTGGGTTCAAACAACTGGGTTTCGAAGTACTGAAACTTCGTACAAATGAAGTAAACCCATTTGATCACATCGGTGTAGAATATAAATTCACTAATTCTTAATGAAAAGCAAAAAAGTAGTCAGCCCAAAAGGAAGTTTTACCAGGGACATTACATTGAAATAGAGAATGAGATAGCCAATAGACGATGGGAAACCATAATGAATAGGAAGGGTGTCTCTGAAAATTATAATATATTCTATGAATTTACAGATTTGTAGTTGAAAGATTTATCCTGCTTAAGGTAGTGACTTCAAACAGTAACTCTCAGTAATTCCATCCTTAATGGTCGCATTCCTTACAAATTCGTCTAAAAAAATATCATTGGGAACAATGCAAGCATGCATGATACAATTGAGCTATCAAAAGTTAATGAAAGTAGAAAGTAAATTAAAAACAAACAGTAAAGAGCCAATGGGCATAATACAAAAACAAACTTGCAGTTGATCTTTTGGACAAGTATAGCACTTTTTAAATCAAGTACAGCACTTCAGGGGTAATTATTCTGGTGATATGCATATAACTGTAAACTATTCAATGAAAACAGACCTGAGTAGTGTTACAAATCACTTGATTTAATTAATTTTTGAACATGCATGTTTATGAGGAATGTGGGGATGGAATACAATGATCGTTTAACTTTATATTATATTGTTTCTACAGAAGCAGTTGAGAAAATAGTGAAAGCAGTAATGAGCAATGCCCCACTAGGCCCATGTGGTTTAAATGGATAATTTTGTGATGGGTCCCTACAACGAGCGAGCAGTCAAGGAGAATCAATCTTCACCACTGACTCTGGTGAGGGATGGTCACTAAGAGCAAAGATGGATTCACACAGTACTGTCAGATGCAGCTCCCTGCATCAAGCTCAATTTTCCTTAAAAGCACACAAGGAGCATGCTTCAGACCTGGAGCTGTACTCTCTCTTTCCATACCAATGTCCCTGTTCCAAGTAGCAGACACACCCACTTGGATATTTAAGTTTCACAGACACATACCCACCTGGGAAAACCTGGCACAGGTTTACTAACTGTGCCTCTTTCTGCCCAGACTCTGAGGTAATCATGCTGCCACCAGTCAGCTACCCTAAGGCTCTTGCAAAGGGTTCTCAGTTATATTGCGTAAAATTAATACTAATACAAATGATAGGGTGCGAATAAAGGAGCAAGGCTTTCAGGAGCGGCCGTAGTGTCACTTACAAGCATAAGTACTCTGAAGATGTTAAAAGTATTCTCTAAAAGACCAGCCATAATGAAAGGTATTCAAATATTTAATGATAATAAAACAGAAAACAGGAGAATACTGAATAAAATAAACAACAGTTTCAACCACAGAGATATAAAAAAAATAATACAGTTGGATAACTTCTCACAGATGCAGAAAATAATACTAAACTATTCTCTCTAAATGTCCCTGATTGACTAAAGAATTACTGTTTCCCTACTTAGTTACTAAAGCAAGGCAAGCTGTCGTGTGCCACGTGTCTTACCACAGCAAAAGCCAGATGATGTCTCTGTTTGTGTGGATGTGTGAGATATATATCCTGTCAGAAATCTTTCCTGTCACGTTACAAAGTGCTGGTGTGAGAGTTCCAAAGAATCCAGAGGCTGGTTAGAGGATGACATCACCTGAGGTCACTTGACTCTATTACACACACATAGGGCTTTGCTAAGATCTTATGCAGCATCTGAAAGCTATAAAGCTATAACACAGTTTCAAACTTTCTACCCTTCCAGGGTTTCCTGATAAACATACACATTTGATCAGTTACTACAATACAGCCTAATATATATATATATGCATACATTCTTTCTATCCAGCAGGACTACTGTTGTTGCATTTTCAACACAAGTTACTTTACAAATATATTTAACTCAAACATCTGTATAAATCAGTGATAGTTAAATAACATAAAATTCTTTACAAAACTCCAGCTAGCTATGCTGACATATGTACAAATGTACTGCCACACTCTCCCTGGCAGAGATGGAACTACCTCATAATATTACATTTCCCCCTTTGAAAACTCAAGCTAGTTTATCAAGTGACCCTGGAAACATGTTGCTTGAGAGAAATGGGCCTGTCTGGGAACACATTAACCTATACCCTGTCTTAGAAGCCCATCGGCACTGGCATTGTGACCCCACTATGGTGTTGCACTGTCATGTCATTTGCCTGCAATGCTAGGGTCCACCTTAATAACTTGGCATTTTGCTGGCTGGCTTGATGTAGCCATGTTAAGCGATTGTGGTCTCTGGTCTGTAATCAAAGCAAATTTCCTTCCATACAGATAGAGCTGAAGTTTCTGCAGTGCCCGTTCTATGGCTAGACATTCTTTTTCTACAACTGCATAACATTCCTCCCTGGGTTGTAGTCTACAGTTGAGATATACAGCTGGGTATTCTTCTCCCTCTGAAGAAACCTGGCTGAGTACAGCCCCCTCCCCATGGTTTATGCATCCACCTGCACAACAAATTCCTTGCTATAATCTGGACTGGATAACACAGGGGGTCCTCTTAAAGCCCTTTTAAGCTTTTGGAATACCTGCTTGCAGGCTGGGGTGTACACTACCTTGTCTGGCTTGTTTTTCCTCATCAGGTCTGTGATCACCAGATCCCACACAGACTCTTCCTGCCATCCATAGCAAATACTCAGCACCAGGACCTACCTATCATGGTAAGGCTTCATCACGTTAACATGTTACAATGTGTACCCCTGCCTCCTGCCTAGCAGGTTTACCATGTAATTAACATCACTGACCCTCCTTACCACTTTGAAGGGTCTTTCCCAAGCTGCCTGCAGCTTATTGTGTCTGAAAGGAATGAGGACCATAACCTACTGTCCCACAGCATACACTCAGGCTCGAGCATTCCTGCCATACCAGACATTTTTCTGCTGTTGGGCTCCTGCCAGCTTTTCTTGAGCCAAGCCCATGAGCTCCCTAAGCTTTGTCCTGAGGTTAAGGACATATGCTGCAACAGACTCCTTGTGAGATTCACACGCACCCTCCCACTCATCACAAATCAAATCTAAAGGCCCCCTCACCCTATGTCCATACAGCAACTCAAAGGGTGATAAACCTGTGGATTCCTGGGATACCTCTTTGCATGCAAACAGCAGATGAAGAAAATATTTGTCCCACTCTCTCTTAAACTGGTCTGCAAATGGTGGTAGCATGATCTTTACTGTAGAGTTTAACCTCTCCACAAGACCATTTGTCTGTGGGTGGTAGGGAGTGTTTTTTAGGTGCTTCACCCCACAGTGGATCCACAGACAAGCCAGAAGGTCTGAAAATCTCTAACAAAGCATTTGCCACCTCCTCTGCCTTAGTGGAGGACAGAGCCACTGCCTCAGGCTATCTAGTAGAATAATCTACCACCATCAGGATATACTTCTTCCCTGTAGAACTTGGGGTACTCAGAGGCCCACAGTATCCATACCTACCCTCTAAAATGGCTCCTTAAACACAGGTAAAGGCATCAAAGGAGCTTTGCCTATCTTTTAGCACTGCTCACAGGTCCTGCAGTACCCTGTTACAGCCATTCTAATTCCAAGCCAATAAAAGTTCTGCATAATACATCTCTTGATAAGGTTTATGCCCATATAACCTGCAAATGGAATGTCAAGTGCCGAACTGTAGGCTCTGGGCACCATCAACTGCTATATTTCCTCACCCATTAGCCCTCCCTCAGGGGGTCCACTCTCTATATAGTAACTCTTTGTTCCATTTCCTTGAGAATCAGGTGCCTCCTTAGCTCCCTCCCTCAAGCCTTGTAATGTAAGGTCCGAAAGCTAATGCTGTCTGAATTCTACCTTTGTGACCTTCCCCAGCTCCCTTTCCACTGAAATACCAGTCTCTTCTGACAGCGGTGCTCAATCTCGGCCTGTGTACTACCACTCAACTCTGTCCTTGCAGTCAGCCTGTCCACAGGAACATCAGTACCTACCAGCATCTGTGACTCACTTTCAGGGTCATGGCAACAGGATAAGCTCCCTTCCTGAAATAGCTAACTCACCATCCTCAGCTTCTGGTGTGGGGTCTATCTGGTTCTCCCTCAGGCTACCTGACCCATATGCCTGTCTCGAAGACCGAATACATGTAACTGCATGCACATAAGGTACTGCATTATCAAAATCATTCCCTATCAAGACATGTGCAAGGATATCCTCAAACACACCTACGTGCTTGCTTCCTTTTCCACCCTCCCAGTCAAGGTGAACCATGGCCAAAGGTATTTGGAATGGGGTCCCTCCTAAAGCTCTGACTGGTGTGGACTGCCTAAGTAAGTACTACTCCTCTTTAAACATTGCAAGCTTCACAATGGTTATGTCAGAGGCTGTATCTATGAAAATAAGTGCTTAATTCAGTAATATAATCACATACACTTTAATCTGCCTTGCATCTATGCTCACAATTTTTTTTTCTGTAAGCTTCAGGTGTTAACTTAAAACATTCCAGTAAACATTGTTTTAGTTTATCATAGTTTAAACAATCAGTATTGGAAAATTTAGAAACAGCAGTTACAGCTTTACCATGGGGTAACAGGGTCAGGAACTGTACCCAGAACCCTTGGTGAACATACACACCCTTTCAAATACATAAATAAAACTATTAAAATCATCACCCTCTGTAAACTGTGGAAGAAATGTACTGACCTTTATTGCTTCTGGGGTCTAGTTATTCCATTCCCCATCACCTCCATTACCCTGCTGAAGAGATAGCATCTCCCTCTCATGTAGGGGCTGTTTCTCATTTTCTTTGACCTCTGAATGCCACAGTCTCTCTGCAACCTCCAAACGCTGCAGTAAACACTGCAGTTTCTGTCTGACCTCCAAACATTGCAGCTTCTCTGCTGATACTACTTCCAAATGTTTGGCCTCCAGTTCAAGTCTTTTTAACTCCAGATGGATTTTTAAGTCCTCTGAGGAAGAGGTTAACTGTATTGTTCCTGAAGACTGCACATCCCCATCATCAGCGTGGTTGTCTTCCAAATTGCTGGTCTATGCTGCAGCTGTGACTAATGCTGAAATCATTTCCTTTTTAGTCAGGTTGCCATGTACCAGTTCTTTGGCTTCACATACCTTGGCCAACTGGTTCTTTCCCAGCTTGCTATAATCCTCTGCTGACATCCTTGCCTGCTTTCCCTGACTAAAGTAATCCAACAAAAATAAATAAAACTGTTGTGAAAATGAAACTCTGGAAGTTTATCTTGTGGCTGCTGAGAGTCCACACACCTTTAGTGACAATTGCCCACTGACTATTGAAGTTCAATTAATATCTCACTCAGTAGTCGCCAATATGTGACAGGTCCCTACTCCGGGCCACCAATCAAGGAGACTCAATCCTCACCACTTACTGCAGTGAGGGAAGATCACTAAGAGCAAAGATGGATTCACAGTACTTTCAGATGCAGCTCCCTGCACTAAGCACAATTTCCCTTGAGAGTACACAGACAGCACACTCCAGACCTGGGGCTGAACTCTGTTTCTCTCTCCAGACCCATACAAAACACACATACACACCTGGGAAAAGCTGGTATACATTTAGTAGCTGTGCTCCTTTCTGCCCAGATTCTGAGGTAATCACACTGCCACCAGTCAGCTACCCTAAGGCTCATACAAAGGGTACCCAATTATACTGTGCAAAATTAATACTAATACAAATGATAGGGTGTGACCAAAACAGCAAGGCTTTCAGGAGCAGCCACAGTGTCACTAAATCAAGCACAAGTACTCTCAAGACATTAAAAGTATTTCTAAAGGACCAGTCTCAATGAAAAGTATTAAAATATTTAATGATAAATAATAAAACAGAAAACAGGAGAATACTGAATACAAAAAACAACAGAGTTTCAACCACAGAGATATAAAGAATAATACAGTTGGATGGCTTCTCACACATGCAGAAAACAATATGAAACTATTCTCAGTAAATGTCCTTGACTGACTAAAAATTTCTGTTCCCTGACTACTTACTAAAGCAAGGCAAGCTGATGTCTGCTGACTGTCTTACCACAGCAAAAGTCAGATGCCTCTCTCTGTCTGCGTGGATGTGTGAGATATATAACATATATATATATATATATATATATATATATATATATATATATATATATATATATATATATGCATATATATCTATATGTATATATATATATATATATATATATATATATATACACACACACACACACACACACACACATATATATATATATATATATATATATATATATATATATATATATATATATCCTGTCAAAAATCTTTCTTGTCAGGTTCCAATGTGCTGCTGCAAGAGTTCCAAAGAAACCAGAGGATGGTTAGAGGATGACATCATCTCTGGTCACATGAATCTGGTACAATACACACACACAGTTTTGTTAAGATCTGTGGCAGCATCTGAAAGCTATAACACAATTTCAAACCTTCCACTCTTCCAGGGTTCTCTGATAAACATACAAATTTGATCAGTTACAACAATACAACCTAATATACATGCATATATACTTTCTGACCAGAACAACCTACTGTTGGTGCATTTTTAACACAACTAACATAACAAGTATATTTTTAACTGAAACATCTGTGCAAATCAGTGATTGTCAAATAACATACATTTCTATACAAAACTCCAGCTAGCTATGCTGACATATGTAGACATGTACTGCCTTACTCTCCCTGGCACAGATGTCACTACCTCATAACATTACAACAGAATACTACCTAAGCTTGCACAATGTTTAGTCAACCTTTAACAGGGCACACTTGCTGAACATTTTGTGGTTGAAATACTGGGGAAAAAAACAATTATTATCTGGCTACTCAATGCTAATAACTAGTTCTGCTGATGATTTTCAACTGGTTGTCTGACTGGCATCACTGGAAATGTCTATACAAGATCTAATCTAGCACTCTATTTAAATACCATTAGACAATCATTTGATTTAATGCAACATGTGTTTATTTCTGGTAGATCACATCTAAGCAATCAGACTGATTTGTACTCTACTGTGGTAGATTCTATAGAATATAATTTTCCAGATGACATCTGGAAACAAATTTTCCAGATGACATCTGGAAACAACTGGAAATGCCACAGAAATACCTCACTAAAAGAATCACAGGCCTAAAGGAGATGCCATATGCTGACCGCCTTAAAAAACTCCAGCTATACTCTGTCGCATATCGTCTACTCTGAGGCGATCTCTGCTTAACATACAAGGCCATGTCAAACCCAGAGCTGTTGGACATGCTACACTTAAAGAAATCCCAATCCCTCAGAGCCACACTCTCCAGGGACCTAAACCTTGTCATCACAATAAATAAAACATGCTGGAGGAATAGATTCCTGATCCAGAGACTCCCCAGACTCTGGAATAGACTACCCATACATATCAAGCAGAGCGCCTCTTTGGCCCTTTTCAAAAGGAACCTTGATGATTGGATGGGAGAAAGGAAATTCACCCTGGGGATCACTTCAGTCGCCCTGCTAGACAGGGGTCCAGGGAAGTAAATAGAGTGGGAAGAAATAGCCAAAGAATTGTTATGCTTAGGCTTGTATAGGCCCTAGGGCCGATAGCCTAGTACCAACCTATGAACATCATTTACTTTAATTTATCAAAGACCTATGACTCTGCCCCACAGGAAAATTTTGGATGTGACAAATTCACTAAACTTTAATAAGCCACTTGTAACATGAATGGCTGACTGGTTGCATGATAGAATATACAGAGTAAGAATCAAAGTTGAATACTTTGAAGAAGTAATTGTAAAGGTAGGTGTACCACAGAGTCCTGTGTTAGGACCATTGTTGTTTAGTTAATGTCCACCTAACCTCTCATGAGGATTGTATGGACAGCTAAATACACAGATAATATTAGGATAATTTCTGTGGTTAGGAACTGAGTTGATCACATCATCTTGCAGAAACACGAGGGCAGTTTATTAAGTGGTTTGTAAACAATATGGTTGCTTTTAATCCTAAAAAGTGCATTGTATTTCCACAAGTTTCTCTATGCATCTGCTGCGGCTATTACTGCAACATTTTTTATGTGGAAACTGTACTTTTCCCAAAACACTTCTGCAATGTACTATTCCAAATATGTATCAAATATATTCATTAACCTTTTGCATTATCAAACAGTCACAGACCCCAGCGTAGGCAGGCTCGATTCCTTAGATGATAGAAATCCAAATAGTGAATGCAAAACAGTAGGTTAGAGATACCAATGAACTGTTTATTTAAAATGAAATAAAAGATGAGCGCTTTCGCTTCACAGCTTCTTCAGATCTATAATGACAATTCTCTAAAACCACAGATATATATACCTTAATTAACTAATTAATCATTGGTAATTATCAAACATGAAAATATTTAAAGAAATAGCTACATTCACCACATCTTCTGAAAGTGTAGATATAGGGCATGTAGATCTACGAGAGTGTATGCACATACAACAATATAATGAGGTATATAAAAAATCAGGATTAATAAAACATCAATCCGTTACATTAAAAGACAATTAAAACAATATATGAAGGCAGCCACAAAGAAACACAGAAAAACTTCTGTCATTCATGGAGAAGAGATAATATATAAACTTCACTATGTGCATACAGAGAAAACAAAAACATAATGTAAAAAAGTATATATGTACATAAATATATACCTAAATGCATATAATGATTTTAGAAATGGTCACGTCTTTATGTGGCCTAGGCCTAATTCAAAAGCTAATATAACAGCAGTGAATGAGAATATGAACATTGATACAAGACAAAATATGTATGATGGATCATTTAACAGAAAGGCCAGAGATAATGTTGGTACTGAGGGAACTAGAACTCAGATGGATACTCGAGCCCCGTGTGATGAGCATGGAGGGGCTGATCGATTGATTCCACCTAATACAATTAATAGTAACCTTAATGATAAGGATGTTTCAACCAATGACCACTGTAATGATTCCATTGATGTTATACATCTGATACATTCCACTGTAGATAACAATACAAATTTGTATCCAGAGGTTAGAATAGTTAAAGAATCCACTGAACAACAAGAGAATAGGCACACACGGACAGGCCCTGATGGACCTGTAGTCAGACCTAAGCAACCAGCCTTAAACCCTAACATGCCCCATCAGTTGGTTTATCCATTACCGGTGAGAGTGGAGAACAACAAGTTCCGCTCTCGCTCGGTAAGCAGAGGGAGGCAGAAAAGAAAGCTAACAGAGGAGTACACCCCACAGAAAACATTGAGGAAGATGTGGGTGGACAAACATTAGTACACAACTTGTCACACACCTTTTTGACAGATGATGACCTTAGACTACTGAACAGAGGGTTGAGTTTCATACCCAGAAGTAAGAGTCGCATGATAGAAACAATTATGGATGTCAAGCTTTTCTACAGAAACATGATGTTGAAATATATATACAAAGATAGCAATCAGATAGCTCCTGGATCTAAGTTCAAATTCAAGAACTTGAGTGAATTCACACCAACTAACCATCCTCTTATAAAAGCTTATATGAAGCTTACTGAGGATGAGCTCTATGATTATTATGAAAATAAGGCATCTCATAAACAATTCTTTGGGAAAGATAATTTAACATATGGTGAAAGGCTTAGTCTGAAGAAACTGCAAGATGATGCTAATATATCCCTCAGACCAGCTGATAAGGGAGGGAAGGTAGTCGTCATGGACATGACAGACTACAATGAGCGAATGACTTTTATGCTAAGTGATGATTTTTATGTTAAGGGCACCAAGCAAGAGGTTGATAACACCATAGAATACGTACATAAAACCATCACTGACATATATGAAGGGTGCTTGATAGATAAGGATACATATGAATATCTCATGATAACTCATCCTATCATACCAGTTATAAATGGTCTTCCCAAAATACATAAGGACCCAGTGAACCCACCCCTAAGACCGATAGTCTCAGGACGTGGTTGGGTCACTGAACACCTATCTGCCTATGTAGAAAAACACCTGAGACATGTCCTATGTAATAATAATATTGTTCTAAAGGATTCCAAACAATTTTTACTTGATTTTTATACCTGTATTAAGGATACAACAATCAATATGGATTACATTTTTGTAACGTTAGACATCCAATCGTTGTTCACGATGATACCCAACGATTTGGGTGTCACTTATGTTGTTGAATACATGCGTAGTCACAGTGATTATTCAGTGGTCAAGATTGATTTAATTACTTGCTTTCTTGAACTGATACTTGAGAACAATTTGTTTATGTTCAATGGATCAGTCTATAAACAGAAAGATGGCGTAGCTATGGGCACACCATGTGCCAATAGCTACGCCAACATGTTTTCAGCTCATTGGGAGGAGCAAACCCTCTTTAAAGTAGATCTTTTTATACAACATGCCACTTTTTATCGACGTTTTGTCGACGATTTGTTCATTTTATGGAATGGCACAGACGAGCAGTTAGAGTTGTTTTTTACAACTCTGAATAATCTTACTACTTGCCTCAAGTTTACAAAGAACTCCTCACAATATAAAATAGAGTTCCTTGATATGTATATAGAAAGACTTGACAATGATATCATTAATACAGGTGTCTTTCGTAAAAGTTGCCATAGCAATAATCTCCTTCACCGATCTAGCATGCATCCCCCTCATGTCTTTAAAAACATCATGAGAGGGCAGGCTATCAGGGCATCTAGACTTAATCCAATTGATCAATGCTTTGAAAGAGAACTATCTAACTTGAATGACAGGTTAGTGCAACGAGGCTACGGCATTAATGAAATCAGTAGGCATCTTCAGGATGCTTCAGATTTAAGACTCACTCGAGGCTTACCTTATTTCGGACCAAGAGAAAATCCGACAGAGCCAGACTCTGATACAGTGATACCGAAATTTATTAAGTTCAATACACAGTTCACGTCAGACCATTTAGAACTGAGAAGAATAGTGAACAAACATTGGGATATACTACTAGTAGATAATGATCTCAAAATTATAGTAGGAGAATACCCCAGATTTATGTATAGGAATAAACAGAATTTGAAGAGGAAGCTTTGTTATACCACCAGTCCTCAAGTACCAAAAAACATTGGCTACACAAAGCCATGTGGGCGATGCAATTTTTGTAGGTTTATAGATAGCACACCTCACTTTTATCATCCGGATTTGAGAAAATACTTTCCAATCCAAGCAGAAGCTAACTGTATGACACCACATATAGTTTATATAGCTATATGTCAGAAGTGTTCTTCATTCTATATAGGGAAAACCAATCGCCCATTCAGGGATCGAATGAGAGAACACATTTATCACATTAAGAAAGGTTCAGCTCACAATGCTTTAGCAAAGCATGTGATGATGACAGACAGCTCACACTTCTTTAATTTTAAGGTCCTAGAAGTGTTAAGTCCGAACCCAAGAGGAGGTGACATTAACACATGTACCGAAGGTAGGGAGAATGAGTGGATATTGTTATTGAAGGCTGACAAAGGGTCTGGCCTCAATGAGAGGGTTTCTTTGAAACCGAAATTGAGACAGAGAAGGAACATAAGATAGAATATAATTTTGTACACACATCACAAGTTTGATCCATTTACTAAAACACATTCATTAAGTCCCCATTTTAATGTGACCGCATACAAGCAATACATATATTTGATATGCTCCCTTGACATCTGATATTCTTAGAAAATGCATTCTGATAACAAAATAACACACTACCATTTGTATATGTTTTTGTTGTTTTAACACAGGATGTATTCTTTATATTTTTTGATATGGTATTGAATTTTAGTATATTATAGAAGTAGTGGTTGATTATATGCATTTAGGTATATATTTATGTACATATATACTTTTTTACATTATGTTTTTGTTTTCTCTGTATGCACATAGTGAAGTTTATATATTATCTCTTCTCCATGAATGACAGAAGTTTTTCTGTGTTTCTTTGTGGCTGCCTTCATATATTGTTTTAATTGTCTTTTAATGTAACGGATTGATGTTTTATTAATCCTGATTTTTTATATACCTCATTATATTGTTGTATGTGCATACACTCTCGTAGATCTACATGCCCTATATCTACACTTTCAGAAGATGTGGTGAATGTAGCTATTTCTTTAAATATTTTCATGTTTGATAATTACCAATGATTAATTAGTTAATTAAGGTATAAATATCTGTGGTTTTAGAGAATTGTCATTATAGATCTGAAGAAGCTGTGAAGCGAAAGCGCTCATCTTTTATTTCATTTTAAATAAACAGTTCATTGGTATCTCTAACCTACTGTTTTGCATTCACTATTTGAATTTCTATCATCTAAGGAATCGAGCCTGCCTACGCTGGGGTCTGTGACTATTTGATTAAGTATTTTCTATTTTTTGCTCACCCCAGCGTTTTACCTACAGCGGTGACTACCGACTTTTACAACCTTTTACATTAGTTTACTATGTCCTACTATTATGTACACATGCACAATGTTTTATTATACAGGTATATAATGTCTTAATATTTGCTTAGAAAGTGAAAATAAAATATTAGACTGTATTGTTGTTCAACTAAATGTGTATGGATATTTTCCCCTTGGAGCTCAGCTGAGAGGAGAAATTTGTGCCCAGCTGGACTTTTCCATTAGAGAGATAGACAGGCAGATACATACATACACAAATAAATCTTGATATTATTGTTGATGACTAGTTTAACTTTGGAGACTTATGTGTTTCTATGGAATTACAAAAGACAATTTGAGAGCAGTTAACAGCAGAGACAGTAAGAAACTGATTCCCTTGTATGTTGCATTAATTAAATCACACATTGAATATGTGAGGTCTTTGTATGTATAATAAAATCTGTATGCAAAAAGTTGACAGAATTCAAAAAACAGGTTTGTTGGCCTCCTCATTAAGGCTTAAAAAGATAGATTCTCATCTTTGAAGCTTTATTCTGTGGCATACAAGTTACTGAGAAATGATGTTATCGTGGTCCTTAAGAGCATAAATGATGACAATCTGGCATCAGTTTTTTGAATTATCTTCAAAGATCACTTTGTTAACACAAGGAACAAAAATATTTTCATTCAACTGCCCACATTAGCTTCCTTAACTAATAATAATAGCTTTGTTTATGGGGGTAGGAACTGTGGAATTCTTTGCCACTACATATAAGGCCTCTCAAGTCATTGTCTACCTTTTTAAGAAGGGGTTACAAATGAAGAGATGATAAATCAGCAAGTAAAGGAGTATTGCTGTAATTGAATTCATCCTTAAGTCTTGGTGAGTACCTTCATGAGGTGGACCATGTTTTCCACAAAATCTCACCAAGATGACACCGATATATAGACTGTATTTTATATAACATATATCATGGACAGAAGTAGGTTAAAAAATAAGAAAGATAGGTCGGTGCACAAGACCCAGGATAAAAAAAGTGTCCAATCCTGGTAGGCGCACTGGTGCCAGGACTGGAAGAAATGACAGTGTAGAATCCTCAAGATGCAGAAACATTTCTACAATGGGGCTAGACCAGGCACAGGGGGAGGATGCCCCCCCCCCCCTGTTGTAGAAGGAAGCAGCAGTCCACAAAAATCACAAAACCTGATAGGCCAGAAAAGAGCCATACACATAACAGAGTGGACTATTGAGGATAAGAAAGAAATTATGTATTGTTGCTATTATACAAGAAGCCCAGACTTTCCAGGTAGATGATATAAAAAAAAAAAGATCAAGAGAGAAATTAGAGGAAAAAAAAAAACTTCCACTAGACAAACTGTCAAAAACTTTAAATGCAAATTTGTGTTCATTAATACAACAGATCCATGAAAAACACTACAAAGACCAAGAAACTTTGGGCTGTTTGAAAAAAGAAGTGACTGAGGAAGTGCAAAAATATAAACAACAACATCCAGAGACTTTTGAAAGATATAAAACAGAAATACGGCATGGGAAAGAAAGAGAGATCTGATATGGTGCAATATTTATGGAAAGGCGAAAGTGAAATTAATCAACACAAAAAAGCCAGCCCCAAGATATTTGAAGAGAAATACAAGCAAAGACATCCAGGTATGGAAAATTTCACAATAAAAAATAAGATCACAAAGAGGGAACGTAGAACAGAAGATTAGTCAAGTAGAAGTTAAAAATACATAGAAGCTGAAGTTATGGAATACTTGCAAAGTGAAGGATTTAGTGTAGAAAGTCTAACAAAGGTTATATCACAGTGTGATGGAGCAACAAGTCCTTAAAGTAAGGAGAAACAGGAGGAGCAGGAGACATACGAAGAAGACATATGGACATGGGAAAGATATAGAGACTTAATATGGTGCAATATTTATGCAAAGGAGAAAGCAAAACTAATCAATACAAAAAGAGCAGCACCAAAGATATCTGAAAAGAAATACAGGCAAATACATCCAGGCATGGACATTTTACAATACAAAAAATAAGAAAACAAAGATGAAAAGTAGAAAAGAGGATTAGTAATGGATAAGTTAAAAAATAGAAACTAAGGTTATGGATTACCTGCAAAGTGCAGGATTTAGTGTAGAAAATTTAACTTGGGTAACATTGCAGCAAGATAGAGCAATGGACACCCAAATTAAGGAGAAACCAGTGGTGTGGGAAGCATCTGATCAGTTGTCATATGAAGATACTTTGAAGCCTTCCACAGGAAGCCAGTACAAATATTCACTTGGATTTGGGCAGCAAGGGAAGGAAGAGGAAACTGTGGCAACTCTGACACAGTCAGTGTTGTAGAGTGATGGGCAGTGCATTCCTATATGAAGGAGCAATGCTTGACATGGGATGAAACTGAAGAGAATGTGGAGTAGGAAGATGTTCTGGAACTTTCTACAGAATGCCTGCAGAAAATGAAGAACAAAGAATGTGCCCACAGTTTAGAAGAAAATGATCTAAGAGAAGAGTTGCTTGATTTTATAGAGATGGACAGGCATATTAAGATCAATGAAAAAAATGGACTACAGAAGGTCAATAAAATTCAGTAAGTTAGAAGTTTGATAAAACAAGTGAACACAGTAATTAGGACTGTCCATGGAAATGCATGCGATATAACAGAAGTAAATATGATATATTACTGTGCAGCTAAATTAATAACAGATAAAGTCATAGCACAAGAACACAAGGCAGAAAAGGAAAGGAAGGGGGAGAAATTGAATGCCACCATGGAAGTATCAAACAGAGAAAACTATAATGCATTTAAGACAAGAAGTGTCTTTGTTGGAAGAGTATAGAAAAGGGGACAGATCAACAAAAATACTCAGAAAGATAGACGAGATAAAAGCAGCAAGCAGTATTATAACAGATCAGGAGCCGTCATGGTCTATCGCAAATAATAAACTAAAAATATCAGCACGGGCAGAAAAACGTAGAAGATATGCAAATAAATATAAAGCAAGAGTACAAAATAAGCAATTTATTGATAACCCAAAAAAGTTTTATAGAGAATTGGGAAACAAGGCAAAAGGAACTGAAACACCACCAAGAAAAGAAGAAATAGATATATTTTGGAGAAATATCTATGAAGATCCTGTGGAACATAACAAAGATGCTAAACGTATAGAAAAAAATAAAAGAAAGAATAAGAAGTTCAAATGTACAGTATATGAAATGGGATGAAATAACAGCCAGAGATACTGAAACAGAGTTAAAAAAGCTCTTAAATGGAAAAAAAACAGGCCCAGATGCAGTACCTAACTTTTGGCTAAAAGTATTAACACCTTTCCATAAAGATTTAGCCATGAGTAAGAACTATTTATATGCGCACTCTGAAGAGACACCAGCTTGGTTAACAACAGGAAAAACAATGCTCCTATTTAAGACAGAATATGCAAGCTACCCTAAAAATTATAGACCGGTGAGTTGCCTTCCAATGACATATAAACTATAAACTGGAAATGATGCTGACAGAGTTTACAGTCACTTAGAAGAAAACTCACTCATGGCAATAGAACAAAAGGGTAATAAAAGAAAGTCATATGGAACAAAAGATCATTTGTTATTAAATAAAGTCATAATGCAGAACTGTAAAAAGGGGAAGAATCTAAGTATGGCATGGGTAGAATACAAAAAAAAGCATTTGACAGCATCCTACATTCATGAATAAAAGAGTGCTTAAAATGTATAAAATACACCCTACACTCAACTACATTACAGTGAACATGAAACAGTGGCAAAGCAATTTGCAGTTAAGCCATGATAATGGACAAATTATTCCAGGGATAAAAATTCAAAGGGAGATAATCCAGGGTGACTATCTCCATTGCTCTTTTGTCTTGCCCTTAACCCATTAATCTGTCTGCTTAACAAATTAGGTCATGGTTACAATTTAGCTCCCAGAAAACAAGACATATCTTCTTTTTGTGGATGATTTAAACCACATAGTTCATCAGATGAGGAGCTGAAAGCACAACTACAAGGGGTCAAAACTTTTTTAGATGATATAAGAATGTCATTTGGTCTTGATAAATGTGCAAAAGTAACCATTAAATCAGGAAAACTGCAGCACCAAGAAACCATCAGTTTGGGACAAGAATGTGATATATAGGAACTTGAGCAAGAGGCAGTGTATAAATATTTGGGAATTGATGAAGGATCAACATAAAACACAAACAAATGCAAACTAAACTTAGTAAGGAATATTTCAGAAGACTTTTTAATACAGAAAACAGCGTTGACATCTAGGAACAAAGTCCAAGCTATAAACCAATTTGCTCTTACTGTCCTAACTTACAGTTTTGGAGTGAATGACTGGCCCCAAAAGGTGTTGGATAGGTTGGGCAGGTAAACAGTGTATAGCAAGATTATATATTCCCCATTCTGAAGGAGGTATGGGTGTCCTCGAAACTGACTACATCTATAGATGTGCAATCATGGGACTGCATACATATCTGCAGACTTCACAAGACCCAAACATAATAAAAGTTTTGAGACATGAGGAAAATAAGTGTAAGATGACTTTCCTGCTTAGTTTAGCAGAAGCATATCGGCATCAAGCAGGAATGGAAATCAACCTAGAAGTAGATAAAAATTAGGCAGCAACTGAATGTGCCAGAAAACAAAAGAAAAAAATATAGGATGAAGGATCAGATGAGAAGGCAAGAAATGTGAAAAATACATAAATATAGTTGCAAGTATAGAAAACTCAGGGAACAACCTCATGTCGATCAGGATCCAATGCAAGAATGGTTAAGGAGAGGTGAATTTAAAACAAAAAAAAGTTAATATTGGTGGCCCAAGATAGTAGACTGTGTACGCGTTGGTTTACAAAGTCAATTGAACATGTGGGAGAAAGACAAATGTAGGTTTTCTAAAACAAAATTGAAAATAGTCACACATCTTGCTGCTGGTTGTAATATACTAACTGCAGAAGGGCTGCATACTGAAAGGCATAATAATGGGGCAAGACTGTTGCATTGGGGATTGTGCAAAAATGATGGTACTGAAGTGGCTGAACAACACTGGAAACATCAACCACAAAGCATTACAGAAAACTATGAAGTTTTATATCACTGGGATCACTCATTACCAAAAGTTCAAAAAACAGATGCGAGAAAACCAGATATAGTAGTGCATGAAAAGACAAAAGTAGCATTGATCACTGAAATTGCTATACCCAGTGACTGCATTGTCTTAAATACAGAGAGACACAAAGTCAATAAATACCAGGATTTGCAGGCAGAAATGAGGGCAATGTGGAAGAAGGATACCCATACAGTTCCAGTAGTAGTAGTAGGAGCAATAGGTCTTATAAAAAATAATTTACAAGTGTACTTAGATATGTTACTGATACATGTAACTCCATATGAATTGCAGAAGGCATCATTACTGGGCACATTGTGGGTGCTGCAAAGAGCACTTCCGGCTAACATCAAAGATTGAAACAATGCTAATTTCACAAACTTTTATCATACTTTGACTTAGGAATGGGGTCCATTCCCATCATGGTATTAGAAACCCAAAAGACTTGGAGAAATTACAAAAAAAGAAATTAGACATCTGAGTAGGTGAACTTGTGTTTGAGACTAGCTTATTTGGTGGTTAACTCCTTGGTAAGCATTTACATGGTTTGGGGTTGCCATAATTACAACAGTGATTAATCAACATTGGACATAACAGGTTAGGTCTTTGTCCATATTTTGCAGGACGCCTTCTTCTTGGTTATAGAGATGCTACTGTATCATGGCTTGACCAAAATCCACATTGATATAGAAAAAGGATACTGTATTTTTGACTCTGGAAAAATGATTTTGCACAGCTCACAAATATTTTGCTGACAGTAAGCAAAATGAAAACTGGTCTAAAGTCTTTGCGTCTTTCAGGTCTGATTAGCTTATGCATGGATTTAACTATGGCCTGTTTCTATTGTGATAAGATGGAGTTAGTGGTGAAGCATAGTTTGTTCAAGGGCTGTAACAGAAGAAGAAGAAGATGATGATGATGTACTTTGTTTTAAATTATAAACAAGGACAGTAAACACATCTACATTTGAGGGAGTCTCTAATGAAATGTCATCAATGCTTTTAAGTGTGCTTGATTTGCTTAGATTTGAAGTAAAAGAGGGTGTATTTAAGGGGAGTTCAAGCATGGTAAGCTTAATCTTGTTGGGGGGAGAAAGACTAGAGAATTATTTTTAGAAGATTGATTGGAACAGGTGTCCAGAGGTAGTGGGCATAGGGCATTCTTCTTGTAGGTTTTTATTTGGGGACTTTCCAGTAATGAAAATGGCAAAGTTTTTGAACGAATTTGGAATATTTTATAAAGTTTTGTATGAGATTCAGAAGTTTACTTTGTGTCTTCTGGTTGCTTCAATTCCCAGATTCTGTACAGTGCTAAATTTCTCTGTTTTTTTCATGCTGAGTAAATGGTTTTGTTTTTTCCATTCAATGTCCCCTAATCTGAATAAATATTATAGTTCTTTTGCTATCCACTGTGTTTGATTGCTTTTGTGAAATCTGTTCACTTTAGCAAAATATTTTATACTGTATTTTAAGAGAACAGAGGTCAGAATGTGCTGTGAAGTAGATGGGATGTTGTTTTGAAGAAACTCCCCCTTTTATTTTAGATGGGTACTCCTTTAATGTTGTACCTTTTATGAGTTTTGGGGCACAAGGCAATACATTTAGCTGAAGTTTATTTTCAGGACTTGCAAGACTGAATGTTAGAGGACAGTTATCTCTTACAGAAAGAGGAAGAATTTTGAAATCAGTTCTCCTAGGTGGTATGTTTATGATAACAAGGTTGAGAAGAAAGTGCTTACCTGTTTAAAGTTTGGTGAGGTGGGTGCTTTAACTATCTGTATAAGTCTGTTATTTCTGCTTTAGATGGCATGAGCATAAGCAGGGTTAGGTTAAAGTCTGAGAATTATAAGATATTTTTGAGATGCTGTGTAACATAGCATTTCTTTAATGTAAGTGTTTTGAATTTGTGTTTGAGGTATGCTACAATATATGATATGCTGGACTGCAGAAGCTTAATTTGCCAGTTAGGATCATTACTGAGCATATTTTAATAAGAAGATTGGTTCTAATGTTTGTTTTTAATAGGACTAGGATTCTATCTCCAACTGTTGCTCCTGGTTTACTGCTGTACCCAGGAAAGTGTTGTCTAAGATTGGAGTTGTGTTGTCAGACAAGATTCTGTAGTCCCAACAATGCCTGTACTGTGGGTAATTAGAAAGAAATTAAATCTAATATTTGAAGTTTGTTTCTCATACACACTGCAACCAGTAAAGCTATTTTTGTTTGACTTGGAGTTGGATCGAACAAGTTATGTAACTGCAGATCAGGATTTGTTTCTATGAAACTTCATAATACTAGAAAATTAATTAGTGATCTCAGTTTTATTGTAATGTTTAGAAATATGGTGTAGGATGAGGAAAAAGTAATGTTCTTTGCTGTGAGAAAGAGAGGGAGAAGATGCAGGAAGGAACTGTAATGAAGCTGTTTAGAACTGTGTTTGAAATTTGCTTTTCAACGGTGTGTCTGCATACTTGCAGAAATGGAGGTTTGTTCTTGAAGATGGTTTGGTGTGACTGGATTGCAGTAAAGGAGGAAGCTTTTCAAGTGGGTGAATTGGTATTTTTGGTGTTGTGCACCTCATGTTCAGACATCTCTTGAGTTATCATTGATGCATGCAAAACACCACTGGCTCCTTTTCTTCAAAATCTCTGCTCCTTCTCTTCTTTGTTATGGTTTCTGCTATCAATTCAGGAAGCTGAGAATTCAGGAATTACCTTATTAGTATCGTCCCCTGTTTTGCCTTCTGTCATCAATTTAGGAGCTTCTGAGTTTGTGTGTAATACCTTATTAGAATCTATATACTTTGTCTTCTTCTGAATTGCTTGCCAGTTTCTGTGTAGCAGTAATAATGTACCCTGGTGGAGTAGTTTTTGGCTTTGTTCTTTTTTCTGTAAGATTGAAAAGACAAGTTTAGGAACATTAGTTTAAAAATTTTACTCCTGAAGGACAACAAGACAGACATAGACATCAATGCAGACAAGCCAACAAATGCATTTACACTGCTGAAAATTTCTGCAAGACATATGAATTGCCTTCTAAAAAGGATGTCTGATTCTATTCTACAGTATATTTCCCCATCATTTTAAAATAATTTACAATGCTTATAAGCCTTTGAATCTCTCCTTAGCAGCATTAAGTTAATGTTGCTTCTCTTTCTTAGTCATATACATTATCATTCTTTGCTTTTTGCAATAATTAGCTTAAATTCTTGGGTAAAGAATATTCTTTCAGTTGCTTCCATAAAAAAAAAAAATGAAAAAAAAAATAATGATCTCAGCATTAGAAGACAATTTGTATTTTCTTCTGAAAAGGTCACTATCAAATTAATGGATGAAGGTAAAACAGTATACACCACATACCTTGACCTGGACAAAGCTTTTGAAAAAAAATGAATGATCTCACATTATGATTTTAGTCCCTGTTTGTATTTTACTGAAACTGTTTTTATTTTAATTTAGTGCTTACTATAGTTTCTGGAATGGTTGTGTCACTCAAGCACTATTTACCCTCTAGGAAGCTATAAACCTCTTGGAGACTTTACTTGAATCACTGGAGGACTAGCTGCTACATCTTTCCTTTCCTGTATAGATAACATTATTACATTGCTGTCTGCAGGATCAGAATTGTTGAAGGTTTGTATCCAGCATGTACATCACATAGGTTCATAGGTGTATTCTAGGCTACTGACCACTAGTGCCATTATAAGCCTGGCCATGTAACTCAAATGTGACCCACAAATTTGATTTTTATAGGAGTGATTTACTGACTGCCTCTATCCATCAGAGACATAGGAGCCAGACCAGAGGTGAATTTGTATATATCAATCCATTGGCCCAAGTTACACTTAAATAGGGATAGGGAGGAACTCTTCTTCATATAGATGGGAAGCCTGTCCCAGTGAACAGGAATTCTCTGAGAAACATATTTGTCTCTCTCTAACATATCATATTTATGTCAGAAGCAAAATGTAGGTGTTCTAATCTAGTAGTTCTGATACTGTTTGGTTTGCAGATGTGCAAAAGTTTCATTAAAACAGGGTCAGAAATGCCTTTGATGTCAGTCAAAGATCACTTCTCAGAAGACTGTATGACACTGAGTAAAGGGACAGGGTTTTGAAGTGATCAGCATAGTGCATTGTGTTTACTCCCTGAATTCTTTTTATAAGCAGCCTTTTTAGACATTCTAGTTGCTGCATGTGTCTGGTCAGGTACATACTAAAGGGGCATTATACTCTATGATGGGTCTGATGAAGGCTGAGTACAGTGGTATGATGACCTGTCTTGACCTAGTTGCCATGCCCTTACTTAAAAGTGGAGCAACATAGATGGAGTTTCTTACTACCTTGGACATGTTAACTGAAGCCTTGGTAACTATATAAATGAGCTCCCTGTTGGTCAAAGCTTTGGTTACTATTTACATGAGTTCCCAGATATCTGACTAGTGAATCAACTTTTAAGGGTGTCTTATTGAGGATGTAGTTACCAGGGATGGAAGACTTCCCAAAAGGTACTATAATGCATTTCTTGGTATTGAGTTTTAAGCCATGGCTTTGACACTGAACATTTGTCTGTATTAAACCTTCCTAAAGGGTGTTCTCATCTTGGGAGGATTCAATGACTGCTCCCAGTTTACAAACATTTGCAAACTTGCTTAACTATAAGCCTTTGACATTGGTGTTCTATCTGAGAAGTAGATGCCAAAGAGGTGTGGGCCTAGCAGAGGGCCCTGGTGAACTCTCCTGGTGATTGGCTACTTTGTGGAGGTGGCCTCAATGACTCTAACCTTCTGGGTCCTCTCAGTGAGCCAGCTATCCAGTGTGTTATAAAGGGGTTTATATCTACGTGTGTGTGTTTCTTGACAATGCTCAAGTGGGGTATTGTATAAAATGCTTGAGCCAGATCTAGGTAGACAGTATGTACTGTTTTCCCCTCATCCATTGCCTTAGTGACCTTTCAAAGAAGTCCACCAAATTCAGTAAGCATGACTTTCCTTTGACAAAGCCAAACTGGGATGGATCAAGTGTCTGGAGATCTCTTATATCCTTGTTGATAATTTCCATGCTGATTCTTTACATGGTTCTGCAAATAAAACTAGTCAGACTAATAGGTTTATAGTTTCCAGGATCTGTTGAAGGTCCTCCCTTATGAAGGGAGATGACCATCGCAGTCTTCCACTCACATGGCACAACGTCTATTTTAAAACTGTGGTTAAATAAAGACTCCAGGAGTCTTGATAAGTCATATTGTAAACTATTCAGGAAGCATCTCGGGATGTTATCAGGGTGCATTGATGCCATGCTCTTGGCTTTAGAGAGTGCAGCTAGTACATGCTCCCTAGTTATAGTTTTAAGGGTTATGTTTGAAAAAACTTTTGAGAGGAGATGGTTGGGGGCGAAAAGGAGGTAAAGTTGTAACTGAATTTGTCTGGTAACACGTTCTTTATTACACCAGGCCCGGTGAATATGGCACCTTTAACTATGAGTTCAGCATATTGGTGGGTGCTGCTTTGAGGTTTCCTACATATCCGTAGAAGGCCTTATTTATCTTTCACCAGGGAGGCTATCTTAATCTCAAAGTTCCTTGAACTAATTAGCCATCTTACTTGCCTATTCACATTGATGAGAAATACTTGCCTATTCACATTGATGAGAAAGTTATCTTCACTGGAATTACCCTTTCTGATTTGCCATATTTTGTTTTCCTTTTGTTACATATCCTGTTTAATTTGGGATGCCACCAGGGTAGTTCATTGTTGAGGCTCATCCTGGGCTTACTTCTGGTAGGTATAGCAGCTGCTATGCAGCTATTGACATGGAGTTTCTGAGAGCAATTCAGCACAGGCTGCTGTGCTCTTGGGGTTTGGAGGGGCATTGAATTTTGTCAAACTCTCATTTAATAAAAATTAAATTACCTTGGAATAATTTCTATTACTGGTTTTAATAGGATTATGGAGGTGATTTTGATTTAGAAGAAGACAGCTTTAGGGTCAGACCTTATAGGTTTATAGGTTCATAGGTAGGTACTAGGCTATCTGCCCGAGGGCATTTATAAGCCTAGTCAGAGTGTGACGGCTTTCACCGTCCCATTGATTAATTAACGGATCCTCTGTCAAGCAGAGCCAATGAAGTGATCCCAGGGGTGTATTTTCTGTTACCCATCCACTTGTCAAGGTTTCTCTTGAAGAGTGTTAGTGAGGGGCTCTGCCTAATGTAGTTTGGAATTTTGTTCCAAAGCATGGGGAGTCTCTGACAGGAATCTATCCCTCCAGCATGTTCTATTTATTGTTGTGCGGAGGTTTAGCTCACTAGAGTGCGTGGCTCGCAGTGACTTGGATTTCTTTAGGTGGAGCATGTCCATCAATTCTGAGTTGGACATGGCTTTGTAAGTCAGGCAGAGATCACCTCTTACTAAGCAATATGCCACTGAGTACAGCCAGAGTTTTTTCAGTCAGACTGCATAGGACATATGTTTGAGGCCAGGAATCCTCTTGGTGGGGTACTTTTGTGGTCTCTCCAGCTGTTGGAACTGTCTTGTGAGGTACATCCCAAATGGGGCATTGTACTCTATGATGGGTCTTATGAGTGATGAGTAGAGGGGCACTTGTAACCTCTTTATTTCTAGATGTGAACCCTTTAGTAATTAGATGGGTCACATAGAAGGATTTCCTAACTACTTTGGCAATGATTGCCAAAGGAGAGATTACTATCTACCTGGGTCCCCAGATCTCTTATTACCTCTTCTGTATTAAAGGGGCTGCCACCTATGTGGTAATTTGTGGGTGTTTTGTTTTTCCCAAATGGATGACTATGCACTTTTTGGCATTTAGCTTGAGGCCATGACTTTGACACCAGGTGTCCGTCTCAGTAAGGCCATTTTGGACGATGCCTGTGTCAGCCGGAGAGTCAATTATGGCTCCCAGTTTGCAGTCATCGGCAAACTTGGTTATCCATAGTCCTCCTGTGTTTGCCTGTACTTCTGAGAAGTATATGCCGAACAGTAGGGGTCCCAGGACCGAGCCTTGTGAGACACCACTTGTGACTGGTTTAGAGTTGGACCTGGAGCTCACTATTCTTACTGTGTGAGTTCTGTCTGTAAGCCATTTGGCAACCCATCTCATGACGTAGGGGTTTATGTTCAGGCTGGTGAGATTTTCTGTAATACCCGAGTGGAGAATGGTGTCGAAAGCCTCGGCGAGGTCAAGGTTGGCTGTATGAACAACCTTTCCCTCGTCTATGGCCTTGGTGACTGTCTCGAAGAAGTCAACCAGGTTTAGTAGGCATGATCTGCCCTTAACAAAGCCAAACTGGGTCGGGTCAAGTGTCTGAGGTTCCCAATGTCTTTGTTAATGAGTTCCATGATGATGCCCTCCATAGCCTTGCAGAACAAGCTAGTCAGGCTTATGGGGTGATAGTTACCAGGGTCAGTTGTGGCCCCTCCTTTGTGGAGTGGAATAACCGTCGCTGTGCTGCATTCTATGGGCATGTAGCCTGTGGAGAGGCTGAGGTTGAACAGCGTGTTTAGTTGGGGGGGTTAGTTCGTTCTGTAGTTCGTGCAAGACGCAGCCTGGGACACCATCTGGCTCCAATGACGCTGTGTTTTTGGCTTTTGTAAGGGCTATTTTCACCTGTGCATCTGTGATTTCCAGGACACTACACTTTTCCGGTATTGTTGTGGGCCCTTTTGGGGGTGAGAGGGGGGTGAAGTTTGCACTGAATCTATCTGCCAGGATGTTGGCAATATCAGTAGGTTTGGTATATTTTGTGCTATTTTGCACTAGTTCAATGCATATCTGCAAGTTGCCACTTAGATTCTTAACATACTAAAGAAGGCTTTGTGGTTATCTTTTGAATCCTTGGCTATTTTTCTTTCAAAGTTAGCCTTGGATAATTGTATGAGGGACCTTAGTTTCTTTCTGATACTGTTCAGGGATGTCTTTCCTTCTTGGGATTTGCTTTTTTTCTGAACTAGTTTCCACCTTCTATTGTATAGCCTGTTTATGGCAGGGGTCCACCAGACTGGTTTCCTTCTCTTAGAGGAGTGAGTCTTGGTTTTGCTAGGGATGGCACGATCCATGCATCCTTGTAGGTGCTCATAGAGTGCATTTGTAAAGGTTTCTGCATCTTGGGCAGTGTTATCTTTTAGCGTGGGGGCTGTGAAACTTACCGCCTCTGTCTTAAGTAAGGTGAAGTTTGCTTTAGAAAGGTTTTTTACTGTGGTTTTCTTAGTTGGGGGTGGTGGTGGGTTATGGACATCCAAAGTGATTAGTTTATGGTCTGATCTAACCAGTGACGGGTTGACCTCTGGTGTGGAACACCTGTCGCCCATGTATGCAATGACCAGGTCCAATATGTTTTCACCTCTGGTAGGGGAGTTTACCAGCTGATCCAGGGAGTTTGAGTTGATGAAATCCAGGAAGCGCTGGGCCTGGGAGTTTGTACTCAAGTAGTTTTCCAAGTTAATGGTAGGGTAATTGAAATTGCCCAATATCAGGGTGTTCGGTAGGACCTTCATATTTTCCAGTGTCTCCAGAAAGGTGGAGTGGTGGTCCTGCATCATGGAGGGTGATCTGTAGCAGGCCACAATTTGCATTGCAGATTTGGCCGATGTTAGTTGCACGTGGATGATCTCAGAGGTATCATGCTGTGCCACTAACCTGGAGGTGTAGGTATCCCTGATGAATATGGATACACACCCCTCCTTTTGTGTTTTGGTCCGTGTTCTGTGGCCGAAACATGTGGTATGAGTTGTAGCCCAGTAGTGCTGGGGTGCTCTCTGGATCCTTGAACCAGGTTTCAGTTACTGCACAGATGTCAACATTCTCCATACTGAGGAGTGCTTCGAGCGTGTGCATTTTGAGATTTAAACTCCTGGCACTGAGTAGCATAACCCTCAGTTTTTTGTTAATTGTATAGTTTACAGAGGTGGGTTTGACTTTTGAGCCTTGCCTAAAAAAGGCACTATGGGGGCAGCAAGAGCCTTGGCCAGTATTTGAAAGCCTAGGGGTGACAGGTGCAAGCCACCTCTTGTGAAGCAATGCGGCTTGTTGAGCATGTCGTCCCAGGCTGACAGACACTGGATCCTCTTTGAATGATACCAGAAGCTTAGCCAATTGTTGAAATTGATCATTTTTTCTTTATACTGAGGTATCATTCTTGGTGAGGGCAGGATGCTACTCAGGGTCAGGGTCATAAAAGCCTGGGCTACATGATCAGAGAGCTCTTCCATGTCTCTTTTCATGTAGTCCAGGGAGGTACGTCTCAGGTCATTCACACCAACATGAACAATGACAGAGTCATATTTGTACTTGTTCTGGAGTGACCTGAGTGCTTGTGTTATGTGGTGGATTCTGGCTCCCGACAGGCAGCTAACAATAACTTTCTGCTTGTCCAGCCTAGTTAGTGGGACTTCAGTGTGCCTGACTATAGAGTCACCTATTACTAGTGTGTTAAGTATGTTATTTCGCCTTAAGAGCTGTGATTGTGCGGCACACTGATTTTGTGTTTTATGTGTTGCCTAGTTTGTGATGGGAGGTACAGATTGTTTGGGTGTCTGTTTTGGAGGTCTCTGATGCTTTTGCAGGTTTTTATTTAGAGCCTTCTAGTATGATTTTGTGTATTTATGTATATTTTTTTGCCAGTGCTGGCTCAGTAGATCTATATGTGGCTGGAGGTGTGGTGCAATTGTTAACCTTCTCCTCTTGACTGTCTGTTCCAGTCTTGGGTGGAGACAGCTTAGCCTCCAGTTTGGCTGTATAATTGCATCTCTCGCATATGTTAGTGTTTTGTGGTAGGAGGAGAGGGTTGTCTGTGTACATGAGGCAGTTGTAACATTGCCTCAGGATACCCAGATTCACCAGCTGGACTGGAGAGTACACCTGAAATTGTCCTTTCGTCATGCCTGAATAGTAGGGTGAGCTGCTTAGTCACTTGGTTGGTGAGAGGTGAATATTAGTGCTTGCTATTAGGTCTGAGCAAGTGCTGGGCTGTAGGATGCTTTTTGAGTGCTTAGGTTGAGAGTTAGACTAGTTTCAAGGGAAAAACTGAGGACGAGACTTAGTGGAGCTGGGAATAATTTAACCCTAGCTAACTGGCACTGCCCTGCACACTAAACCATGCAAACACATTTTTTATAGCAGGGAAATGAAAGAGATAGAAATTAGCCCAAAATGGCCAATAAACTACTAACTTCTGGGCTGGAACCACTCCTCCAGGGACAGATAGGCTGCTCAAAGCTCCCCTCTCTCACAGGTGAACAGAGAAACTTCCTTCTATCCAGGTAAGGTATGGGCAACTCAGAAACTTGTAACACAGCCCTGAATTCATCACTAGCCTGAAAACTGGACTATACTAGCTTAGAAAAGCAGGAAACAAGGAATTTTTCCCTTATTAGGGAGGATGAAATATTAGGAGGCTGCAGCGTTCTCCCATATTTGTGATCACAAGGTCCAGTATGTTGGAACTCCTAGTTGGCATATTTACTATTTGGTCAAGGGTGTTTGTATTTATGAAGTCCAGGAATCTCTGTGCCTCTCAATCCTGAGGCTGTGTAGAATTTCCAGGCTATAGAGAGTTAATTACATTTTTTCATAAATATGGTGCTAGATCGGACGGTAAGTGTCTGTAGTAGGCCCAAGTATGCATTGCGAGGTTCTTGGGACATGAACAGTAACCCATAGCTCGTATACATCAAAAGGTACTCTTAAAATATACTTTATTATTTATCCTTTGTTCACCATGTTAGTCCCACTAAGCAAGCAGTCTTTTTATAGGGGTATCCCAAGGTGGTATTTATACCACTAGGGAAAATTTGGATAGTGCTCCAGAGAAAAGTACAGTTTTGTACCTACCATAAATGTAGATGTTCGAGTGCGCATACAGTTGCAGTCATCACACTTGGGTTATCCTGCCATCAGGTGGGTCCTCAGTCAGCCGAATTCCAAAGTCTAGGTCCGGCGTCGGTTGTCATTGCTTCTTCCCTGACGTCAGTGCGGCAGGGGTATAAAAGAGGCAGCCGACGCCATTTTCTTCAGTTTTTCTTGCCCCAGATGTCAGGTGCCCCCAGAAAGGAAGGCAATACATGATGTTATGCAAAAATACATAAGTAGATAAATCAAAACAGTAGTTGCAAGCAAATACATCATAAAGGAATACCCCAAATAGGTTGTATGTTAAGGGTGTTGGTCATAAGCCCTGTTCTAAGAGGGGAAGGAGGGAGGGTAACCTGGACTGCAGCTGTATGCGCACTCGAACATCTACATTTATGGTAGGTACAAAACTGTACTATGTTCATCGTGCATACAGCTGCAGTCATCACACTTGGATAGAATCCCAAAGCTAAGTAAGGGTGGCTGGTACTAAGCGGAATTTGGAGGGGCTATAATGCCCTGCAGGACTGCTGTGGCAAAGCCCACTCTAGATTTTGAGTATAGTGGCAGGTGGTAGTGCTTGGTGAAAGTGTGCACTGAACTCCAAGTAGCTGCTTCCAAAATGTCCTTGGTAGGGACCCCCCTGAGGAAAGCTGTTGAGATAACTGTAGCCCTGGTGGAGTGGGATCTGATGCATCCAGGCACTGATTTTCCATGAAATGAATAACAAAAGCGTATGCAGTGGGCTATCCATTTTGAAATAGTCTGTTCGGAAATAGCCTTTCCTTGAGCACCTGTAGCATAGGACACAAAGAGTTGCTCAGATTTCCTGAATGACTTTGTTCTGTCCAAGTAATAACGAAGTTGCCTGTGAATGTCCAAGGAGTGTAGTAGCCTCTCCCCTTTGTTCTGTGGATTTGGATAAAAGGTAGGTAAATGAATAGTCTGATTCAAAGCCACACTGGATACTACCTTTGGCATGAAGGTAGGGTTGGTTCATAAGGAAACCCTGTCCTGATGGAAAATGATGAATGGTTGCACAGCCATGAGGGCCTGTAGCTCCGAAACCCTGCGTGCTGAGGTAATAGCCAGAAGCAAGGCTGTTTTCCACGACAAGTATTGTAGTTATGCTGAAGAAGCCGGTTCAAAAGGAGGCAGTGTCAGCTTTTCCAATACGAAGTTGAGGTCCCAAGCTGGAGCTGGTGGTTTCCGTGGGGGTTTTATGTTTTTGCCCCTCTGAGGAACTGCCTTAGTAGAGGATGTGAGAATAAAGGAGGATCCGTATTGTATTGTGCTGAAATGGCTGAAGCGTGCATCTTGATGGAAGAGAAGGAAAGGCCACTGTTTAACATCTCAGCTAGGTACTGTAAAATCTGAGGTATATTTATTACCCAAGGATTCTGGCCCTTTACTTGATTCCAGGAACAAAATCGTTTCCATTTGGCGGAGTAGGTTTTTCTAGTAGAGGGTCTCCTGGCCTCCAAGATGACATCCTGTACCTCCTTGGAGAGGAGAGTCTGTTGGTAAATTAAGGTATTTTCCATGCAGCTAGATTTAGAGTTCTGAGCTGGCTGTGAAGGGTCTTTTAGTTGTGCTGGGACAACAGAAGAGGAACCTGAGGTAAGATCCATGGTGGTGAGTGTGACAGGCTCTTTAGGAGAGGATACCAGTGCTGTCGTGGCCAATCTGGAGCAATGAGAATCATTTATGGCCTCTCTGCTCTGGTTTTTAATAGGACTTTGGTCAATAGAGGTAGAGGCGGGAAGGCATAGACTGTCAATGCTGTCCAATTGAAAGAGAGTGCGTCCACTTTCCAGGCCTGTGGATGATAGGCCCTTGAGCAGAATTTTACCAACTGGTAATTTCTGTGGGTAGCAAATAGGTCTATGTCTGGCTGTCCCCATGCTTGAGTTATCTTTGAGAAGTCTTGAGGATGCAACTTCCATTCGTGTGGGTCTGTCATATTTCTGCTTAAGTTGTCTGCCAGTGTGTTTTCCTTCCCTGGCAGGAATTGTGCCTGTAGTTGAAGTTGTAATTCCAATGCTGTGTTCTACAGGGTCATAGCTTGCCTGCACAGGGGGTATGAATGTGTCCCTCCCTGTTTGTTTATGTACCACATGACTGTGGTGTTGTCTGTCCTTATTAATAGCTGGCCCGGATGCAGTAGGTCCTTGAAGGTCATAAGAGCATTTTGCACAGCTAGCATCTCCTTTTGTTTGATGTGTAGGTGCATCTGTTTTGGGGACCATTTTCCCTGGATGCACTGATCTGCCATGTGTGCTCCCCAGGCGTAGTCTGAGGCGTCTGTTGTGATGATTTGACTTGCTTGTGGTATACCGAAAGGGAGACCCGTGTTTCTTTGGCATGCTTGAGCCCACCACAAAAATTCCTTTTGAAGGCATGGAATGAGTGGTAAAATTGTTTCCAAGCTGTGGCTGTGTTGAGACCATAAGTTTTTCAGGTACCATTGTAGTTTCCTCATATGCAGCTTTGCAAAGGGTATTAGTAGGATGCAAGATGCCATGAACCCCAGAGCCTGCAGGATTTTCCTTGCAGTTAGCCTGGATAAAGTGGCCATTTTGTTGAAGTATTGAGACAATTGCCCTTGTTTGTCTGGTGTGAGGTAAGCCATCTGGGCCTTTGTATTTAAGCTGGCACCCAGGAAAATTATCTGTTGAGAGGGTATTAGTTTTGATTTCTTTTTGTTCACTGTGTACCCCAGGCGGTTTAACAGTTTTATTACAAATGCCAGATGCTGCAATAGAATGTCCTTGCTGTCCGCTTGGATCAGGCAGTCGTCCAGATATGGGTAGATTTGTATTTCTTGTTGTCTGCAGAAAGCAATTACTGATGTCAGGCATTTCGTGAACACTCTGGGCGCAGTAGATAAGCCAAAGGGCAATGCAGAGAATTGATAATGGGTTGAACCTGCAAGAAATCTGAGGTATCTTCTGCAATCTTGTCTGATAGGGACATGCAGGTATGCCTCCTTGAGGTCCAACATTACCAGCCAAGACTCCTTGCCCAGCATGGGAAGAAGCTGCTGCAATGTGAGCATCTTGAATTTTGGTACCTCTAGATATGTGTTTAGAATAGATAGGTCTAAGATGGGTCTCCAATCTTTGTCCTTCCTTGGTACCAGAAATAGTCTTGAATAAAAACCTTGACCTTGTTCTTTGCAGGTACCTCTTGAATTGCTTTCATATCCATGAGAGCGGAAATTTGTTTTTGTGCCTCTGCCCATTAATTTTGTGGCAGGTTTGGCATGCCTCTCATTTTTGGAAGGGTGTGAAAGTGGAACCTGTAGCCTCTGTCTATAATATCCAGAATCCATTTGTCCTTTGTAACAATGTGCCAGTTTTTTGAAAATAAGGCCAGTTTTCCGCCCAAAGGTGCTGCCATTATAGCTTTGTTTGGCAGGCATAGGGGAAAGTCATTGCGTCTGTTTTCTAAATGACTGTGGCCTATCTTCTCCACCTCTTGGGGCTGGTGCTTGCCACTGCTTAGCTCTGTAAGATCCTTGAGGTTGTCCTCTACCCCTTGGGCGTCTGTATCTACCCCTTTGGGGTTTGTCCGTGGCTGGAAAGGACCAATTTTTTGAAGGCCAGTTTCTGCTGAACCGTGGAGGCTGCACCTGCAAGAAATCTTTAACTGTTTGCATAGATTTTGCTTTTTCCTCCATTTTCTTTAGTACCTCCTCAGCTTTAACACCGAACAATACATCTTTTTGTAGTGGTGCATCTAATAACTTTGCTTTGACATGATCTGGTAAGGTTTGCTCTTTGAGCCAAGCGTGTCTACGTATGACAGACCCGTGACAGCAGCTCTACATGAGGCCTCTAAAGCATCAAAACCACACTGTAAGGTATGTTTCCCCACTTGTTCTGCTCCATGTAACAAATCCTGCAACTCTTTCAAATCTGGTTGTTCTGTTTGTGTCATTTTGCTTTTCAGCTGAGATAGCAAGAGCTGCTGGTACTTTAACATATGAAATTGACAGTTTAATGCCCTCATGGTTAAAGTGGCTGATGTATACACCTTTTTCCCCCACCTTTCTAATGCTCTGGAATCTCTCTCTGAAGGTAAAGGTTTTTTAGCAGTAGAGGCCTTAATCCCCTTGGGACCCTGGGAAATAGTTTCTGGGTCAGCAGAAGGGCTTTTATAAAGGAACTGGTGAGAATCAGGAACCCGGTAATATCTGTCTGGTTTAACAGGGGCAGGAGGTAAAGAGTCTGGATTAAGACTGGCTTCTGCGTACACATCATCCAAAATATCTAAGACAGGAGGAATAGCCAGGGGCCTATGCTGGGGAAGCAGCAGAAATTCCCTGAGCCTTTTCTTGGAATCTGAGTAATCTTGGCCTTCCCAGTGGAAGTGCTCTCTCAATGTATGTAGGGTTTCCCCAAAAGAGTAGTCCTCGGGGGGAGACCGAGGGAATAGACTCCTCAGCATCAGAGTCTTCAAATGGGGAATAGGCATAATCCTGGTCCTTAGAAAGGTCTGAGGTAATAGAAGCCTGGTCTGAGGAAGGGTGGTCTTCCTCCAACCTGGGTCTTTTGTCTGAGGGGAGCTGAGAACCCCTGATGAGTGTAATCAAATCCTCAGCCATTTTAAGCATCTGTTTTTTAGGCATGGGGCCTTGAGAGGGGGTCTGAGGACCCTGCTTTTTAATTTTCATAGGAGCTTTAGATTTAGTGAACGATTTAATAGAGAAGGTAGTAGGCCTGAAAATGCCTTTAGAAATGGCAGGCCTCGCTAAACATTCCGTTTCTCCGCCAAGAGTGGCGTCGGTATCTGCAGTGGGAATGGAGACCGAGGAACCTGCGACCTCGGGTACTGACGTCGCCGGTAAAATAATTTCATCGGTAGTCAGGGGCTGCGTAGGCGCCTCGCTGAGAACCGGTAGTCGGCCTTAGCATGAACTCAGTACTCGGTGCAGGCCTCGGATGTCCGTCTTTATCCTTGCATTTTTTGCCTAAAACTGGCGTCGGTGTATCCGACGACATGATATAATTAAATTTTTTGCCAAAATAATGAAGGGCGAACTCCGCCCGGCGCTTAATAGTGCGCTTGTTAAACCTAGCACAAAAACGGCAGGCCGAGACGTCGTGGTCTGGCCCTAAGCAAGGTATACAGTAAGAGTGAAAATCCTTATGTGGTATTTGCTTCCCACAAGAAATGCAATTATTAACTTTGTCTGACATCGGTCTGAGGCAAGAAAAGTTTCCCCAACGGGGTACTTAGCTTTAAAGAAGACTTCGGCTGAAATACTTTTCGTAAATCTCAGGAGCTGGCCGTCCGGCACTTGCAAACTGCTTCTGCTTCGGGCACCGCGTGGTAAGAAAGACTGGAGAAAATGGCGTCGGCTGCTTCTTTTATAGCCCTGTCGCACTGACGTCAGGGAAGAAGCGACGACAACCGACGCCGGACCTAGACTTTGGAATTCGGCCGACCGAGGACCTGCCTGACGGCAGGATAACCCAAATGTGATGACTGCAGCTGTATGCACGATGAACATCAGGGAGGCAGTTCGAGAAAGAGGGAGATAATGGAGTGGAATGGAAAGGAATGAAGTAGAAAGCAAATATCAAGATTGGAGAATGTGTACAGGATTCTGAGGAGATGTTTCAAAGCAATCTATTCGATGGAGATGAGTTGGAAAATTATGGATGCAAAAAAGCAACCTCCAGTTGGGAGGGCTGTCTGATGATTTACTTAAAGAAATGGTGATGCAGGTTGAAGGCGATATGAAGGTGAGTCCTGGGGGGGGGGGGCATTATGGAGAAAATATAAAAGGAGGATGCAGAGACAATCCTGAAGAATAGTGGTGAGATGGACAAGAATACATATGCAGTGAAGGTAAAAGAAGGCAAAAGGAAGTAAAAGAAAGTAAGGCAGATGAAAATGAAAAAACAGAAGTATGTGGTAAGGATTCAAAGTAAAGAAGACAAAGAAATGGACAGGCATGAAGTGTGGGACAATTTAATAGCGCCTTTGGTTGTAAAAGCACATGAGGTAAGAGTTTGTTTGTGTCTTTCGGCTTTTCCCAGGTAGGGGTCGCCACAGTGGAACTCCGGTCCGCTTATGATTGGTAGTTGATTTTTACATGTCGAGTTACCAGCCCTGACACACAACCTTCAACGAAGGTACGCCTGTTCATGCATATCTCCACGCAGAAGACATTCTAGCTGAGAATCGAACTGGACAGCATCTTACTGTGAGGTGACAACACTACCGCAGCACCACCACTGCGGGTCACATGAGGTAAGAGTATTTATTCTTATTAACAGAGACATTTTGTGTCATTATATCTGAGACTGTTTTTTCAATGGAAATTTTTCTTGGAAAATATGAGAAAAATAAAGACTGTAATCCATTAAATCTTTATGTGATATGCATTTAACAGGGAAACAAAAAAGAAAATGTATGTACAATTTCGAACAGAGGTAGAAAAAGAGACTTTGAAAAGACATTTGAAAACTTTAGGTAAAGAAGTACTGGACATTGCAAAAGTTTACAGCAAGAGGTGTTTATGGACTGGAGGATGGGATTGTAATATTGTATTAACAATAAAAGTAGAAAAATTATACATACACCAAGTAAGATAAATATGGAGGGAAATAGGTGGTGGTGTAAAATAATGGGGACAACAAAAATCATGTTTTTTGTGGAAAAAATAGGACATTTGATAAGTACCTGTAAAACTAGAAAGGCTCACCCAGACTCTGCTACACTTTGTTGTGAGAGAAAAGTTAGTTTGCTTTTTATTTGATGTATTACTTTATTGCCTTTTTCTATTTTGAATACTGTGATCTGTTTTATTTACCTTGTGTTTTACTTGTATTCTGCTTTTAACTGCATATTAAAACTTGAAAATAGACCACAGCTCTGTCTCTTGTGAGTCAAGCAATTTTTTCCCCACACTCCCACCTGGTCACTGTAGTGTTCTTAAACACCACTGTCTTTCTAGTTGCTTTCCCCTTATGTTAATTTGACCATATATCTCATTTCCTCTCTGTTTTTACTGGCTTGTGTGAGTAAACACAAAATTATCATTTTGTGAAATCACCCCCCTTCAACTATTTAAATGTATTGTCCGTCCTACTGTATTCCATAGTACCAGAATACAAAAGTGACCACCCCCTTTCAATCTATCTTGCTGTTTTAAAAATAGTGACTCTCCACTAAAACTTAACTTTTTAGACAAGTAAAACATAAGTTACCTACTTTCACATCTAACTCCTCTAGTGCACACTGCAGAGTTTGGGATAAACCATTTTTTTTTCATCTTACCTTTAAGCATCCCTGTAGCTAGCACTTGCTTTAAAACCTGCTGGAAATCAATAGGAAGTCTTAAACTGATACAAGCACACAACTCTCCCTGTTAATAAGGAGAAATTAATCGTAGGCACTAAACAGCCTATAATTGTAAAGTATCTTGCTAAGGTAAGGGAAAACAGCTATTGTACTTTACAAAAAAAAAAAAAAAAAAAAATCACCAAACCAGGCATGTCCAAGGGTTAGCTTCCGGTGATTTCTCCTGTCCACCTGATGAATCTGGGCATCCTGGGGAAATGCAGCAATTGCATCATGTACACAGACAAACCTCTTCTCCTACCACCCAACACTACAACCTCTGAGAGATGCACTTACATAGCTAAACTGGAAGCAAAGCTCTCTCTCCACCCAAGACTATGCTAGACAGTCAAGAGGAGAATGTTAACACCCGCACTACACCTCAAGCAACATATAGTCCTTCTAAACCCAAACCACCAACATCCACACATCGCAACACTAAACCCACATATGTGGAGGCCCCTAACAGTAACCTGCCCAAGCAACAAGAAGCTGAAACGCAAACAAACACCAATCACAACCAAAGTGTCACATATCTCACAACACCAGTGTGCCACCCGACAACAGCCCCTAAGGCACGACAACGTACCAAACACTTTCGTCATAGGTGACTCTATAGTCAGGCACACTGATGTCCCACTCACCAAGCTGAACAAGGAGAAAATTAGAGTCAGCTGCCTGTCAGGTGCCAGGATCCACCACATAACACATGCACTCAAGTCACTCCACAAGTACAAATATGACTCTGTCATTGTCTATGTTGGAGTGAATGACTTGAGACGTACCTCCCTGGACTACATGAAAAGAGACATGGAAGAGCTCTCAGATCATGTGGCCCAGGCAGGTATGACCCTAGCCCTGAGTAGCATTCTAGCTTCGCCCAGAATGATACCACAGTATAAGAACAAAATGATTGACTTCAACAATTGGCTAAGCTTCTGGTGTCATTCAAAGGGGATCCAGTATCTGTCTGTGACATGACTGACAGACCATGATGCTTTGCCCTTGGATTCAGGTTACTGGCTAAGGCTCTTGGCACCCCTATAGTGCCTTTTTTAGGCAAAGTTCAAAGGACAAAACTACCAGCGTAACAGGTACAAGCATGCAAAATCTGAAGATAATGCTACTCAATGCTAGAAGTCAAAACATCAAAATGCACTCTCTTGAGGCACTCCTAAAAATGGAGAACATCGATATCTGTGCAGTAACTGAGACCCGGTTCAAAGCTCCATAGAGCACCCCTGCAATACCAGGCTACAACTCTTACCACACTTTTCGTCCACCAAACCAGGACTGAAACACTAAAGGTGGAGGAGTGTCCATATTCACCAAGGATATTCACAACACCAGGCTAGTTGCCCAACACAATGCGTCTGAAATTCTCCAGGTGCAACTGACACTAGGTAAGACTGCAATCCAAATTGTAGCTTGCTACAGATCCCCCACCATGCCCCAAGATTCTCACTAAATCTTTCTAAACATACTAGAAAATATTAAGATACAACCAAACACCCTAATACTGGGTGATTTCAACTACCCTGCCATTAACTGGGAAAACTACTTGTGTACCAACACCTTTGCCCAACAGTTCTTGGAATTCATAGATTCCAGTGCCCTGGATCAACTAATCCTTAGTCCCACCAGGGGTTCCAATATCCTAGACCTGGTTATTACCAACATGGGAAATCGATGCTCCACACCTATGGTCACCCCCTCGTTGGTCAGGTCTGACCATAAGCTAATCAACCTTGACATCCACATCCCACCCCCTCCACCCAGTAAGGAAACCTCTGTAAAAAACTTCTCCAAAGCCAACTTCATGCTACTCAAGTTAGAAGTGACAAACTTCATGACACCCATGCAGACGGGAACAAAAAGTTTGACTGCTGTATCCTACACTAAGGTACTGTATGAGCACATCCACTCGTGCATGAATCGTGCCATCCCCAATTGAACCAAGATGCTCTCCTCCAAAAAAAGGAAGCCAATCTGGTGGTCCCTTGCCATAAACAAACTTTACAACAAAAGGAAGAAACTGTTGCAGAAAAGAGGAACATCCGAGGATGCAAAAACTTTCTTACCAGCCTCAGTAAGAAGCTGAGATCCCTCATAAAATCCTCCAAAGCTAGTTATGAAAATAAAATTGCAAAAGACTCCAAAGACAACCACAAGGCATTCTATAGCTATGTTAAGAATTTAAATGGCAATGCTCAGATCTGCTCCGAGCTACAACAGAATGGCATTAAATATACTGATCCCAAGGATATTGCCAATATCCTGGCAGATCGATTCAGTGCAAACTTCACCCCCCCCCTCTTACCCCCTAAAGGGCCCATTTTAATAGTGAAAGATTGCCAAATTCCAGTAAAAACGGCCACACAGGTAAAAAAACGCACTCTCCAAAGCTAAGAATACAGAACCCATGGGACCAGACGACATCCCAGGCTGTGTACTACATGAACTACAAAATGAACTGGCACCTCACCTAAGTGTCATATTTAATCATAGCCTCACCTCAGGCTTCGTGCCCACTGAGTGGTGCACAGCTACAGTTATCCCACTCCACAAGGGGGATCTACCTTGGATCCCGGGAACTACCGCCCCATCAGTCTGATGAGCCTGACCTGCAAGGCCATTGAATGTATTATCATGGAACTTATAAACAAAGGCATTGTCAACCTTCAAACACTGGACCCCATGCAGTTTGGGTTCATGAAGGGCCGATCTTGTATCCTGAACCTGATTGACTTCTTCAAATCAGTCTCCAGAGCCGTGGACAAGGGTAATGTGCTCCGCACAGCCTATATGGACCTCGCCAAGGCCTTCAACACCATCCCCCACTCTGGAATCATAGATAAACTTACTAAGCTGAGCATTAATCCCTACATCACTCAATGGGTTGCCAACTGGCTGACTGACAGAACCCACACTGTAAAGGTAGCTGACTCCAAATCCATCTCCAGGCAAGTGACAAGTGGAGTACCTCAGGGTTCAGTCCTGGGACCGCTCTTGTTTGGCATCTACGTCTCTGAATTACAGGCCAACACTAAGGGACTCAGCTAACAAAGTTAGCAGATGACTGCAAACTGGGAGCCATTATTGAATCCCCAAATGATGTGGATATTCTACAAAAGGGCCTTACAGAAACAGATGCTTGGTGCCAGAGCCATGGGCTCAAGCTCAATGCCTAGAAATGTATATTTATCCCCTTTGGGAAAAAAACATGTACCCGTGAATTACCACATAGTTGGCAGTACACTAAACACCGAAAGTGTGATAAGCGACTTAGGGACACAGGTGGACAGTGGTCCCACCTTCGATAACAACATTGCCACAACAGTCAGGAAATCCTTCTATGTGGCACCCCTCATTACTAAGGGCTTTTCATCCAGAAAAAAGGTCATTGTCCCATTGTACTCATCCCTCATTAGAACCATTATAGAATACAATGCCCCATTTGGTATGCACCTCTCAAGACATTTGCAACAACTGGAAAGGCCACAGAAATACCTCACTAAAAGAATCACAGGCCTAAAGCAGATGCCCTATGCTGACCATCTAAAAAAACTGCACCTATACTCTGTCGCATATCGTCTACTCAGAGACGATCTCTGCTTAACATACAAGGCCATGTCAAACCCAGAGCTGTTGGACATGCTACACTTAAAAAAAATCCCAATCCCTCAGAAACACACGCTCCAGGGATCTAAACCTGTTTCATCACAATGAACAAAACATGCTGGAGGGATAGGTTCCTGACCCAGATACTCCCCATACTCTGGAATAGACTGCCCATACATGTCAAGCAGAGCGCCTCTTTGGCCCTCTTCAAAAGGAACCTTGATAATTGGATGGGAGATAGGAAATTCACCCTGGGGATCACGTCAGTCACCCTGCTAGACAGATGTCCAGGGAAGTAAATACTGTGGGAAGAAATATCCAGGAAATTGTTATGGCTAGGCTTGTATAGGCCTTAGGGCCAATAGCCTAGTACCAACTATGAACCTAAAAGAAAATGTTATATTCGTGAGGAAATGGGGCATAATGCATAACAAATGTGAACCAAAATGCTATAAATATAACAACATTGGACATTTATGGATGGACAGCAAAAATGAAAATAAGAGTCAGGAAAAAGAAACAGAAAGAAGAAACTGAAGAGAGAAGACATTTTAGTAGTAATAGAAATAGAAAAAACAGATGAGAAAAATAATAAAGAGGACATACAAGAAGGTTTTGAAATAAATAAAGAAAACATAAATTGGGAGGTAGTTAAAGAAAAAAAGAATTCTGTTGATAAAAGGTAAAAGACAAAAAAAAGGAACATTTAAAGGTGTAAGTACAAAAGAAAAAAGAACGGACATGGATGAAGAATCTGTAAAGCTAATGACAGGAGGCTGGCATAATACTTAAGGTATTTGACTCAGAGACACAAGGAACAGTGTTTGAGTTTCACCTTTGGAAGGTAAACTGGCTAGGCTTAAAATGACCTAAAAAAGATAGCCTAACATGAACTTATGAAACCATAAATCCAAGGAAAAGGTAAAATGGAAAATTTAGAGTGCTTTCTGTACTGCAAATATGGTAAGAAGAATAGGAATTTTTGGAGTGGTGTAATACATGTGACATAGATATACTTATATTAGAAAACCTAAGATTTTTTTAACAAATGAAGAAAGATAAACAGAAAAACTATGGAGAAGAAAGATAATCTGGAATTTGGGAAATGAGAGATATTCTTGACTAGCTGTATTCTGTAGCAATAGAGTGAAGATATTTGATGTAATTTTAGCAAAAATAAGAAGACTGACCATTGTAGATTTAAAATGGCAAGAACAAGTATATAGAATTATAGCTTTTTATGCTTATACTAATTGTAACAAAAGGGAAAGCTCATTTCATTAGATTTCAGAATATGTAGTGATAAATATGAATATTATAATAACATGATACTTTAATTATGATTTAAGAGGCAAGCACAAAAAGAAAGGAAATGATATAAGAAAAATAATAGATGTTATAAGATGTGGTAAGTTAAAACTTTGGGACAGAAAATCATGCCCCAGGATTTAATAAACTCCATGTAGACACCATGTAGAGCCTACATGGAATGTATCCCTATACACGGCCACAGTTTCCCCTCTTCAGCACACCTTGCATATTAATGATGGCACACTGCCAAGGGAGAACATAGGAACAGGGATATTGAATCAGTGTAGGGAGATGTGTAGCAGCTACCCGTGATTGTGGATGCCAGGTTGGATGTTATGTACAGGGTGGGGCTCCCTGTAATGCACCCCACCACTGTTGAAATGCTGTGAATTGTATTAAATGTGTAATATATACGTGATTTTTTTTTTTTTATTATTTTCCTGCATGTTTGCATGGTGCAGAGCACAGCAATGTCAAGCCATGCTTACATATAGACAGATGATACCTGCTACACATCTAAAAATAGAAACCGGATGTAATCAATTATCATAATTAGGTGCTTCTTTACTTTTGTTGTAATTTTTTTTTTGCAATTGCCATTTGCACGGCACTAAGCAGCGTGCCACAGAGCTGAGCACCACTTATACATACAAAGCTGATACCTGTCAGACATATAAAAATAGAAACCGGATATAATTAATTATTTATTTATAGGTTTGTTTATGTATGTTTGTATGGTGCAGTGCTTAGCAATGCTAACATGTAGACTAATAGTATAGGTGAAGGTATACTAGTTTTCATAATATCTAAGTAGCTAAATGGGAAGACCTATGTCCTTACATGTAGTAGGTCCTGGGCTAAAGTTCATAGCAGGCAGAACATGTTTGTAATTTAATATACAATTCTTGTTTAATTTAATAATAAAATTGTGAAATATGGCACTGCTGCATTCTGCTAAGCTTTACTCAACCATCCTAAGCACTGCATAAAGATGCTAATGGCTACCAATGTTTGTGCTGTGCTAAGCTTCGTTAACACTACGGTTGTGCAAGTTTTCACTCTGCTCAGCTCTGCTTAGCTGGTTTGCACACTGCTAAGTGACGCAGTGTTTTTTTGAATGTTGCTCAATTATGTGCAAGGGCCAGAAAACAGCCTATAAGAAGCACAATAGGTGGGAATTTTGCACCATTCATTGGAGTTCAATCAACTGTTGATATGGCAGGAGGTGATGGTGAAGGTGTGCTCTTTCTTGTGCAGAAGTGGGGTATTCAGAAGTCCAGGTTCGTGGCTGGGCTCTTGGTAAAAAAAACATGAACCTAAGCTGCTGCAGAGCAGTTTCTAGGACCTGGAGTATAAGGCGGAGGTCTGGGACCAGTTGGCCAGGGAACTCACCAGTGTTACTGGCATCCCTCGCACAGGTGAGCAGTGTCACCACCATTATGATGACTGGAAGAGAAGAAAGAGGGGAACCTTGGACACCTGAGTCCAAGAAGCTAAAGCAGGGAATGCCCCAGAAATATGTAAGTAATTTTTCGTCTGTTTTACCAATATGCAAGCTGAATGTCTGCAAAACTAGTATGAATAATGGTGTGCGTCTCTCCCAACAGCTGCAGCTGAGAGGGCTCACAATGTCGAATCCCATGCTGGGAGTCTGGCCAGGTGGTTGTGCAGTGAGTGTGGTAAGTACGGATGTATTATGCTGTAGTGCATAAGCAAGAAAGACTAAAGCATTTACTGCAATAAAGTATACACAAGAAAAACTGTAGTGGAATAAATGGGCATGTACTACTGTAGTGTGATAAATGGGCCATTAGAGCTGTAGTATAATAAATAAACAATAACAACTGTAGTGCAATAAACAATCAACAATACCTATAACAGTAAGAAAAATGGTGTACAGCAGGACCGTGTTGTCATAACCATTGCAGTAGAGCTGTATGCATTGATTGTCTATGGTAAGGTTGCTGCAGTCAAGTGTAACACTGTAATAGCTGTAGAATGCAAAACTAATGGCCTGCAAACTGTATTGCTTAACTCGTAGTACTGCCCAAGGCTATCTCCAAGCCACTATCTGTCACATAATGGTCTCTGTTCCTCCTACTTCAGGTAATAAAGGTATATGGGTGAGGTATCCCACTCCATGTGCATATATTGTGTGTGGACTTCACAGATATTTCAAAGCAATAACTATAAAAAGTGTTCACCAGCATTGCTGATTCTAAAATAAAGCTGTTTTAATATATGCAGTACAGTTGCATTCCATGCATGTGTGTTCTACAGTCACTGCAGTCAGTTATAACACTGTAATAGTTCTAGAATGCAAGAAGAATGTCCTGTAACTTGTATTGCTCAGATCATAGTATGGTTCCAGGTTAGCTCTAGGCCAGTGTCAGTCACGCAGTAGTCAACAGTACTTCAGTAGCTGTTTGTTAAATGTTTTGTACACTGTACATTTTACACACACAGTCCTGGATTCAAATCCAGTGGTGTGCAGCACTAAATTTTCAGTATCAGTCACCTAATGCTCACATTTTCTCTCTCCCCAAGAACAAAAGGTATATGGGTGACATAGCCCATATTATGAGCAGATATTGTGTTTAGATTTCACAGCATTTTAAAATCAATAGCAAGAAAGGTTCACCAGCATTGCTGATTTATAAATATAAATCTGTTTACTTGCAGTTTGGCTGCATTCCTTGCATGTCTGCACTAAGTTACTGCAGTCAATTATTACATTATTTGCAGATGTCTCCTGCAGTCACAACTAGTGGGTTCTATCCCCATGCCTGCCAAACTAGGCCATGATGGCTGTCTAGTTTATGTACTGTACACAAACATGCCTCTCAAGTGTCACAATTTCTCGTAATGTAATTAAAACTGTCTAATCTGTCTGTCACAGGATTACTAGAGAAAGACTACATGGACTATATTACCAAATCTGCATACAGAACATCTTGGTAGTTATATCACAAGCTATATGTACGTGTCCCAAGCTATATGTATGTGTCTCAATTGCTTCTTCTTCACCTGATGTTAAAAGCATTTTTTGTCTTTTTTTTGCAAATTAAACTAGGCTGTGGTGTGCACATGTATTTCTCAGCTCACTAACCCCCACCACCACCCCCTTTCTTACACCGCACTGAGTATGCATTTCTCTCCCTAGTCTCTGCATCACTTTGGCACCTAACTAACTTCAGGAAAGTGTGCTAAAGGGTAATTAATACTTTGCTGCCTGTCTCCTCTCTTTTCTAAGCCAGGAGTTCACTTCATACATTATCAACATCTTTTACTCATCTAGTCTCTCCACTTTAAACACTGTTCTCCTCACTGATAAACTTAAGTGTGAGTCCCACTGATATTTTTTATTTTTTTTTTAATCATAGCAATCTTCTTCCCCTAGCTCTGTCAGCTCCATTCACCCTCACTTCACCCTGGTTCTCTCCGATTGTCTAGCCTTCCCCCATTCCCACCCACACCCACTTTCTTTGCATATATACTCTTACACACTACACCCCTTCCACCTGTCCAGCCAATCACCCTCTTTATTTAATCTAACACCTGCTTCACTCCTATAACCACTCCCAACTATGTCTCCTCCCTTACATTCTCACTACTCCCCCCTTCCGCCCTTTACTAACTCCTACTTTTCATTTCTAGTCATATCCTCTCTGCATTCTCTGCTTTCACTACTCTTATTCGCTGCATTCTTGACTCATCTATAACTTTTCCCTCTCCCTACCTACCATGCAGTCATGTGGCTGCTCTGTCTCTTCACCACCTTTTTCTTCTTCCTCCCTCTAACAACCTCTTACCATTCATCACTCTACTATCAATCCCCCTCACCTACTCTCCCCTATACCCTAACACTCATACTATCTCTTATCCACAATTAATCTCACCATCTGTCTTCTCTATTTCACCAACTGACCTCTTCAGAGTTCCTACTTGTCCTAACTTACCTCTCTCCTCTGGTTAGAAACCTAGATTTCCTACTATGCTGAACGTGCTCTCTTCTCTTCTCACTTTCTTCAACACTCTTCTTTTGGATGGAGACATCCACCCCAACCCAGGGTTCCACTTCTTCCCTGCACAATATCGTTACGCATACCCCTCCCTCTCACCTACCCCTTCCTACCAGTAATTCCCCTACCAAATCTCTAAAAATCTCTCTAAATATTCATAGTATTGTAAATAAAGTAACAGACCTTCACTCCTGGATATCTAACACATCTCCTCACATTCTTGCCATATTAGAAACTTAGCTGAAACCTCACATCCTTAACACAGAAATCCTACCTCCAGGTTATAACATCTTTTGCTCAGATAGAACCAATAAACGGGGAGGAGGGGTTGCTATCCTTTACTCTGAGCTACTTAACCTGTCCCCTCTCTCCATCTCTCTTCCCTGCTTCTCACCTGCTGAAATACTCATTGTAAATTGTCACTTCAACCCTCACAAAAAATTTGCCATAGTTTCTATATACATTCCCTCTGTCAATAATACTCCCATCCTAGAGAACTTCCTGTCCTGGATCAGTCACCATATCTCTTATGAAACCATCATACTTGGAGACACTAATATAGACTGGACTAAACTGTTATCCCTACCCATAGTCTTAACCTTCATGGTTTTCACCAATACATCTCCATCCCTACTAGAATAAACAAAAATTCCCCATCCAAACCCATCCTTAACTGGACCCTTACTTCAGTTCCTCACCTCTATCATAATCCCGGTATACTTCCCAGCTTATTGAGTGACCACTCTCCAACCTTCATACACAGATTCACACAGCACTCACCTAAAGATCCTACTTACAGGGTGTGCCAAAACCTTACCCACTTCGACCCAGACACCTTTAACTCCAAACTATCTGGATTTAATTGGTCCTTCCTCTATCACCTCCCTCTCAATGAGGCAGTAAAATTCCTTTAATAAGATTTTCCTTGACACACTTGATTTTGTTGTTCCGTCCAGAAAAATCAGAATCAAATCCAACTATGCCCCCTGGCTAACAAAACAAACCCGCTCAAAAATGCACAAAATATTCTTCCTGGAAAGCCTGGGTTAAAAACAAATCCCATCTCTTACTGCAGACATACAGAGAGCTCAGGAACCTGGCTGACAAACTTGTCAACAAAGACAAGAGGGCTTTTTTTACTGTAACCAAAGTAGCCCACACAAATATCCACAAAAATTCTAGACCACCATTAACAACCTACTCCAGTGAAGTAACCCCACTACCTCAACCCCTTTCAAAACAACACTGCTTCTGAAACTGGCTCCCTCCTTAACAACTATTTCATAGAAACTACTCAAAACCTCACACTTAATACACAAATAGTATGTCTCACTCAGCACCTCCACTACCCCATAACAAAACTCTCCTCAGTGCTTTTTCTTTCCAACCAGTCCCAATTACTACAATTAAATCTCTCCTTAACAAACTTAAACCCTGCTCTCTCTCAGCAGACCAACTACCCCCTCATTAACTAAAAATAGCTGCACAATCCATCGCCTACCCTGTCTCTATTCTTATTAACTGTTCCATCTCAGAAGTCCTGGTCTCTGACATTTGGAAATCCTTCAATACTATCGCTCTTCTCAAAGGCAGCAACTCTACCGATCCCTCTAACTTTAGATCAACTGCTATCCTATCCCCCTATCCAAAATCTTGAAAAAGTACATCCATGTTCAGTTACTCAAACATCTTCTCGATAATAATCTTCTCACTCCTACACAACATGGCTTTAGGCCCCACCATAGTACTTCTACTGCATTACTGTCATTTACTCAAATAATAGCTGAAGCCAGTGACAATAACATCCTTGTCACCAGTCTTTTCCTCACTCTTTCAAAGGCCTTTGATATTGTATCTCATTCTAAACTTCTAACTAAACTCTCAGACCTACATCTCTCTACCTCCTCCATCAGCTGGTTCTCTAGCTATCTCTCCGGCAGGCAGCAATCTGTCCACTGGCAAACTGTCCTCTCTCCATTCCTCCCTGTTAATACTGGAGTTCCCCAAAGGATCAATTCTGGGCCCCCTCCTGTTTAATATATTTACTAATAAACTTCACTCTGCTACTACCCTCTCTATACTTCTACAGTACACTGAAACCTCCACCCTCATTACCTCTCCCCACAACATCCCTGATCTACTAGCTCTCACTCAACAAACCTCTTCCTCTGTCAATACCTGGCTCTCTGATAACCAACTCATATTAAATCCAAAAAAAAAAAAAAAAAAACTCTTTCTATTCATCCCTAAAACACTTGTTCAGCACAGAGCCTCTTTCTCTAGATCCTCTCTCAAAAATACCATTATCAAACCTAAACCCCATACTAAACTATATGGAGTTATCATTCACAATGAATTAAAATTTGATATTCATATTCAACAAAGTATAAAAAAGACCCACCAGAAACTTGGACTTCTCTTTCATAATAAAACATTTCTGTCACATTCCTCCAAACTCTCCCTCACTCTGGCCCTACTCCTACCCTGCCCCTGTTCTTACTCATATTCAAACATCTTTTATCACTAAACTAGAGCAAACCTATAACACAATTATCAGATTTGCTGCCAACCTTCCTTACAAATCTCACCACTGTTTTGCCCTTAAGTCACTCCAATGGCCAGAATTCTCCAAGCAGCTACTTATATCCCAGCTACATATTGCACACACTACCCTATATGAACCCTCATCCTGTCCGTCCATCTCCAAATTAGCCTCCTTCTATAACCCCCTCTTCACCTCCATACTGCCAGTAAACAACTCCTTCAGTTATACAAACCCAACAAAAACATTGGTAAGACCCTTTACAATTACTCTGTAGCCCATGTCTGGAACTCACTCCCTCTCAGCATAAGAAGCATTCAGCATAAATACCTGTTTAAGAAAGAACTTAAGCTTTTTCTCCTGAAGACTTGGTCATGCTCTTCTCAGACCGCCAATTGAACTAGTCTCCTCTCTTCTCATCAGATCTGCTTTTCCCTACCAACTCTGATTCCTTCTTGTACTTGCTCTACAAACTGTATTCATACTTTACTCAGTGTGATATTATGTAAACCTTTTAATTGTTATTTGGCCTATGCTATATACTGTTGTTCTCAAATTTTGGAAATTGGACTTGTTAACTGTTATCTTACCTATGCATTGTACAGCTGTGCACACATTTTTGACTTGTACTATATTTCCGTGAAGCTACTTTAATACTTTGTAAATATCATAATTACTTGTATTATTTATGTTGCTTTTCTCCTCGGGTCTCCACTGAAAATGGGATCCTGGCTTGGCTGAACTAACCCAGTTAACAAATGTCAATAAATAAATATTTTAAGTCCACATAATGTGAAACTATGCTCTGTAGTTGTGTACCTGCGTTTGTCATTGCTTGGCCCATACTGACCCATGCTAACAGCTTGAGAGGTATGTACTTGCTACATCAGCTACAGGAGAATTGTAGTCACTGTACCAACACTGACACGCCACACATGTAGAGTAGTTATTATCAGTGTTTTCAGGGATATAATCTGCAATGCCCTAATGTAATGCTTTTCTCTCTCTCCCCACCCCTTATCTTCGTTTATTTATTATTGTTATTTATTATTATGTTTTAATATTAACATATGTTGTTAAACTAACTATATTTTTACAAAATGTGATGTAATATTGTTATGTGCTGCTATGGTTCACTATTTACATACTTTGTTAAACTATTTTGTTGCCCTATGCATTATTGTGATTCACTATTAACACACAATTTTGTTGCCCTTATGGCTTATTTCTTACTAGCATGCTGTTACCATACTGACTGTTATGTTATGTACTGCTGTGTTACGCAAACTATACATTAATATGAATTTGCATGAATTAAAATGATGTTCTGTTCTGTTAAAACTAACATTGGTTTGGTTATTACTAACCTTAACCTACTGCTACACCTCTATCACCACAGCATGGCAAGGTAGGCTGGTTCTGGCTAATCCTCCTACCTTGCCTCAACTGTCCATGGCACCGGATCCCAGCACATCTGGGATCCATACCAGTGGTGCCCTGTCTGCTGCCCCTGCAGTACCTGTGGCATCTGGTAGTGCTGCCCCACAGGACAGGGCCCAGCCCCCCTCTGGGAGCAGTGATGGAGGTGGTGTCACCCAGGATGAGCTGCCAGTCTTGGTGCACAGGATAGTTTACCATGGGTTTGACTGCCACCTGTGCTGGATTGAGGGCATGCTGGCCAACCTGTTGGGGCAGCCTCACCCCACTGCCCAACCTCCAGCACTGCCACTCTCGGGGAAGTGAAGGAGCATTGCCAACAGTCCCATGGGTGGGGATGTGAGTCATGCTGCTGCCATCTGGAGGCACATGGGACTTGAATTCTACAACACCCTCTGTATCCAAGGTGTTCATCCCACTCATGTGTCACACAGCACCCGTCTGCTGTCTTGTCTGTCTGCAAATGCATCCTCACCTACCCAACTTACCTCCCCCACACAAACCTATCTCCCTTTCCCAACATTCTATACATACCTTAAAAAAATGGGCACCTGCCCCCCCCAAAAAAAATCAGCCCATACAAAGCTCTCTATTTTACCCACATGTCCATTGGACACAAGTAATTTGGTCCAATTGGCTTGAAAACACAGTTATGTTGTCCTCACCCCTCTCTCTCTCTTGGTAAGAGTTCAAATCCATGTACATATTCTGTCAAAGTGCACAGTTATTGCTGTACAAGAAATTGATAGCTATGGTTCTTTCCTACACCCTTCCTGCACATCCCTATCTGTCTTCTAATATGTTTTTCCCCTACTTACACCCCATTTCATCACTTTCCTCTCTCCCCATTTTTCTTTTCTTTATATTTTTTTAGCTCAACAGCTGCTCAGCATGTCACTTCGCTAAGCTCAGCTAAATAGAGCTATATTGAGTATATATGTCCTTAAAATTCTATTACACATTTGCAAAATAAACACCTGTCCCATGTTTCTTAGCCAAGACCATCACACCTGCAGACCAGTGCATTAACCTGCCACACCACATAACTCTTACTTAAGATAGGTGCTTTAAAAAAAACATAGTAATTGCCAGTTACAGTCATTAAGTGGGTTTCAGCAGAGCTGCACACTGTGCCGTGCCGCTCAAACTTGAATAAACCTTAATGGAAAACATAGGAGTGTTCCTGGGACTCTGGTGCAATAGTACACCACTACAAAGCCAAAGACATAATAACTGATGTAAGTGAGGCTTCTGATAGTAGGTACATGTGCCCTTTTATCAGCAATATGTAGAAAGACACCTACTAAGGCATTAATGGCAAAATACATGTGCAAGTGGGACCATGGTGCAGAAATATATCCATATAAAGCCTTGCACATACTGATGGATGTAGAACATGATGGTCACAGCCTGTAGTTGTACACATATGTCTTGCAAATACACTTACTGCAGCAGTTACTCAGTAGCTCAGCCTGTTAAATGCCTAATAAAATGTACATTTTTGCCACACACAGTCCTGGGTTCAAATGCAGTGGTGTGTAGCATTACATTTTCAGTATTGTGAATCCAGCAATTAATGACAGAGTCATGCACTCTTTATCCATACAATGCATGTGAAATAAATTGGCTGCTTTTAACTGATGGAAGTCACAGGCCTGCACGTAGGAACACACCATGTATTCCTACTGCAGTAGCTGTCATGGCACACACAGGAATACCTGACTATTGCTACTATCTCAGTTGTATCCACACACTTTGTTTAATTGCACACTGTGAATTATGACATGTGTGAGCAAGCAGTGGTTAGATCCACACATTTTGGCCTTGCTGTATCTGTACATAGTGTACGTCTACATATGTGATCCTGTAATGTACTCCCCTTTTGCTGTCTTTCAGGAATTATGTACTGTAGACACCATGCAACCTTCTCGGATGTGGAGAATAAAATTATACTGCAAGCACTAAAGCAACATTATCACATCCCACTATCCAGTGGAGACAAGCAGGGAACAGAGGGCTGCATTGTGGGCAGACCTTGTCCGTGATGTGAATGGCAAGGGCCAGCAGGGCAGGACATATGAGCAGGTTTGACACCAGGGAACCAACATGATAAATGCTGCACGACAAAGGGCAGCAGATGTAGCCAGGGATTGTGCTGTCACTGGTGAAGGGCCTGCAGTGGAACAGGAAGTCAAACAAAACGCTCTGCCAGTACGGCAATGCAGGGTCGAACCAACAAGTATACAAGAACCAATGACCAGCATATAGGTATAAAAGGCCATAAATCCAATACAAATAGAAGTATATTTATTCCTCAGACTGGTTTAGGCTTACCAGCCTTCTTTAGTGAATCATAAATATACAAACAACATGACTTGACCTGCTTAAATATCCCCCCCCCCCCAAAAAAAAAAAAAAAAAGTGACAAACATAGTCCAGCCCATAATTAAAGGGCAAAAAACCCACTAAGTGTAAGAATAAATCCAAATACATAAACCTACATACAGTTGGTGACACCCATACAAAACATCCAAATGAATATAATACAAACAACAAATAAAAAACACAATATAAAAAATACACTATGAAAATATACTAGCTGTGACTTTATAAATGATCATAAAGTCCAGGGGGAAACAGACCCCCCAAATTAATGATCCAATATTTCTCCTTTCTATTGAGAACAGTATGCCAACCCTGTCTGTTGCTCTGATCCCCAATAATTCTATCTATGATCATAAAGTGAAATTCAGCATCAGCATGTTTAACAGTATGGCGATAAAGTGCATTAGTTTCCTGTCTATTGCTTATATCACTTCTGTGTTCAGACATACGTATCCTCAATGTTCTGGAGGTCTGGCCGACATAAAATGCCAAACATTTGCACGTTGTTAAATAAACAATCCAACTTGTGCTGCAGTTGCCAAAAAATTTTAGGTCATAAATCCTACTGTTATTTTTACTAGTAAACTGTTTAAGTTTACTAACAAATCGGCAAGAAATGCAATGTCCACATGGAAAGGTACCTAACAGTCGGTCACCTGACACCATCAGTTGTTTATACACAGCACCACCACTCTCAGTATGTTTGAAATGTGATAGATGGGATCCCACAGTTTTACCCCTTCTAAAAGAGAACTGACATCTATTGCCTAAATGAGCTCAAAGCTCATGGTTAGCCAATAAAATGTTCCAATGTATATCAGTAACATTTCTGACAATATTGCTATTACGCCCATATGTAGTCACAAACCTGACTGTCCCTGGTCTGGGTATTGGCAGTGTGTCGATATTCCAACAATGAGTCCCTGTCCTGGCCACTAGCCCAATTACTGGCTAATGAGATATCAATATTCCAACACCCCCTATTTCTGAACCTCTGACACAAATCCACTTTGGATGACTCAAAGTTCTCCACCAAAGAGCTGATTCTCTTAATGCGTAGACACTGGGATTTAGGAATATTACGGATGGTGTATTGGTCATAACATGTTTGGAGAGTGCATTAGAAGTGTCATTTTTCCCTATAGCATATAAATTATCATAAATTATTTTTTTTAAATTTAAAAAAAAGAATTTATGATCATGTTAGTAAATATGGGGGCAGTCATGAATTTAGATTTGCCATACTGGATAAGTTAAAAGTGAATAGTAGAGGTGGAAATACCAAAGCCATCTTAGGAGAAAAGGAAGTGAGATGGCAAATTTTGACAGATGCTTCCACTACACCAGGTTTGAATGATTACATTACAATTAAACCAATGTTACAGAAATACATGTAAATAAGGATATTTTATTGTCTTTCAAAAAATCTTTTTAAAAAAATCTTTTAAAAAATTTTTTTTTTAAATTTTAATAGTGTCCACTTTAGATACCAGAGCCTATCTTGCAACAATAGTCAGTTTTTTATATTTCATTAGTTACTATACATGTATTCATTTGGTATATTTTATGTATTTAAGCATAAAGTAGATCATGAATTTTTGCACATTTGTGTATATTTATTTTATATACATAGCAAGAAATAGATGGTCAAACTTTAAGTCATATGAGCATATTTAGAAGCAATATGTAACATGAATGAAGAAAGTATTACTATTATGATAGTGTTTTTTAAACAGTATGTTTAAGGAAGATCAGTAAGAATTGTTGGCAAGTCATTGCTTTAGGAATAATAATGGTCTTTGACAAGTGTTTTAACCTGACTCTATATGGTGTATGTCTTTTTAATAAAAGAATGTTTAAGATCATAAAATTGGGTGAATTTGGTGCCAAAAAGTGTATAAATTGGGTTAATCAATCAATTAAGGTTATTCTGAAGAAGTCCACATTGAAGTGGAATAAAGCGCTCAATCAAATGTTTTAAAGAAGATCTGTTTTTTTGTTTCTTATTTCTTATTAAACCGGTAGTATTATTGTTTGCTGGACTTGTGCTTTCTGCTAGCATATCCACACAATAGCGTTTAGCTGTTTTTTGATTCCTGGTTGTTTCCACGGTATTTTTTTGGGATTTGTATTCTGTGAAAACATGGATACCCTAGAGGATGGCGCTACCAACAAACGTACACCAGAAGCTGATGGTGACTTGCAGAAACTTTGTTTGGAGGTATCATCATTAAAAGGCGAAGTTACACGCCTTTTGGAACTTATGACCCAAACTGAGCCGAAGCGGCCAGTTATTTTTATTCAGAATAGAGCATCTAACCAGTCATTAAGCAGTGACTTTGAAGCGGAGCTTCCCAATGCTCAGGTTATACAGACTGGCGTTTCTTCAGGGTTAAAGACAGTGGATTTATAATAGACTGGAATGGAAAACAGTCAGTTTTCTAAGAGGGACTTCACTTTTGACTTTTCCCTTTACAATTTTGACGATGAAGCTCGACGTATAGAAACTAAACCAAAACGGAATATGGCAGCTCGTACATATTCTACAGCTGTGCAAAATGTAACAACAGAAGGAAAAGGTACTGTAAGACACAGCTCTAGTCGTAGAGCTTATGTTGATAATGCTCAAAAGGTTAATAACAATGTGGGACATAATCATGTCAATTTGGACAATTTTTTTACAAAAAGAAGTCTGCCTTGATAATGTTAGTCAGGCAAAGGGACTAGATAGCATTGCTGGGGATACCACTATGAGTTCCTTAAAAGATTTAATTTATGCTTTTGGAAAGGTGTTAAATATGATTAAAGGCATAAAAATTGGCAATGCTTACCTTAATAAATGTATAACAATGAAAATAGTCCCTAAGGGACTTCATTTTTTTTTAAATGCCAATGGGAGTATGGTTACATGATGAAGTGTGTGGGGAATGTGATGCTCTTTTTAATAGTTTTGGTTTTGAATATATGAAATTATTGATTAAAAAGAATGACGAGAAACTATGTAACTTGATTGAGAAAGTGGAGAAAATGAATAAGGCTATACTTAATGATTTATTGTTTGACTAATGGGAAAAATTATATTTTAAGCAATATGAGACAGCTGACAAGAAGGCGCAGGACATTCTTTTAAAGAAAACTAAAAAAATTAACAGGGACATCTTAGATTATAAAACTAACAGGGTATATTTATGGAAGAATAAAAATAATGGACATGAAGATGGGAAATTTGAGAATAGTGTACAATGGTACAACAAGTATAATCTGAAGGAATGACATGAGGGAGAGAAAGGACATTTTTATGGAGAATGGGGGTACATCCAAGGAGGGAATTGGAGAAAGAATTGGAAAGGAAGGTGGAATTGACAGGGATGGAGTCAGAGGAATCCCAATTACCAGAACCATCAGAACTGGGGGGGGGGGTATGAGATAGAGGGTGAAGTATTAGTAAATATTGTACAAGATGAAAATGAAGGTACACATGCACTGGAGATGAATACAAATGAAATAATTTTTAGTAAGGACAATTTTAACATTTACAATTACACTAGTACACAGGTGAGTGATGAATATTTCCAATTATTTTCGAAAGGTATGAAGTATATACCTAAAAGGAAATTTAATTTGGTAGACAGCCTAAGTGAGATAAAAATGTTTCTCAGGAAAATCAACTTAGCTATACAGTTCTGAAGCAAACCAGTTAGAATGGGAAAAGACGTGTTAAAGAAAAAAAGCACATATATACTCCCTATGCATCCAAATGTGGCTATTTATGAAAACGTAGTAGCAAAAGAGATTTATAGTTTACACAATGAAATAAGATATACAAAATTGAGTAATAATTTATCTAAAGAAGAGAGAAATTTAGTACAAAGGCTTAAGGAAGATAAAAGGCTCAGAATTATGAAGCCAGATAATGGAGGGGGTGTAGTTATATATAGCACGGAAGAATATAACAATAAAATGTATCAAATTTAACAGGAATCAGGTAATTATACTACAGTGTCCATCAATGAAATCAACATTGGACATAAACGTATAGATATGTTTTTGGAGGAATTTTTATTAGATGGACGTATTACAAATGATACTTTTAAGTTTATGAGTGTAGAACATCCTATACTGGTGACCATAATAGGTGTATCTAAGATACACAAAAACATTTTAGATCCAATATTTCGTCCCATTATATCAGGGAGTCATTCAAAAACTTTTCCATTAGGAACAGCTATAGATAGGTGGCTTAAACACATTTATAGTAATGTACCACATTTAATCAAGGACTCTTGGGCCTTGTTGGGAAATTTAACAGCTGATTTATGGAAAAGGGATATAGTCTATATAACGATTAATGTAATAGACTTATTTTCAAGTATTCCAAAACAACAAGGGTTGGAAAGTTTTTGTAACAGTATGCAACAATACTCTAACTTGAAATGGGATCAAATTAGTTTAATAATGGAACTTATGTTCATTGTTCTCGAGCATAATTATATATACTTTGAAGGAGAGTATTATAAGCAAACTAAAGGGGTAGCAATGGGGGCTGCTTGCACCGTGATATTTGCAAACCTAGTCATGCTGGATTGGGAAAATGAAAAAGTTTTCAAAAGTGATATTTATAAGTATATTAGATATTACTCAAGATTTTTGGACAACATCTTTATTTTATGGGATGGACCAGAAAATATTATTAGTTCTTTTATTGACTATCGTAACAGTATGAGTGACTATTTAAAATTCACCTACAATAGCAGTACTGAGGGAATAGCATATTTAGATACATATATATCCAGTGCAAGTAATGGATTTAAATCTCGTATTTATAGAAAGAAAACTTTTTCCAATAATTATTTAGAATTCTCCAGTAATCACCCATATAAAACTAAAAAAAGTATATTCAAAGGACAATGCATACGTGCATCTAGAATGACATCAGAATATTTGGAGATGTTAGACAAAATAGATTTCATGAAGGAGTTATTTAGAGCTAGAGGTTACCCTGAAAAATTATTAAATGATGCAAAGATGTATGTAATAAATGAATGGGGGGAAAAATATGCACCTGTTCTAAGCAATCAGTCCCTGAATCAGTTTAAGATAGATGACAATGCAACAGGAATATATAGTAGAGCATGTATACTTGAATACACGCCTCAGGCAAAACAAGTGAAAAGTATATTAAGTAGACATTGGAACATTCTCACAGCAGATAGCGAAATTAAAGAAATAGTAGGAGTGACACCTTTATTTGTTTTTAAAATGGGAACTAACATCAAATTGATTTTAGAAAGGAATATTATTACAAATGAAAAAAATATACAGAGAAAGGGAACGAAAAAATGTGGAAGCTGTGGACAATGTAAAGTCATACTGGAAGGAGGAGAGATTCACTTAGACAATATTAATAAGACTAAAATAGTGTTACAGCATAGCAATTGTAATACTAGTAATATTGTATACATCGCAAAATGCATGACATGTCCTAGTTTTTATATAGGGACGACGGAGAGAAATTAGAAAAAAAAGAATTTATGATCATTTATATGCTATAAGGAAAAAAGACACTACTAATGCACTCTCCAGACATGTTAGTAAATATGGGGGCAGTCATGAATTTAGATTTGCCATACTGGATAAGTTAAAAGTGAATAGTAGAGGTGGAAATACCAAAGCCATCTTAGGAGAAAAGGAAGTGAGATGGCAAATTTTGACAGATGCTTCCACTACACCAGGTTTGAATGATTACATTACAATTAAACCAATGTTACAGAAATACATGTAAATAAGGATATTTTATTGTCTTTCAAAAAATCTTTTTAAAAAAATCTTTTAAAAATTTTTTTTTTTAAATTATAATAGTGTCCACTTTAGATACCAGAGCCTATCTTGCAACAATAGTCAGTTTTTATTTCATTAGTTACTATACGTGTATTTATTTGGCATATTTTATATATTTTATGTATTTAAGCATATAGTAGATCATACATTTTTGCACATTTGTGTATATTTATTTTATATACATAGCAATAAACAGATGGTCAAACTTTAAGTCATTTGAGCATATTTAGAAGCAATATGTAACATGAATGAACAAAGCATTAATATTATGATAATGTTTTTTAAACAGTCCCCCGGATTCATGAAGCTCGGCGCAAGGCCGGTGTAAGGCTTGCGCCGGCCGTGCAGCGTATATATGGAGTAGTAGCGCCATATGCATATTAATGAAGGCGTGCAGTCACCACAGCCACGTGCATAGGAAACGTGCGCGAGTGCATGGGGTGTACCGAAATTGCGGAGGGAGGCGTGTCAATGTCGGTTGTCGATGAGCAACCTAAACTGCTGAATAGTAAAGTCCGCCTGCAGTAATACTCGCACCTATCAGTGTCCGTGGAGACTGAAACATATACAAAGCATGCAAGATAGTCCCTGTGAACAGAAAATGAAGAAGCAAACACAAAAGCACGATAGGGAATAACAGGTCCCTACCCTTGAACAAATGACAGAAAAACAGCGTGCCTGTGGTCCAACGTAGTGTTTATAGCTATACCATGTGGAAGTGAAACATATCATATGCTAGGGCGCTGCCAGGAGGTACGTCCAGCCCAATGGAGAGGGTCACCAGCTGACCCATAATGAGAGGGAGGGTACATAGCTGTGCAGATGTGTCCATAACAAAATACACGAGGAGAAAAGTAGATATATGTAGTGACTGTCATGTCCGAATCATATCCCACAAGGGATGTAATAGTCACATACAAAAGGTATATGTCTGTATCCCACATAACAAATGTGATAGGGAATAGAATACACATGTAAACGAATCAGGATAATAGAAACAGCTACAACAATAAGGACACATGTAGGCCGAAAGGAACAGTATGACCCGTACCATCGACTAAGAATACCACCTGTCCCACTTTGCGAGCGACAGTACCGCTGCGGCCAGATGTGTCCTGACACAAGCATGTAAACATGGCAAATGTGCAGAGATTATAGGACATAATTATCCTTCAAACGTCATGTAATAGTGGCATTAAACAGTTGTTCTCCACACGTATATTACATAAATGTCATAAGAAAAAGAATAAGCCACTGAAATGCTACAAGACTAAAGCTTAGATATAGGCAAGAGTTGTAAGTTCTATCTGCCGAACTGACCGTGGGTATGTGTCGGAGTGGAAAATGTGCTGTGTCGACCGCAAATGTTACATTGCGGCCAATTGAAAAGGTGGAAACAGTACCGTAGACTGTGGGGAGGCATTGTCCACAACAGTCGGATATGTGGAAGGAATAGCATGGACACCGGAAAAGGTGCCATCCCCCCAATGAGTACAACAGGTGTGCAAATCCCGGGAGTCATCGGCAGAAGCCAAACTAGTATGTGACACAGCCGAACGGGTAGTACCCGGGTATACCAACTAAGTAACGAAAGTGAAGTATGGGCTGTACCTATGTGTGTGAGGTATAGCATGTGGGAAGAAAACATGGCAGGGTAGTCCACACAACCATAAAGGTACCTGACACCTGTAGGGCAGTCAATGTGCTACTCTGGCCGTGTCATGGCCCAACAACAAAAGTAGTGAGCTATCGGATGTGAGTAATTTGCATGTGAGGGGTGAATGGGTAATGGTAAAACCCGCAAAGGCGACACTGTGTCATATGCAGAAAAGGTGAACCAGAGGTATAGGAGGGGGCAGCGTGTGAAGTGGACATAAACACTCTGGGTACACATGCGTCTGATTACTTGGTTTCGGGCACGTTTTCATCCTCGTACACATGCGCTTTTGGGCACCATGTGTGCTCTCAGCTAAACGATTCTATACCTTCCTCCCCACCCCTGTCCTGCAGCTTTGCTTAGCAACGGACAGGCCAGATTTGCATTGCTCCAATGTGCTTACTGCTACGGTGGCACACCCCTCTGCTGATGTCATGTATCTCCTCTGAGCCACTCCTCATTGTTATACCGCTGCGCCGTATGGTACAACCTTCATCTGGCGGGACATTTGCGATTCAGTATTATCTGCCTCATTTGCATGGCATTGACTACTAATTCATAGTTACCACGTTGAACACTATCACAGGCCCTTAGCAACCCTTGCACCTTGATTGTGGTGTGCCATGCCTACCATTGTGTATTATGCTGTAAACCTGATTTCTATTACGTTGTTGACATTTTTATATTTTTTCTTTATGTTACAGCTTCCGCACACATGCCCTGCGGTTGTGCTGTGCGTTACTGTGGACATGACATTAAATGTTGTTATTTATGTGTTGTGCATCTTTTCTTATGCCATTGGCTGTGTATTTCACCATTGGCATATGTTAACGTTGTGATACCTGGGTCTGGCCCTCTTCCATAGCTCCGATGTTCTGTTTGGGAAAATGTAAACCGTGTTTTTTGGTTTACATTTCCGTGGGCTTACGCTACGCCTGCACCACTTCATGAAAAACTATATGCCTTCATTTGCATGGTGCGACATTGCACATGGGGTGATTAGCATACCTAAGCCGGGGGCTGCGCAGTTCTGGCGTACGCCAGTAGTGCACGTGGAATTGGATCGTACCTGAATCGCTCGACAGCCATATTTGGCATTATACCGCCTACGCTATGCCTGCACCTGGCGCAAGCTTCATGAATCCCGGGGAGTATGTTTAAGGAAGATCAGTAAGAATTGTTGGCAAATCATTGCTTTAGGAATAATAATGCACTTTGACAATTTTTTTAACTTAACTCCATATGGTGTATGTCTTTTTAATGAAAGAATGTTTAAGAACATAAAATTGGGTGAATTTGGCACCAAAAAGTGTATAAATTGGGTTAATCAATCAATTAAGGTTATTCTGAAGAAGTCCATATTGAAGTGGATGAAAGCGCTTAATCAAATGTTTTAAAGAAGATCTGCTTTTTTGTTTCTTATTTCTTATTAAACTGGTAGTATTATTGTTTGCTGGACTTGTGCTTTCTGCTAGCGTATCCACACAATAGCGTTTAGCTGTTTTTTGATTCCTGGTTGTTTCCACACTATTTTTTTGGGATTTGCATCTTGCAATATGGCTACAGATAAAGGAAAACAAGAAATATATAAAAACAGGCAAAGGAATAAAAAGGATAAATGAGAAAGCATGGAATGAAGAAGGAAATAGATTAGTAATGCAATAATGGAAAGATCATATTACTATGAGAATATTTTATAAAAAGTGATCTGAATGGTAGATGATATTCAAGGAAAATGTAAAAAAAATGTTTTTTTACAGTGGCAATATAATGTGAGAAATGTAGAGAAAGAAAATATAAAAGAACATATAACGATGCATCGGAAGATTTAGAACATAATGACAGAAACTGCTAGCCACCCAGTGGTGTAAATCTTGGCTCTAGATGACTGCCACTGCTGAAGGGATACTACGACCCCATGAGAAAAAATAGGAAAAAGGGGTTTTGGATGGATGGATGGACAGAAAGTATTTTGACCATGAAAAAGAACTATATGAAATAAATCAAGAAAAAAATACAAGAACTGTTATATAAGCAACTATTGTTTTTACACTGAAAAAGAGAAGCATCAAGTTAGTCAAACAGATTAGTAAAGGAATGCGGTAATGAGAGAAGTAAAAATGTAAAAGGAGAAACAGAAAGAACTCAGGAAAAGATTATGAATAGGGCAGTACAATATGTACAAGGAATGTTGAAAGAAAAAAATGTAGTGAAAAATTACGGACAGTAAAAAGTTAACAGAAAAAGAGAATAAAGAGTTTGAAAAGGAGATTTCTTTAAATGAGCTAGATAAAGTATTAGAACAATTAACTATAGATTTTGCTGTAGGACCAGATGGAACTGGGTGTGAAATGTACAAAAATTTATGGAACTGGAAAAATAAATATTTTTAAAGAGTTTGACGGAATGGTTAAAGGAAGGTTTTATGTATAAAGAATTATGTAGTGGAATAATTAAATTCATACTGAAGAAGGAAGATAGAAGACAAAAATTGAAGACCAATAGTATGGAATGATAATGATTGCAAGATCTTCATGAAAACAATATAAAAGAAATTTGAAACTAAAATAGAAAACATGGAAGATAGTATATATAGTATATTAGGGAAGGGTTGTCAAAAATTATTAATGATAGTTAAAGAAAAAAGAAGTTATGTACTCACCATAACGTTCCATCTGAGTAGTTATACTTTATTTTTTCTGCAACCTGTAGGTATATGGATCCTTATCAGATCCGAGCCAGCAACTTTTTTTCTAGCATCTGCGCCAAGCTCCAAACTCCTCCCCTTACCCATAATGCCCTACCATCTCCTATATTCCCTTAGATTGAGTTTGCTGCAATTACAAACATAAGCAACTCAGCCCAATGAACCAAACCTGAAAAGACAGGACAAGATCCGGGGGACAGAGGGAGGGAATGTTGTATTGTATTGAACTGTAAGGACAATCTTCCCCTGATTGCCTCCAGAGTAGGACAGTCAGGCAACCCCTCAGGGGTGCTGACCAGGTCTATCAGAAAAAGGTTCCCTAGACCCAAAATTCCTGGGACCCCCTCTACCTCTGGGTTGGCATTGATCCTGTCCCCCTCTACCTCTGGGGGAATAGTTGTCCTCAGAATCCCGGGAAAACTGAGATTTTTGGAACCACATCTTCTTCTGCCCTCTTTGATTCATGGCAGGGAAAGTCTTCCTGTCCTTTTCGTTCTGGACAAGTGTGTCACGTACTGTCTTCCCAAAAAGTGAAGAACCGTCATAGGGAGCGTTGATAAATGACGCCTTGAAAGGGTCCGCGAACTGACACAACCTGAGTCAGGCATGATGCCTCATGGCTATGCCTGTCCCAGCCGCCCTAGTTGCTCCTTCTGTGGCATGGGAAAGGAGTCACATCAACTTGTTTGAGACTGACTTCAGAGTAGACATTTTTGCAGAGAAGAACTGTCTGTCCTGCGGCGATTAAGACTCTGGGGGTGACACAGCGAATTCCGAAGCAAGGTCTTGCTGAAGCCGGATCACATGTGCCAAATAATTCAGTGCATGGATTGAAAAGGTAGCTGAGGAATAGATGCACTTCCTAAACCTACCCACCGACCTGGACTCCTTGTCTGGAGGGTGGACTAATGAACTCTCCAGTGCTAGTTACTTCTTTGCGGCCGCTGCAACCAACATAGCATCAACTGGGGCTCCTTTGAACCAAGGTTGTCTGCCAGAAGGGGGAGATAAAATCTTGTCAGTGCATTTGAGGATGGGGTCTACGGTGTCAGGCACCTTCCATGCCCTCGTGGTGATGAGGTCCACTGGCGGGGACACCCAGGAAGTAGATGGGCCCATGCCAAAGACCTCCAGGAACACTGACTCATCCCCAGAAGGTTTGGGGGCTGACCAACCTCCCCTCTAGAGGAGGATCTCCATAATTTCTCCGTCTTCGGGAAGTGACCTGGGGGAACCTTCTCCTTCATCTAAGTCAGTGTCCATAGTGAGGGACTCGGGGGAGTCCAAATGCCTCATTTTGCACTTGCGCTTATGGTGACCCTCTTCAGTGGGACTCTCAGAAGGAGATTCGTGAGCCGCAGGTGTTTCCTCAGGGAAATTATTTACTCAAACACACACTAAATATAAGTAATAATACCACTTACTATCCCTGAGCTCACAGCAAAGGAGACCATGATGCACACTACTGGCATGACAAATGAGATCTGGGGGAAGATAGGAGATGGTAGGGCATTGTGGGTAAGGGGAGGAGCTCGGAGCTTGGAGCAGATTCTAGAAAAAAAGTTGCCGGCTCAGACCCGAATACCCACAGGATGCAAATAAAATGAAGTTAACTACTTCAGATCAGTGGATGATAATGAATAGAAAAGAAGAAGTGAAAATCATGACAGGAGATCTTAATAAGGCATTTGATACAGCTGGATATGAAATCTTATGAGTAATATTGAAACCATATAATCTAAGTGAGTAAATTAGGAAATTATGTATGTCAGCATATAGCAATAATAAAGTAAAAATACTTGTAATTGGCTGGGTAAGCCAAGAGGCACATATGAAAAGTGGTGTAAGACTGGGATGTCCAGTAAGTTGTATACATTAGTTATGAATATGACAGTATGTGAAATTAATTACAAAATTAAGGAGATGGGGTATACAACACCTGAAAGTTTAAGAATTCCAGTTCTGTTAACATATGCAGATGACATTATAATAATTTGAAAAAAAAAAAATTTGGGTAAAAGAAGTAATCATTTGCACAAATGACTTTCTACAGGTGATATAAATGGCTTTAAATATAGAAAAAAAGTACAGTTTTAGGTGATGTAATAAATATGGCGGTATATATTTTACAATGGATGATATTTCTGTGTTAGGTATAAAGATATAACTAGAATTAAATGGGAAAAAATAGAAGAAATAAAACAAGCATGTCTTTTTCTGAAGAACATATAAATTAACATTCAGAAAAAGGCTTATTTGATAAATGCAGTACTGATGGGAAAAACAGCATACTTAGCAAGTGTACTTATGTTGCCAACAGTATTTGCAAAGGAATTATTGCACACATTTTCATTTATATGGGGTTCTAGAGTACACCCAGTAAAAAGAGAAGTTTTTTAAGTAAATAAAGAGGGATCAGATTTAAGGTTAATTAACCACGTGATATATGCTGCTCCATTAAATTTTGTACAAATTGCTAAAGTCAATAAATGAAAAAGCTGAAAGAGTAGTAGTAAAATTGTATGGATATAAGTATGATAAATTTTGGAGTGTGGTACAAAAGAGTAAAAGGGAAAAAGAGTGTAGAAATGAAAAAATAAAATGTTACTGAGAAAGAATAAAAACAAGAAATAAATGGTGTAATGAGAAAGTAAAGTGTCAAGACTTTTTGTGTAGATTGGTAGTGGATAAATTAACAGTAAAAGGAAATATGTCATATAAAAAGAAAAGTTATAGAATATGTTTACACTGTCAATAGAAACGATGAAACATGTTTCTGAAACAAAAAAAAGACTAAAAAGGATATGGAGAAACTATGTAAAGAAGATTTTTACAAAGACATAGAAGATGTGGATAATGTAAACATGGATATGACTAAATATGGATATTATACAAACAGAAGTAGAGAATATGTTAAAAAAACAGATAAAAAGTTATTTTCTGTCACGAGTTATATGGAATAAAAGAATAAATGAAATTATGTATCTGACGTTGTCAATTTTCATTCTGTCCTCAACAGATGGGATTTGGATCTGATCCTTGGATCAGACTCAGCCATTACTGAAGCTCCTAGTAACTAGAAGCTCTCATGCTCCTCCCTTATCCATAATGCACCAACTCTAAGCTAACTCAGATCTCATTTGGCACTTTTCATGAAAAGACGTGGTAAGCCTAACTTTCAAGCTTTCACAGATAAGTGATAGTTTTTTGCAATTTACATCTTCTAAAACTTATATTTCTGATATTTTCTTATATTTCTCATCCCTTATCCTCAAATGATCTCATATTTCTTCAATTACCATAATTGGAAATGTTGTCTTTCCTTTGACTATCATAGAGTTTCTTGTTGGTGATTTCTCTTTTCATCCTTTTACCTTTCTACACTCTTGTTAATCCTTTCTTAGCAACATTGGTATTTTTTCCCACCTTCTCTCTTTCTAAAAAAAAAATCTGTATTGCTTACATTTTTCTTTTTTGCAGTTAATACTATAATGGTGGAAAAAGGCCCCTCTGAGTTAGAAAAGTGTGTCAAGTGTGGGCACAAGCTACCATTGTCAGATGCCTACACACTTTGTGTTTATTGCCTAGGGCCAAAACATCTGCAAGAGGATTGCTCAATCTGCCCTAATTTGAATCCTTGGGCTATAGTAGAGAGGAAAAATAAACTTATCTTAAAAGGATTGTTACCATCTTCATTTGGAGAAGTGATATCTGGGGCTCAATCCCCCAAAGGTAAAACTAAAGAAACATTCATCAAAAAAGCCATTGAATCCCACTGCCTTGAGTCCTAAAATTCTTCTCAGGACCAGATATTCACCGTCTATTGATCCTGTGCCTTCAAGGGTGCCCTCAACATTTTTGCAAAGACACCGGTCCAAGTCTCCCTCTCTTGCCTCGACTCATTTGTCCACAATTCTGATGGAGGAATATATGGACAGCATGATGGGAAATTCATCTTGGCACAGATTCAGATGGGTGTCTTGTAAGCTCCTTCTTTGATCCTTTTGATTGCTTCAGAATCCCTGGATCTGAGCCTTCCAGGTCTGTCTGGCTCAGATTCAAAGATAACATTATCTTCAGATCCAAAGCTTACTCTGTGTGCTTCAGTTCAGATTTCTTTGGATCCGGATGACTCTCATAGCCAAAGTTTTCCTGTTGAGTCCGAGGTACTGGAGTCGACTCCAAAGTTGGTGGAGCCATCTCTCCCCTGGGAGCTTCTGCACTGGATAACTCAGGTCTGACGTCCTCCTCAGGGAGATTGCTTTCAGAGTAGGGAAGGACAGCAGTCCAGAAGCTTGTCTTCTCAGTGCTGGGGTCTTCCCTCTCCAGGTTAATCGGACTTTGAGAATGTGAACAGGGCTTTCTCTGCTCTGACAGGAAGGATGGATCTAACCGCCTCAGATCCTCAATCTTCTACCCTGATGTCTCTCTGCTTACAGCCTCATCATTCTTTACCAGAGGGACAGCCAGTCCGAGATTCCCAGGCTTCCCATCAGGGTATCACAGTTTCTTCTGATGTCTCCCTGGAGCACACCATCGAAGAGGTCCCTAGCAAGAAGAAGTGCAAGAGGAAACACTTAGTCATGGAGTATATGGGCTTTGATGAAGGTGAAGGGTCTCAATAATCACCTCCACAAGATATCTCATTTGGAGGCATCCTTGAGATCTTAAAACAGAGAGGTGATTGGACTCCCAGCAATCCTTTGTCTGAGCAGTCAGTATTCCTGGAGGCTTTCGGTACTGGCCCATCTACCTCCTGAGTTACTCAGATCATCGACGAGCTCATTAATTTGGTCTCCTGGCAGGCATAGAAGGAACCTGACACATTTGAACCTATACCCAAAGGACTTGGCAAGAATGTGACACCATCTTTGGGGAAGGAGTTTTGGGCTTAAGGAGTGCAGAGCTCCACTGTTCATCCCCCCAAAAGGGAGTCTAGGGTAATGGACAGGATTGGACAGCTAGATGAATTTCAGAGATTCAAGCCTTGCCTTCATAACCTCCTTACCTGATCTTTCACAAGGATAGAGTCACGTTACAAACAAATGATCATTCCTTTCCAAGGTGGTGTCAGAATCCAATATCAATCAATCCATTAAGTTGACAGTATTCTTTCATAATTTTGCAAACAATGGTGAATACATGTTACATTGTTTGGATATTCACAAACAATTATATTTTTACCTGCATAGAAAAAAAGAAATCAGAACAACAGACTGATTACTTGTTTCCTTTGCAGAATTGAAATTGGGTAAACCAGTTGCCAAAGTTTTTTTAGCCAGATGGTTAACTGTTTGTATTTCATTTATCTACAACAAACTGGGTACTACCTTACCAAAACTGCTACATGCTCATTCAACTAGGTCCATGGCAACCTCTTCGGTCTTTCTATCCAGAGCTTCCATGGACGACATATGTTCATAGGTTCATAGGTTCATACTAGGCTATCTGCCCAAGGGCAGTTATAAGCCTAGCCCATAGTTATGTGGCTTTCGCCACCCCTTTAGTTTGAATAAAAACTATGCCTATCATTTTGCTGTGCCTCTGTCAAGCAGTGACACTGAAGTAATCCCTGGGGTATATCTGCGATCTCCCATCCATTGGTCAAGATTCCTCTTGAACAAGGCCAGAGAGATGCTCTGCCTCACATGTACCGGGATTTTGTTCCACAGCATAGGGAGTCTCTGGGTGATGAATCTGTCCCTCCAGCACGTTCTATTTATAACCGTGTCAAGGTTTAAGTCCCCCGCCCTTGTGGTTCTGAGGGATCTAGATTTTTTGAGGTGAAGCATATTCATCAAATCTGGGTTTGACATGGCCTTATATGTCAGGCACAGGTCACCTCTGAGCAAGCGGTATGAGACTGAATAGAGCTGGAGTTCTTTCAGTCGGGCAGCATAAGACATATTTTTGAGACCCTTTATCCGTTTGGTGAGGAACTTTGGGGCCTTTCAAGCTGCAGCAGGTGTCTGGTCAGATACATTCGAACGGGCATTGTACTCAATCATAGGTCTAATGAGTGATGAGTACAGGGGACGATGACCTCCCTTGATCTAGATGTGAATCCCTTCATGATCAGGTGGGCCATATAGAAGGTTTTCCTAACTACTTTAGCAACATGAGTGTCAAACGAAGGCTACTGTCAACCTGGGTCCCCAGATCCCTGATGACTTTTTCTGTTCTCAGTGGATTGCCACCTATATGGTAGCTAGGGGTAACCTTTTTCCCGAAGGGTATGACTATGCATTTTTGGCGTTTAACTTCAGGCCATGGCTCTGGCACCAGTTATCCATTTCTGTGAGGCCCTTCTGGAGGATATCTGTGTCAGATGTGTTTTCGACTATGGCCCAGTTTGCAGTCATCTGCAAACTTTGTCAGCCATAACCCTCCTGTGTTTGCTTGTACTTCAGAAAAGTAGATGCCGAACAAGAGTGGACCCAGGACTGAGCCCTGTGGGACACCACTTGTGACAGGCTTTGAGTCTGACATGGCTCCAGCAACTCTGACCCTGTGGGTTCTGTCACTTAGCCAGTTTGCAACCCATCTTGTGATGTATGGGTTTACATTCAAGCTGATGAGTTTTTGATGATACCTGAGTGGGGTATTGTGTCAAGGCCTTTGCCAGGTCGAAGTAGGCTGTATGGACTGCCTTTCCTCATCAAAGGCCTTGGTGACTGTCTCGAAAAGTCAACCAAGTTTAAGAGGCAGGATCTGCCTTTGACAAAGCCAAACTGGGTTGGATCCAAAGTCTGCAAGTTCCCTATGTCTTTATTTATGAGTTCCATTATGATCCTCTCCATGGCTTTGCAGATAAGGCTTGTCAAGCTAATGGGGCGGTAATTTCCAGGGTCTGTAGAGGCACCGCCTTATGAAGTGGGACCACAGTCACCGTCGCCACCCCTTGGGTACGTATCCTGAGGTGAGGCTAAGATTAAACAGCTGTCCTAACTGTGGGTTTAATTCCTCGTTGAGTTCGTGAAGCACACAGCCGGGGACACCATCCGGTCCCATGGATGCTGTGTTTTTGCCTTAGTGTGGGCAGTTCTCACCTGGGCGTTTGAGATGTTTGGGGGGCTACAATCCTCTGGAATAGATATCTCTCCTTTGGGGAGGGAGGTTTGCACTGAACCTGTCAGCCAGTATGTTGGCAATGTGTGTAGGTTCAGTAATTTTCACATCATTTTGAACTAATTCTGAGCATATCTAGGAGTTTCCTCCTAGGTTTCTAACATAGCCAAAGAAGGCCTTATGATTGTCTTTAGAGTCCTTGGCGATTTTTCTCTCAAAATTTGCCTTGGATGATTTTATGAGAGCTCTTAGTTTTTTACTTATAATGATCAAAGGTGTCTTACCTTTCAAGGATTTTGCTCTATCTTGTAGTAGCTTCCTCCTTTTGTTGTAGAGCTTGTTTATGGCTGGGGTCCACCAGACTGGATGCTTGCCTTTGGTACAGAGAGTCTTAGTTTTGTTTGGGATTGCCTGATCCATGCAGTCCTGTAGGTGCTGGTAGAAGGCATTTGTAAGTGATTCAGCGGTTTGAGTAATGTTTACCACTGGCTCAGGGGCCTTAAAGGAGACCACACTAGTTTTTAGAAGTGTGAAATCGGCTTTTGAGAAGTTTTTCACTGTGGTCTTTTTGTTTCAGGTGGGGGCGGATGAGGACCTCCAGCGAGATTAGTTTATGATCTGATCTCACCAGTGAGGGGTATACTTCGGTGTTGAACATTTTGATCCCATGTTCGTGATGATGAGATCAAGTATGTTTTCTCCTCTTGTGGGGATGGTGACTAGTTGTTCCATGGCATTTGAGTTTATGAACTCCAGGAATCTTTGGGTTAGAGTGTTCGGGCTTGAGTAGTGTTCCCAGTCTATATTAGGGTAGTTGAAGTCACCTAGTATGATGGTGTTTGGGGATACATTTATCCCCTCCAATGTTTTCAGGAAGGCCATGTGAGGTTCCTGAGTTTGAGAGGGTAGCCTGTAACATGCTACAAATTGCAGAGCAGTCTTGCCTATGGTTAATTGCACCTGGATGGTCTCCGATGCATCGCGTTGCCACCAACCTTGAGGTGTGGGTGTCCTTTATGAATATGGACACCCCTCCTTTCTTGGTGTTGTCCGGATTTTGGGGCGGAACGCATGATATGAGGTGAAACCTGTTAGTGCTGGGGTGCTCTCAGGAGCCTTGAACCAGGTTTTTGTCACAGCACAGACATCGATGTTCTCCATATTGAGAAGGGCCTCGAGTGCGTGCATCTTGAGATTGAGACTTCTGGCATTGAGCAGCATTACCCTTAGTTTTTTCCTTTTGGTGTTCTAGGGTGGTAGGTTTAGAATTTGAGCCTTGCCTAAAAAGGCACTATGGGGTGGCAAGAGCCTTTGCCAATATCCGAAGCCCAGCGGTGACAGGTGCAAGCCGTCTCATGCGAAAGCGTGGCTTGTCCAGCATGTCATCCCAGGCAGACAGACATTGGATCCCCTTTGAATGACACCAGAATTTAAGCCAATTATTAAAGCTGATCATCTTATCACTGTATTGTGGCATCATTCTAGGTGAAGGTAGGATACTGCTCAAGGTCAGGGTCATACCTGCCTGGGCTACATAATCAGAGAGCTCCTCGATGTCCCTTTTCATGTAGTCCAAGGAGGTACGTCTCAGGTCATTGACACCAGCGTGGACAATGACTGAGTCGTACTTGTACCTGCTGTTGAGAGACCTGAGTGCTTGCGTTATGTGGCGGATTCAAACTTGGGCTACTCCCCATACCTTTATTATTCATTACTAATTGCACCTTACTGGTTTCATTTGGTTCAACTGTGCTCAGGAATATCCATCCTTAGAGTCCGCCCAGCACTGTAGGTAGCAGGAGACTCTGTCTCATCAGTTGAGGACAGAATTAAAATTGACAACATCAGATAAATAATTTATGTACTTATCATACCGTTCCATTTGTGTTGTCCATTTTCATTCTTACTCAACTTCCAGTACACCAGCCCCCATCCCTTCTGTTCATAAACGTCTGGATGAAAGATCTGTTAGAGAGACACCACTATGTTTTATACTGAGCTCCAGATATATATTTTTTCCTTTATGCAGCACATGCAATTTTACATCTCCTAGATGTATGCATGTTAAATACTTCATGAAATTGGCAAGCAAGATCTGAGGTAGTTTAGGGTTGGTGCTTATGGTTAAGGGAGAAGCTCGAGAGCTTTTAGTTACCGCAAGCTTTAGTAACAGCCGAGTTGGATCTGAGGATCGGATCAAAATCCCATCAGGTGAGGAAGAATAAAAATGAACAAAACAGCTGGAACATTATGGTAAGTACATAACTTCTTTTTAACGGTAAATGCATTTTGGCAACAATATTAAACAAAATCAGATGGTCGTTATGGAAAAAGTAGTGGGGGTCTAATAGAGATGAATATTTATTATGACTATAAATGAAATTATGAATATGTGTAAATAGATTTATATATCTATATATGTGTACATTTCTAAACGTTTGTAAATATGTTGTGAATAAGAGTTTCTATTGTATATAAAGATCCGTTCTCTTTTTAATAAGTGCCATAGGATCATTTACATCCACCTGATCTACTACCAACTCAAGCTGATGGGACCTCAATTTAACATCTTATCTAAATGATGCCACAGTCAGGAATGCAGCACCCACCTTATGCTGCATTGCAGGGATAGCAAACAATCTGCCTGGTGTGAGAATAGAACTCTAAGTCTTCTGTACCAAGGGTGAGAGTCTAACCTGTGGCACCACTAACAGAACTAGTACTGATGCACTCCTTAATGTTGTACAACTACTTTGGAAAGTAAATATTTTTCACACTGTGCTGCTATTACTGGAAGTAGTTGTTGACTTAGTTTTGCTTAATACTTTGATACTCTTAGGAACAGGGGGTTGTACTGGGCTAGGCTTGTAAGGGCCCTAGGGCCATTAACCTAGTAACTTCCTATGATCCTATGAATATAACTTTGTGTACTCCTTGGTAGTTTTACACAATCACTCTTTGGTGCAGCCAGGCATACACAGTATAAGCCATGGTGTGCAAATTCATTTTAAGGGAGCTGTATTTTGCCTACTATACTGGAATCAGGTATTTCACCTACAAACACAAATAAAATTAAAATGGTACAAGTCAGCAAAAAAGATAACTGTCTCAAAACTGATGTGTTTTTGTCTTGTATCTAGCTAGTCAGCGAAAAACTTCATATAAAATAATGTTACTGTACATGCTAGAATATTTAATTCATTATCTATAACATATACTGTAGGAAAAAAAAACAGATGTGATGTTGCCAATTTTTATTCATTCCTCAACAACTGAGTTCAGATCTGAACCTCAGATCTGACTTGGTTGCTTTTTTTTACAGCTCATGGCTACTGGACCTCTCAAGCTCCTCCCTTACCCATAATACTCTAGTCCCCTAACATACCTCAGACCTCGTTTGCTGCCTCTGTGAATGGGCATGGTCACTGTGAGCTCTTGGGTGTTAGTCAGTTAAGTGGCTTAATCACATATATTTTTCTGTCCTTGCCTTTTGCAAATTATGTACTATATAGCCTCCCTTCTCCTACACTATTTTAGTGTACTTCTGCCATTGTTGGTGTTTACCTTTCCCCTTCTTTCAATTAACATAGTTGGTAATTTCTTATCCCCTTTTTATTTACTTCTTTCTTAACAAAAAAAAAACAAAAAAACAGAGAAGAGTTTCTTCTTTAATCTATATATTAAATATCTCATTTCAAGGTGGCTGAAAAGCCTTCAGGATTTAAGAAGTGTAAGCAGTGTGGGCACGAGATTCCACTTTCCGATGCACATGCTTTGTGTGTCTATTGCTTGGGCCCTGCTCACTTAAGAGTAGACTGTGAGATGCTGACATCAGACAAATATTCTCTAAGCAGCCCTACAATATGGGTATAGTTCAGCAAAGTAATAATGGTAATAATGTTAATAAAGTTAGAAGATGCTTGCTAACTTATAACCAAGATACAGAAGCTGTTAAAGTCATTATTAATAAATAATGGTCCATTTTATTTGAAGTACCAGAGATTAGGAATTCTATAAGTGATAAACCAACCTTTGGTTATAAAAGACATCCTAATTTAAAGAATAAACTATGTTATACAGAACAACCATGAAGTATGGTGCATTTTAAGTTTCTTTTTCCGAAAGTCACAACACTCTTCCCAAGACACTCCTTCAGAGGGTTCCTCCCAGGGATGGGGGAATAATAATGGACACTGCCCTCAGTGCTGGAAAGGTTGGCAGAATTAGGGATTCCATGTGGTTTTCTCTGACTGGCCATTTCAGTAATCCTACATGGTTGCCCAAAATTTCATCTCTAGAAGCAGTCAGCGATCATCTGGGCTATCCACCCAAATGTTTGGGGGACCATCTACTCATATGTATGAGTGCTGAGGGTCATATCCACAGGTTATTACACTCTCCTTTTTAGAAGTCCCAAATTGGCACCAAAAATGTCTTCCAGATGTTCCACCCCACCAGAGATGATTTGTGGCTTTACAGATATACAAGCTGTCCGTAATCAAGTCATTCAAGAGACCCAGTGGATCAGAAAAAATCTGGGAGCTATTCCATGTTCTTTTTAGTTCCAAAAAAGACAAAGATGCTCAAACCAATTTTGGATTTAAGCGAACTAAACCATGATGATTGACTGCATTTGATAGACATCAAGGATGCCTGCCATCACATTAAGATAGACAAGCATTCCATGATGTTTCTGCACTTCTGGCTAAGGGGCAATTATTATCAATTTATAGCCCTGACATTTGGTACTACCACAGCCCCTGGGTGTTCACCAAGTGTATGGCCCACTGCCTGGCTTAGACTGCAGGGATTCCAGGTCTTCCCATATCTGGATGACTGGCTCTTCACCTCCCCCACAAGAGCATCATTAATCATGACCAGAGATTCCTTATACCAACTGTGTGACAATTTAAGCATCACAATCAGTTATCCAAAATCAAGCCTTAGAATTCATACTGTGTTAGTTGGATACAACCAAGCAAATTGCTGGGCTTCCAAATTCCAGAGTTTTCAATCTTCTGGCTCAGGACTTGACAGTGCTTGCTACTTCAAAGCCTTCTGCACATGCATTTATGAAGTTTCTCAGTAATATGTCAGCAACTATAGGGCTGGTTCCTTTAGCAGATATCACAAGAAGGTTGGACAATGGACTCTAGTCATTCAGTGATTCTTCCTTACTCATCCTTTTGATTTTCCCATAAGATTAACGAAGGTATGTCATGACCAAATTCACTGGTGGTTGTAGTCTTCATTGACAGGAGACTATTTATCCATGGCCACCACTGATGCCTCTCTTCTGGGGTGGGGGGTGGAATTTCAAGAGGACTGTTCAAGGGTCCTGGTCATCAGCAGAGGCCCACATTCACATCAATGTTCTGGAGATGAGGGGGGGTTCCTCCTTGCACTGCAGGCCTTTCAGGACATTCTTCCCGGAGGTGTGATTGCAATTCAGATGGACAATATGCCAGTTCTCTGGCATCTGAACAAAACAGAGGAAACATGTTCTTATTCTCTATGTCAGGAGGCCATGGGGGTTTGGCAATGGGTGATCTCTTCTCAGTAGTTTCTGATGGCAATGCACATCCTTGGGAAATCCAAAATTCTGGCTGACAGCCTCAGCAGGAGCATTGCATTGCCTCATGAGTGGTACCTAAATCCGAAGGTTGCAGCGTGCATTTTTCGGCATTAAGGAACTCCATATGGAAACCTGTTTGCCTTCTTGTCCAGCAGCTATTACACCATCATTCCCCCTCCAGGACAGTCACTCAGGGATACTCTCCTGCTTGCTTGGCCCTCGGGGCTTTTTTATGCTTATCCCCAGAGTTCCCTTGATGATAAAGTTTCTCCAGAAAGCAGCCCATTGCAGAGCTACAGTGATCCTCATAGCTCCCTTTTGGTCTTGTCAGGTGTTGTTTCCCATCCTGTAGCCTCTTCTGAAATACCCTCCCTGGCTACTGGATCTCATTCCAGATCTCATTTCTCATCCACCAGGTCTGGATCCCCTTTAATATTCAGTCCCTCAAGCTAACCGCATGGTTCCTCCAGCTCCCTTGATGGGCAGAAATCCCTGGATTTCACAGGCTGTTGTTGACATACTGTCACTATCTCAAAAGCAATCTACTAGGAAGATGTATTCTGCAAAATGGAATAGATTCATTATTTCAGCAAAAGCTACAGGACTGGATCCTTTCTCTGCACCTATGGACTTCATCTTATATTTTCTTGTCGAGTTATTTCAGTCAGGTTCCAATTTTTCTACAATCAGAAAAAACTAAATGACAACTCCAGCCAAGCTAGAACTTCCAATGAGTGACCTTCCAAACCTCCTGTAACAGAGGCACATGGGATATATGCAAATGACCCTTATGAACATCAGGTGTTTCAGCTATATGGCGATTCTGATTGCCCATGACATTTACATTTGAAGTCGTTTTAATGGACAATTTCAGGCCAATAAAGCCAAACCCCACTAGCCATGGATATGCATATTTTGGCCTTGTTATGACCTCATCAGCATAGCATAAGCAGACTGTTTGACTAAGCATACGAAACACAGGATTGGAAGTTCCAGCTTGGCTAGAGTTTTCATTTATTTTTTTCTGATTAAATTTTCTACAATCAAAGTAAAAACTGTGAATATTTTAATTTATTTTCATATTAGCAAGGATAATGTGCCTCTGGCTTTTCTCAAGGTTTCCAAAGATTTCCTCAAGGGTATTTGTTTGTTGTGTCCTCCAATACAGAACCCTGTCCATCCCTGGGATTTATCCTTTGTTTTGCAAGTTCTTGTAGGTCCTCCATTTGAACCTTCAGCCACTTCTGATTTGAAACTTTTATCCTGGAAAACTTTGTTTTTGGCAGTTGTTACTTCTGCAAGAAGGGTTCTGGAGTTGGTTTCCTGATTCTTCATTTCCTTATGAAGTGTTCAATTAAACAGTTTGTCTTGTCATTTAAATCCTTCCCTTATCCCAAAGGCAGCTTCTGAGAATAACCTTAACAGTTCCATTCATCTTCCTGTGTTCTTTCCAATTTCTCTGACAAAAGAGAATACCTTTTGCATTGTTTGATATGCATCTACAATTGAGATTTTATTTGGATCATATGAAATCCTTCAGAAAATCTAGTCAATTGTTTGTTTCCTTTTCAAAATCCAGCCTGGGCCACTTGCATCCAAAGCGATTTTATCCAAGTGAATGTCAGATTATATTTTGTTTGCATATATTTTGAAAGGCAAGACCCTTCCACACAGGCCAAAAGTCATTTGACAAGGGCTATGGCTAGATCTATAGCTTTCTTTTCTAGAGTTTCAATGGATGATGTATGCACAGCTGCTACATGTCTGAATCAAACACACTTGGTATTCCCTTATTCTGTCTCACTGCAGCCCTGTTTGTCCCAAACCTTTCAACCATACATTAATCCATTGCATCGATCTTTGTCCTTCCACAACTACCTCCAGTTTCAACTGCCCTTGACTGGCTGAATCAGAGGCCTAGGCAGAATCAAGTTCAACCATATCTACCTGTACCTCAATACTAGTTCACTCAAACATTCTGTACAACAAAAGTTATAGTGATGCAGGTGACATTATATATGCAAAGGTGATATGTGTCACAGAGGAGATTTACTATAAATCACTCTATTTTGCTTAGATGAGAAACAAAGGATCATAACTGAAACAAAGTACATAATGTGATAAAACAAAGAATGCATAAAAAACACTTGTTTTTTGTAGGGTGTGCGCTCCCATTTACCTCCTGATGTAGGGGTACTATCTCCTCACTCTGAGTTTCTATAAATACATCTTCTGAGATCACACAAAATCAGAGCTATGAAGAAGCTTTTAAACAACAGTTTCACCTTTTGCCTTTTTTATTTCACCTGACTATGCAAGTAAGGTCTCATAAACTAAGACATTGACAACAAGTAAAAAGCAATATCAAAAATGCAGTCTTCTGTGAATTAGCAGAGAAGCACATGATTAATTCTTATATTCCCCAAGGGAGGGCTGCATATTTTTTGTCACAGAAGATGCACACATATATGCACAGCTGAAAAATGGCATAAGGCCAAATTGAACTAATTGTGCATGCACACATGGAATGGATGATGTGAGGCCAAGGCCTAATAAAAAGGTAGCAATGAATGGAATGTGCTCTGTGAGCTACTAGACATAACCACACCAGCTGTGTATAAAACTGGTGCTGTGAGGTACCAAGCTGCTCATGTCTGGAATCCATGTTTTGAGGAACAATGCTAAGTCACTTTATAGAATTAGTAATGGAAGGCCTAAAGCCTATATTCTCATCTGTTACACAGCATGCTGTCAGCACATAGGTCATCTTTCATGGCTATGACATTATTTAGTTATATGATGTACTGTATAAGACAATATATGTAATAGAAGCACAAGCCCAATGCCTTATGCCCCAAGTGTCTGAACATCTAGACTATGAATTTGCAGGTAGTATACAGTGCAAGGCTAAAGCTACATCATGCAATCTACTCACAGAGAAGAAGTTATGGAGTGCCTGCGAAGTGAAGGATTTGGTGTAGAAGGCCTAGCACAGGTTACATCACAGCAGGATGGAGTGAGTCCCCAACGTAAGGAGAAACAGGAAGATCAGGAAACATCTGAAGAAGACATAAGGACATGGGAAAGAAAAAGAGATTTAATATGGTGTAATATTTATGCAAAGGAGAAAGCAAAACTAACCAATACAAAAAGAGCAGCACCAAAGGTATTTGAAGAGAAATACATGCAAAGGAATCCAGACATGGAAAACTTTACAATACAAAAAATAAGATGATAAAGAGGAAAAGTAGAAAAGGAGATTAGTAATGAAGAAGTTAAAGAAATAGAAACTGAGGTCATGGAGTACCTGCAAAGTGAAGGATTCAGTGTAGAAAATTGAATTCAGAAAGCACCAAAACAAGATTGAGTAATGGATATCCAAATTAAGGGGAAATCAGCAGAACAGGAAAGAATTGGTCAGGTGCCATATGAAGACAATATGGAACCTTCCACAGGAAACCAGTTTAAACATTCACTTGAAGATAGACAGCAAGGGAAGGAACAGGAAACTGTTGAAAATCTGATGCAGTCAATGTTGAGGAGTGATAGGCCAGTGAGTTCCCATATGATAGAGCAATGGATGGCACGGGATGAAGAGACTATGCCACAGGAAGGTGCAACAGAATCATCTACAGAATGCCCGCAGGAATTGGAAACAAGGGATGTGCCCTTAGTTTGGAAGAAAATGAGCTAAGAGAAGAGTTGCTTGATTTCATAGACAGATATATCAATATCATTGAAAGAAACAGACTGCAGAAGGTTAGTAAAACCCAAAAAGTCAGAAGTTTGATAAAACAAGTGAACACAGTAATTAGGACTGTTCATAGAAACCCATGAGATATAACATAAGTAAACATGATATATTACTGTGCAGCTAAATTAATAACTGATAAAGTTCTACCACAAGAACACTGGGTAGTAAGCTAAAGGAAGGGGAGAAATTGAATACCATCATGGAAATATCAAATAGAGAAAACTATAAAGCAGTTAAGACAAGAAGTGTCATTGTTACAGATTACAGAAGAGGAAATAGATCAACAAAAATACTAAGAAAAATAGATGTTATAAAAGCAATCCGCATTATTCGAATAGACCAGCATCTATTATGCACTATTGCAAATAACAAACTAAACATTTCAGCACAGGCAGAAAGACTTACAAGATACGAAAATAAATATAAAGGAAAAGTACAAAATAAGCAATTTATTGATGATCCAAAAAAGTTTTATACAGAACTGGGAAATAAGGCAAAAGGAATTGAAAGACCACCAAAAAAAGAAGAAATAGATACATTTTGGAGACGTATCTATGAAGATCCTGTGGAACATAACAAAGATGCTAAATGGATAGAAGAAGTTAAAGAAAGAATAAGAGGTTCAAAGATACAGAGTAGGAAATGGGATGAAGTAACAGCCAGAGAGATTGAAACAAAGTTAATAAAAGCCTCTGATTGGAAAATCCCAGGCCCAGATGCAGTACCGAATTTTTGGCTGAAAGTATTAACATCTTTGCACAAAGATTTAATCACGAGTACAAACTATTTATATGCACACCCCAAACTGACACCAACCTGGTTAACAACAGGAAAACCAATGCTCCTACCTCAAAGTGAACCTGCAAGCTACCCTAAAAATTATAGACCAATAACTTGCCTTCCAATGACGTATAAACTATACACGGGAAATGATGCTGACATAGTTTATAATCATTTAGAAGAAAACTCAATTATGGCAGTAGAACAAAAGGACAATAAAAGAAAGTCATTTGGAGCAAAGGATCATTTGTTGTTAAATAAAGTCATAGTACAGAACAGTAAAAAGGGGAACAATCTAAGTATGACATGGATTGACTCCAAAAAAGCACTTGATAGTATCCAACATTCATGGATAAAACTACACTGAGCGACTACATTACAGTGACCATGAAACAGTGGCAGATCACTTTGCAATTAAGCCATGATAAAGGACAAATTAATATCCCAGGTATAAAAATTCAAAGGAGGATATTCCAGGGTGACTGTCACTGCTGCTATTCTGCTTTGCCCTTAACCCATTAAGCTGTCTACTTAACAGCTTAGGCCATGGCTATAATTTGGCACCTAGAAAACAACAAAGTGCAAAGACTTCTCATCTTCTGTTTGTTGATGATTTAAAACTGTATAGCTCATCAGATGAGGTACTGAAATCACAACAGCAAGTTGTCAAAACTTTTTCAGATGATATAAGAATGTCATTTGGCCTTGATAAATGTGGAAAAGCAACCTTTAAAGCAGGAAAACTGCAACATCAGAAAAACATCAGTTTGGGACAAGAATGTGATATAAAAGAACTTGAGCAAGAGGGAGTGTATAAATAATTTGGAACTGATGAAGGATCAACAATAAAACATGAACAAATGTGAATAAAACTTAGTAAGGAATATTTCAGAAGAGTTAAATTAATCCTGAAAACAGCACTGACATCTAGGAACAAAATTCAAGCTATAAACCAATCTGTTCTTCCTGTCCTAACTTACAGTTTTGGAGTGATTGGCCCCAAAATGTGTTGGATAGATTAGATAGAAAAACAAGAAGGATGCTTCATGCTCACCAAATGAATTGTAAAAATCAGTGCATACCAAGATTATATATTCCCCGTTCTGAAGGAGGGATGGGCCTCCTTGAAACTGATTATATGTATAGATCTGCAGTCGTGGGACTCCATACATATCTCATTACCTCACAAGACCCAAACGTAGTGAAAGTTTTGATAAGATGACTTCTCTGCTTAATTTAGCAGAAGCATATTGGTGTCAAGCAGGAATGGAAATCAAACCAGAAGTGGATAAAAATCAGGCAGCAACTGAATGTGCCAAAAACAAAAGAAAGAATATAAGGTGAAGGACCAGATAAGAAGGCAAGAAATGTGGAAAAAGCATAAATATAGTTGCAAGTATAGAAAACATCTGTAATAACCTCATGTTGATCAGGAATAAATGCAGGAATGGTTAAGGAGAGGCAAATTCAAACCGAGAGATGAAAAGTTAATATTGGCAGCCCAATATAGTAGGCTACATACACATTGTTTTATAAAGTCCATTGAACATGTGGGAGAAACAGGCAAATGTAGCTTTTGTAAAACTGAATTGGAAACAGTTGCACACCTTGTTGTGGGTTGTGACATACTAATGGCAGAAGGACTGCATACTGAAAGGCATAATAATGTGGCAAGATTGTTGCACAGGGGATTGTGCAAACATTATGGTATTGAAGTGGCTGAAAAACACTGGAAACATGAGCCACAAAGCATCATAGAAAATGATGATGTTTATATCACATGGGACCACCCATTACCAACAGTTCAAAAGATAGATGCTAGAAAACCAGATATAGTGGTTCAAGAAAAGAAGACAAAAGTAGCATTGATCACTGAAATTGCCACACCCAGTTACTACAATGTATTGTGTACAGAGACACAAAGTCATAAAATCTCAGGATCTGCAGGCAGAAATGAGAGCAATGTGGAAGAAAGATACCCAAACCTGTTCCAATAGTAGTAGGAGCAATGGGTCTTATAACAAATAATCTACAATCATATTTAGATATGTTATCAATCCAAGTATCTCTGTAAGAATTGCAGAAGGAGGTATTACTGGGAACATTGCATGTGCTCCAAAGAACACTTTTGGCTGACATCAAAGATTGAAACAATACTAATTTCATGAACTTTAATTGTACTTTGACTTAGGAATTTGGTCCATTCTCATCATGATATTTAAAACCCTAAAGGGAGAAATTAAAAAGAGAAGTCTTGATGAGGGGGTCCAAATGGAGATATGATAAGTCAGCAAGCAAAGGAGAGTAGTATCGCTGAAACAGAATTCATCCTCAGGTCTTGTTGAGTACCTTCATTAGGTGGACCCTGTTTTTTTTTTTACAAAATCTCACCAAGGCGACATTGATACATAGACTGTATTTATATAGCATATATAGAAGCAGGTCAAAAATTAAAAAAGCTGGGTGCACAAGATCCAGGATAAAAATCCTGGTAGGCAGAGTGGTGCCAGAACTGGAAAAAAATAACAGTGTAGAATCCTTAAAATACGGAAACATTCCTACAATGGGGCCAGGCCAGGCCCAGGGGAGGATGCCCCCCCCCCCCCATTGTAGAAGGAAGGAGCAGTCCACAAAAAATCACAAAAACTGATAGGCCAAAGAAGAGCCATGATAGAGTGGACTATTGAGGATAAGAAAGAAATTGTGTATTGTTACTATTGTGCAAAAAGCCCAGAATTTCCAGACACAGATATACAAAAATATTAAGAGAGACATTAGAGGAAAGAAAAATATTTCCGCAAGAAAAACTGTCAGAAGCTTCAAATATAAATTTGTGGTCATTAATACAACAGATTTGTGAAAAATAGTATATAGACGAAGAAACTTTGATCTGTTTGGGAAAAAAAGCATCTGAGGATGTGCGAAAATATAAACAACAACACCTAGATACTTTTGAAAAGTATAAAAAAGAAATATGGACATGAGAAAAAAACAGGGATTTGATATATATATATATATATATATATATATATATATATATATATATATATATATATATATATTTTTTTTTTGTTTTTTTTTTACATTTTTTAACTGGGGAAGTCTGACTTGGAATGAGCCAATTTTCAAGTGGAGGCCTGGGAAAAAACACTCCAGATGCATGTCTTTATGGTGCAATATTTATCCAAAGAGAAAGCCAAATTAATCAATGTAAAAAAGGCAGCCCCAAAGATATTTAAAGAGGAATACAGGTAAAGGCATCCAGACATGGAAAATGTCACAATAAAAATAACACAAAGAGGAGCTGTAGAAATGAAGATTAGTAAAGTAGAAGTTAAAAAAAAAATAGAAGTTGAAGTTATGGAGTACCTACGAAGTGAAGGATTTGTTGTAGAAGGTTTAACACAGGTTACATCACAGCATGATGGAAGAGTTTCCAAAGTAAGGAGAAAAAGGAAGACCAGGAAACATCTGAAGAAGAAATATGGACATGGGAAAGGAAAAGAGATTTAATATGGTGTAATATCTATACAAAGGAGAAAGCAAAACTAATCACTACAAAAAGAGCAGCACCAAAGATATCTGAAGAGAAATACAGGCAAAAGAATCTGTACAGGGAAAATTTTACAATATAAAAAATAAGAAGACAAAAGGGAAAAGTGGAAAAGGAGATTAGTAATGGGAAAGTTAAAGAAATAGAAACTGAGGTTATGGAGTACCTTCTAAGTGAAGGATTCAATGTAGAAAATATAATTCAGAAAGCACCACAACAGGATAGAGCAATGGATATCCAAATTAAGAGGAAACCAATGCAACAGGAAGCATTTGGTCAGGTGCCATATGAAGATATTTTGGAGCCTTCCACAGGAAACCAGTATAAACATTCACTTGAATCTGGACAGCAAGGGAAAGAACATGAAACTGTGGAAACTCTGACACAGTCAATGTTGAGGGGTGATATGTCAGTGAGTTCCCATATAAAAGAACAATGGATGGCACAGGATGAAATTAAAGAGAATGTGCCACAGGAAGATGCAACATAACTTTCTATAGAATGCCCACAGGAAATGTTAAACAAAAAATGTGCCCTCACTTTAGAAGAACACAAGCTAAGAAAAGACTTGCTTGATTTAACAGATAGATAGACATGTTAAGATTAATGAAAGAAACAGACTGCAAAAGGTCAATAAAACCCAAAAAGTCAGACGTTTGGTAAAACAAATGAACACAGTAATTAGGACTGTCCATAGAGACCCATGTGCTATAACACACGTAAACAAGATATATTACTGTGCAGCTAAATTAATAACTGATAAAGTTACCAAGCTACCACAAGTAGATAAAAATCAGGCAGCAACTGAATGTGCCAAAAAAACAAAAGAAAGAATATAAGGTGGAGAACCAGATGAGAAGGCAAGAAATGTTGAAAATACATAAATATAGTTACAACAATCAAAAACTTCTGGAAGAACCTCATGTTGATCAGGAATGAACACAGGAATGGTTAAGGAGAGGAGAATTCAAAACAAGAGCTGAAAAGTTAATCTTGGTTGCACAAGATAGTGGGCTATGTACACATTGGTTTACAAAGTCCATTGAACATGTGGGAGAAACAAACAAATGTAGGTTTTGTAAAACAGAATTGGAAACAGTTGCATACCTCACTGCTGGTTGTGACATTTAATGGCAGAAAGACTGTATCCTGAAAGGCAAAATAATGTAGCAAGACGGTTGCACTGGGGATTGTGCAAACATTATGGTACTGAAGTGGCTGCAAAACACTGGTAACATGAACCACAAAGCATCATAGAAAATGATGAAGTCTACATCACATGGGATCATCCATTACCAACAGTTCAAAAGACAGATGTTAGAAAACTAGATATAGTGGTTGCATTACTAGAGTACAAAATCTTAAAAGAGCAACTCAGGTCTTGGAAAAAAAATCTCTTAGGAGACAGAAGGCTAGTTATGAAAAAAGATTAGCAGATCACCCAAGGGAAAACTTTCCAAGCATTTTAGGCATGCACATCAGTTTAAAGAAAAATATTCAGGAAATATTAAATTATAAAATAACACTATGCTGGTGGAACATCTTAGTCTAACCATCTCCCACTGTAAATAATTTGTTGACTATTCTACAACACACAGTAGTAGTCTGCTTAAAGATGTAGCTGACAGCACTGTCTCCTGCCCTAGAACTTGGATAGAAACAGTTGCTATGACAGTGAAAGCTATGAAAGGTATTGCTGCAGGAGGTCCAGATGAATATAATGGGTACTTTCTCAGTAAAACCTTACTAGGAATGAAGTGTTTAGCTTATCTTTTCAAACCCTTGCACAGTAGCTATGTACCGGACATTTGGAAAAAAAGCAATAGTTTTATGATTTCCAAAAGACATTAAAATACTACTTCAGACCATGATCCAATCAGTCTGACACACACTGTCAGTACGATCTATGAGAAAGATATTCAGTCCTTTATTCCTATAAACACAAACAGTTGCTTGGTATTATGCAGCATGGATTTATTGCTGGAAGACTGTGCCAAAGTAATATCATCAAGTTCTATCCCAATGTGGTGGATGAAAATTTTATTTTAATTGTACCACAGCACTGTGCTGTTACTCTGATGCTTACTGTGATGGATTTGAAGTCTTCTTAAGACACTCAGTCTTGCTGGCTGGATTCTGCTGAAGTCAAAGTCTGGTTATAGTTGCATTCACAGTCTGTTACATACAGAAACTTGCAGAATATACATTGATGAGAGAATATGCTTTGCAGCACCTGTCTTTAAGAGCAGTAGCCAATAACTTTTATAATAAACCACACATACTTCTGTTACAGCTTCAGAAAATGTTCTACTTTACTTCTCATATAGTACAGATGATGTCAAAGATATAATATTTACCTCAGGACAAAATGTGTCCCTACCATACCCCTAGCATAACTGGATTTAATACAGACTTTATATTTTTTTTTTTAGTTAAACACACACACTCTTGGTTTTGGAAAGATACTGCCTTGATGACACAAATGCTGACACATCTGTTCTTGTGCAAATGCTGATAAGTAAACTGTCTTAAAGGAAATGCCTTGTGGATTAGAAAAGCACATTTTTAAACTTTCTTAGAAAAACATGTCCTGTTGTCAGTTCTTTAAAGAAAGCAAATTACATCCTTGTCATGTCTGTAAGAAGTCAGCTTTCTTGATGTGTGTGTAATACACTCATAAGCAAGTTCCTTATTTTTTTAAGCCACAGTCATTTAGTATGGATGCTAATCACATATTACTAAACTCTGTTTCTGCATTTAAGCAAGCTTTATCTTATTCCTTATTTATGTTGCATATTTGTAGCAAAGTTACATTCAACCTTAATATAGTGTTGAGCATAATCTTACAAGTCCCTCTTTTTATTTTTTAACGAAAACACATTAAGAAACAAAATCTTTAGTCTTCTTTTGATACAAGTCAAAATGCAATTGTACATAGTTAATACAATTATATCAAGTATTACTACTAAAACTGAATATATTAACAACTTTTTCTTTTACAGAACATTTTCTGAAAATATTTAATCAGTTATGGGCTGTGTCTGCTTTAGTTTTATTTTTTGCAATCACAGAATTTCATTTATGACTTAGAAAACTTTCATTAACTCTTGACAACTGTTGAATTAACTCTTTACTTTTCAAAAACTATGTGCTACTGCATTTATACACTGCTGAAAATATACAGTTTCAATGTCATTTTAACCATAACATTGTGATCTTGTCTCTGAACTGCCCATTAACATCTTGGTAAAGTATTGAACTGGGCTTAGATAATAAATATTTGAATGCAATTATTTCAGTATATTTAATACTTGAGGATTAATAAATATGGGCA